>NC_143523.1:43277555-43652512 GCF_031878675.1 Megascapheus bottae
CATTCTACCACTTAAGCCACAGCACCACTTCTGGCTTTTTCTATGTATGTAGGGTGCTGAGGAATCGAACCAGGTCTTCGTGCATGCTAGGCAAGCACTTTAACCACTAAGCCAAACTCCCAGCCCCCGGTTTGTCTTTTTTAATTGTGGTTGTTTTTTCCAGAAATATCCAGAAGAATCGATATTCTAGGGTTATTTCCTGCCAATGTCTTTGTTGTTGTTTGTTTTGTTTTATTGTCCAGCATTGCGCAGGCCAGTGGATTATAATGAGTTGAGTTTCTGCGTTGGGCTAAGCAGGGTGGAGAGGGTGGAGGCAGGGTAGGGGTTGCTGGGCTGCTTTCCATCCGCAGTTCTCCTGTGGTCTTGCAATCCCAGCTGAACACTGGTCTGTGTCAGGAGAGGAGACTGCAAAAGCATAACAGGAATTCTCTTTGGCCTCTAGGTTCCTGGGCCACCAGGGCCAGAGGGGCCTCCTGGACCTCCGGTAAGTTTGGAAAACTCATTGACACTTCAGTCCCCTGTGCTCAAGCCCCTCATGTCTCCTCCCCATTGATGGTCACTGGGTTTAACTCCAACCTTAGGCCACTGTCACCTCCTCCCCAAGAAAGGATTTCCTCATCCCTGGACTTTCCCTGCTCCTCTTCCCTCCCACAGAAAACACAGAGCCTCTGTGTTGTTGGGATGGAAACTGCACAGTGGCCTGGCAGTCCGGAGCTGGTCTTTCCAATGATAGTTACTCAATCTATTGACATCAGATACCTGCTCCTCCTCTTCCTCCTTTCTACTACCCCACCAGCAAGAAAGCTGGATTGAAATAGAAGTGATGTGTTTGCTGGGGTGCTAGTAGCTCACATCGATAATCCTAGCTACCCAGGAGGCTAAGATCCGGAGACCACAGTGGAAAGCCACCCCTGGCAGAAAAGTGTTTGAGACTCTTAGCTCCAATTAACCACCCAAAAGCCAGAGGCAGAGATATGGGTAGAGTGACAACACAAAGCTGAGTTCAAGCCTCAGTACCAACACACACACACACACACACACACACACACACACAGTAATGTACAGTAATGTATTGACACTAGTTCCTTGGGGTGGCTTTTTATGACTATGACCCCAAGACCCCTTTGCATCTCAACTAGAGGTCTTCACACACCCCGAGCAACCGATGCTGGTATCTGCCTCTCCCTGATCGGCCCTGGGTATCTCCCATTGTCACTGATAGAAGTTGAAGTAGCAATAGTGAGGATAACCAACATTTATTGAAACTTTCTATGTACCAGATTATTCTCTGCATATGTCTTTGTGTTTAAATTCTGTGGTTTCCTCAGTCTTCCCTTCATGAGATTTGGAGCCAGTCATGGGGACCACAGAGAGGTTTTCTATCGGCCCGTGGCTGGACAGGGCTCCCACAGCACATTGTACCCCAAGCTCCGGCCCTTCAGGAACCCAAGCTGTAGACATGAAAGTGAGCTGGAAATATAATTCTAATCTACCTTGTTTTGGTTCCAAATGCAGGGCCTCCAAGGTGTTCCCGGACCAAAGGTGAGAACAGCTCGTGTGCCAGGGGCTGGCAAGGGAGGGGGCAGGGCATATTAACCAGATCAGAAAAGGAGGACAGTGCTCCAGGCGGGTTAGCTTATCCCGCTCTCCAAATAGCACCATGTGACACTCCAGCCATTATAGTGCTACCAGGGCCTACCACCCCTTTATCTTCTAGCACTGACATGCAGTATGCTTAAGAAACAAGATATCATCTATCCATGTACCCCATCAGATGATAGGTTAAAGTCTCAGGAGAGGATGAAACCTTTTTCCCATCTCACTGTCTCAGACCCTTTACCACCCTGAAGTCTAGATGAGAGCCAATGACCTAGTATGGTCTCCCATTGAGAGAGCTAGGGCTCTCCCAATCTCTTCCAAAGTCTTGCTAGCAAGTAAAAAGGGCTGCTATGATGGTGGCCTTTGTTCCCTGCTCTGGCATCCTTCAGTAAACTTTGGGGACATTTCCTTTCCTAACTAGATTGTGAGCTTGCAGCTTAAGCATTTGCCAGCAGATCCTGCAGGGTCCCAAATGACCACCTATGTGACTTCCCATCTGTTGTCCCCACCTCAATCTCCTTTTCCCTCATCTTCAGAGTACCAGAAAAAATGTTAACTGAGACAGACTATTGACTCAGGAGCTAGTGAGGTCCCCACACTGCCAACCCTGGCCTAGCCCCTCAAGTCTCCCCTCTAGTTCCATCCCATCTTGTCCTGTGCCCCTCACCCTCACCCCCGCCCCATCTCCACTATCCTAGGACACCAGAGTGAGTTGTCTGGGCCAAACCCCTTCTGAGATCTCCTCTCTCCCTTTTGTCCAGGGAGAAGCAGGCCTAGATGGAGCAAAAGGAGAGAAGGGTGCCCAGGGAGAAAAAGGAGACCGAGGGCCTCTGGGATTACCGGTGAGTACCTCACAGCCACCTTACGGAGCTGTGTGGGGCTCTGACAGGCCAGGGATGCAGGGCAAGGAGGAGGGAAGATGCAGCTGGGAAACACTGGTCTAATGATCCTAGCACTGCAAAGCATCAGGTAGACTTCCTCTCCCACCTAGGTAGGACCAAAGGTGCTCAGGCTCCTTGAGGCCATCCTGGCCAAGCCTGGTCTTAGTACCGGAGAATGTGAAGCTAAGACCTCTTTTTCCAGTACACTCGGGTGGAGGGACAGAGCACCTGAAGTCAGCCTCAGGACCTGCTGGGGCCTAATTGGAGTGATTCGAGGGATCAGGAGCCATGGAACAGGACATTCTCTATCTCCCCTTATTTCCCGAAGAGAATCCAAGCTCTCTCCTCTTGAGCACACGCCACAGGGATGAAGCATGTAAAAAGCAGGATCCTGTGGTCCCAGCAGATTAAGCCTCTCCCACCTGGGACTCCTCAGGGACTGATGTCAGCCCTAAAGGGCTGCTCAGGAGGCATCTCCTTATCCACAAGTAGGGGTAGAGCTGGACACTCCCCTTTGCCCCAAGCTCCAGGGACCTCTTCACCGGTCTCCCTCCTGAGGCCAGTGCTCTTTCAGTTTCATATTCAAGGGCTAGAAGAGACTAACTCACCATGTGACTGTTGGCCATTTGAATTCACATATGAAGTTGGTGAGCCGAGGCCAGAGGCAGCTCATCCCTGCCTTGCAGTAAGGCTCTCTTTCGCCCCTTTGGACAGGCATCCTCTGTCCCCAGAGCAATGCCAGTCTGGAACTCAGGAAGACATTAAGAACAGGGAATCATAGGAAACCAACTTCCTGAGCGTGGCAGGGCTGGAAGGTCTGGTTACTGTAATCACGGCAACCTCACAGCCAAAGCAGAAGGTCCAGTTACACCCTCATTAGTGCAGCCAGTGTTGAAGGATTTAAGAAGCTGATTCACTTGACAGATTACAGAAAACTGATGACTTTAGCAGGCATTTTCCATGGCATAAGCTGGGTTCGGAATGATTAAGTACTCCTTCTTCTGGAAGTGACTTCCTGCCTCCTTCAGCCACGAATCTCCCTCCATCCACCTTCCTGGGCCCCAAACCCCAGGGAGCACTGCAGCATTTAGTTAGAAGTTGGCACTCAAATAGCACAGGAACTAGCAGGTGTACCAAGGGAAAGATCATATCTACATTTACTTCTCCAACTTTTGAAAAGAGAGATCTTCCATAGTTTCAAAATATCATTTCATCAGGTTCGGGTGGAGGCAGTGGAGACTGTTGAAAGACGTGACACTGACCAAGATGCATTGTATTTAAACTGCTTTGTTTAATGGCAAGACTTTTGTACAACTATTTAAACTATTTAAAAATAATTTAAAAAAAAAACAGTTTCACCAAACAAGGATGTGTGCAAAAGGCAATTCACATCAACTGGAGGGCCACAGTAGGAAGTGGTGGTGATTATAACCACTTGTGGTCCCTTACAGACGTGTAGCCCTTCTTATAGAGTATAGCTCCTTCTCAGCTCAGCTGCCTAATGCCTTGGGAAGAAGAAGGATCCAGCAGTTCTGAACCTTCTGATTTTTCAAAGGCAGCTGACACCTGCAAATTTAGAGGAAATGTCTTCATTTTCTAATATTAGATTAAAATTACATCACAGTAGATCAGACAAAATGTGCCAGGGGCCCACGGAAATCCTGAAAGTCCTGGGTTTGTGCCCTCTGCTCCAGGCCTCTCAAAACAACTAAATATTAAATGCTGTGTGGAGGAAATGTGTGGTGTTTAGCTCCCTTTCTATTTTTAGGCTACACCTGGGTGACTAACAGCTATTATGTAGCCTGGTTTTCCAGGCATTTCCTAATGACTTCCTCCCATCTGCCCTCCAGACGAGTTTCTCAATACCAGAAGCACGCTGGAGTCACCTAGGAGTTCCTCAAATACTGTGACCCGGGCCTCGCTCCTAGAGTCTGACTGACTGAGGTGGCCAGGAGGGGCCTGGCCATTCATGTAGTGAACACCCAGGAGATACTAATGTGCAGCCGGTTTGAGTCTCAGCTCTAGCATGTGAGCAAGGTCAAGGTCAGTGTCAGAATCAGTATTCTAACACTGAGGGACATGTACTCGTCAAACTCTCCTATTCCACCCTTTCCACAGGAGGAAGAGTTTTTCAACCTTCCTTTTTCTGGAGCTTTTTTCTCCCCACCCCGTTCCCCATACACATTTTAGGACTCATTTCGGAGGCTTAATTTTAAGGTTGGTTAGAAGCAGGGTGTTTGGGGGACTTTGTTTTTGTTTCATACCAGTCCTAAAACTTGAACTCAGGGCTTAGGCGTTATCCCTGAGCTTTTGTGCTCAAGGCTAGCACTCGACCACTTGAATCACACAGCTCCACTTCCAGGTTTGTTTTGCTGGTTAGCTGGAGATAAAGAGTCTCTCAGACCTTTCTGTCCAGACTGGCTTCAAATCTCAAGTCTCCTGTGTAGTGTGAGTCACCAGACCCAGGCTGGAAGCAGCTTTTAGGATGTCAGTCTTTGCTGGCTAGAGCACCCCTCTGTCTCCTCCCTGGTTTGTCCCATTGGAACAATGGAGCTGAGGAGGATGCAGGACACATGAAGCCAAGTAGCACTCCTGCCCTTGCCTCAGGAATACATGGCTGACACCCCTGGTCTGGTCAGCTGTCCCCTAAGCCTTTTGCTACATAAGGGTCCTGTCTATGAGCATATGAATGGATGGTGTTTGTATGAAGTTTTGCAAACTGTCAAATACCAGAGACAGTCATTAGTATTATCATTCAGGGGCCGCCTCCTCTCACCCAGGTGAAGTAGAGTAGGCCAGCCTCTCCCCAGGTTTCAAAACTGGGTGCTGAGGCCCAGGGTGGGGCTGGTGCAGCACAATCGGGTCTCCTCGGGTGTGCAAAGGAGTGTGGGAAGACCCCTCATACCCCTGTGTCCTTTTCATGTGAAGGATTTCTGGGGAGGGTGTACAGTTGAGATTCCAGGTCTTTCCCCAGGCATGCTTGTGGTGGAGCACTAGAGTCCCTGGGAGAGGGGCTTCTGAGAAGGGTCAAAGGGGAAGGGGGAGCAGGGCCTGCAGAGCCATCAGCGCTGTCCTCCGCCCCACCTGCTCAGCAGGGCGGCCACAGCATTCAGTGTTTCCATGTTCTCGTTGGTTTCCATGTAAATACCACCCCTGTCCTCCCAAGCTTATTTCTCCCATCGTGTTTGATTGCTAGCATTTATGTCTGTCCACAGTCATTGCTTTACTCACCTCTCCCCTCCCCTCTCCATTGTCCCCTTTTTCTCCCTCCCATTCCTCTCTTCCCCTTCTTTTGGTCAAACTGTGCCCTTCGTCCAGGGAGCTTCAGGTTTGGACGGCAGGCCTGGGCCACCGGTGAGTGTCGCTTCTCCATTACCCCTCCCACCCCACTCCACCCCGTGCCTGTGATCCCTCTTGTCTGTCCCGCTGTGGCTTCGTTTCCTCCCGTGAGTCCTGCCTTATCCCACGAGAGTTACCAAAATAGTCCAGCCAGGCTCCGGTCAGAGAGATGCTTTTTCAGGCCTCTTTCCCAAAGAGAGCTGGCTGGTCATCAAAACTCCCTCCCCTTCCCATAGTATGCACTCAAGGATCTCTGACCCTGGGAGTGCTGCCCCTTGGGTTTGGGCCAGGATGCATCCCCAACAATACAAGTGTCTATATGTGTCACGCTGTGTCGTCTTCCTTCTACAAACTCTGTTTATCACCTTGTGCCTGTGAGGGTGTCCCAGTCTTGTGCAGCCACCAGCCTGGCATGTGTGGGTAAGCAGCTCAGAGGGTGAGGCCAGGCATAATATATAGGAACACAGGGGCCAGTCCCAGCCTCACGCCCCATAGGCACCCTGTAACAGCACCTCACAGCTGTCCTGGGCCCAGCAAGAGGTCCATTATAGAACCAAACAACGTGCACTGAGATCCCCCTATCTCCATTCTAAACAAAAACAGCTCTCACCTCCTGACCAGAGAGTTCCAGCTCTTCTGCTTATGACACAAAGCCAAAGCCTAAGTGTCAACCCCCTCCATCTCCAGTCCCCAACCCAACCTCCAGGAGCAGGACTGGGGCTGCCCTGGCAGACACCCATTGCCTGTCATGGTGTTGGGATCACTCGCTGTCCAGGGGCAGGGGGCTGAACTTGCCTGCCCAGGAGTCACAAAGGTATATGCCCAGCAGCACCTTCGGCCAGTGAGGCTGGCACTTCATGTGCTACTTTTTTTTTTTTTTTTGCCAGTCCTGGGCTTGAGCTCAGGGCCTGAGCACTGTCCTTGGATTTTTCTCAAGGCTAGAACTCTACCACTTGAGCCTCAGCACCACCTTTGGCTTTTTTTCTATGTATGTGGTACCGAGGAATCGAACCCTGGTCTTCGTGCATGCTAGGCAAGCACTCTACCACTAGGCCAAACTCCCGACCCACTTCACGTGCTACTTTTAAGGGCACATAAACCTGTGGCCTTTCCAGACCAGAGTTCCAGGGAGCTAGCTGGAGCAACACTCATGGTGAGGGGTGAGAGAGAATTACAGGAGTCTCTTTGTGGATAGGGAGGAACGACAGACAGGGTAAAGGGATGTTGGTCTTCTAAGAGGGTCTTGGAGAGAACTTAACTAATGCCAGAGAAGCCTAGAGCTTTCAAAGGCACCGGGAGCGCCAGGTGATGCTGTCAGAGCCTTGTCTTATTTTGAATGCCTACTCTATGTCCTCATGAAGAAGAAGAGGTATACAGGGCCTAGTACTGCACATCTGCAATCCTGACATTCAAGAGGCTAAGGTGAAGCTCACTTGAGCACTTAGGTTCCAGATAGGCTGGAGTAATGTAGCTAGACTCCATCCCAAAGAGACAAAGCTTAGGTCTTTTCACTAGACGTCCCCCATCTCAATTTTTTTAAATGAGGTGATATGAATGAGGGTGAGCCCCTCCTCTCACACATTGATAAGATGAGGCTCTCCACCAGAGCACACACCGTATTCCAGGCATTTCTAAGGCCTTGTTTCTCCTCTACATCTCACCTTTATCCCCCTCACCTAGCACAGCACCACCTCATTTGGTGATAGGGCTAGGGCCTGGGGAAAGAGCTGCCTTTGGGATCACGGAGCCCACCTCGTGCTCCATAGTGGCCCTGATGCCCAAACAGGCTGAGGAACTCTAACATGGAGGTGTCTGGATGCTGTGAGGCAAGGCTGGAGCCTTGTTCTCAGCTGTCGCCTGGATCTGGCCTCTGAGTCCTTGTGTTCCTGTCATGGGTGCCCATAGCAACCCTTCTTCCTCGTAGTTGCGAAGGCAACATCCAGGGTGCCTCAAGGCTGGATTTTCATCAAAGTAAAGCAAAACAGCCATCTCCCCATCACTGTCCTGCCTTTCACAGCTATACTCAGAGCACCCCATGTCCCACATCCTCACCTGAGTAGGATACACTAACACTGAGGCAGAGAAACAGCAGCCAGCAAAGCAGACATGGCCTAGCTGGGGCTGCAAATGGGGAATCTGGGGAAGAGGCTTGATGAATGCAGCTTGTCTCTAAGCAAAATTCACAATGCCAATGCCCCAGCTCCCGTCAGCCTTGAGTTAGGGGCACTCCAGCATCTGCTGCAGGCCAGTGTGGTGCAGACACTCACTGATCCACTGCTACCCAGCCAAGTTACCAAGGCCGATGGGCTCTGCAGTGGGTCGGGTGGGGCCAGTGATGCTGAATGACCCCTCACACCTGCCTCTGTGTGTGTGTCTGCATTGGTCTCTGTGGCATGAAGACCCTCTCGCTGCATGTGGAGCTGTGACAGCAAAGGGGTCCCACTCCTGCCAAGGGGTCACCTTTCTCTCATGTGCTTCTGGGAGCAAACTAAGCAACTGTTCTACTGTTTTCAGCCTTGGCGAGCTTGGCTGTAATGAGAGTTTCTCTCATTGCAGAAATCTGGCTCTGAGACAAGGGAGGCACTCTCTCCTGAGAGATTCCCACTCCCCACAAAATGATCGCGACCAGTTAATGACCATGCTGAACAAACCTGGCCTCGCCAACCCTGAAAACGAAGCCTTGAGCCTCACTTATCTCCAGATACCTGGTGGGATTCCCAGGGATCCCCCAACCTCTGACAGCTCACCTTGGCTTTCTTTCATGTTCCCAGGGTACTCCAGGACCAATCGGAGTTCCAGGCCCAGCAGGACCAAAGGGCGAGAGGGTGAGGAGAGTTCAGAGATCAGGGAGCCTGGGTGGTCAGGAGGGCGGTAAGGAAGGAGGATAGCCTCTGAGACCTGGGACCCAGTGGAGCTACCACACCAGCCCTTCTCCCTGTCCTCAACCATCACTTTCAGCCATTCTCACAGCAGCGGGTGGGGCGGGGGAGGGGCATTGCTGAGCAGGCCTGGAGGAAGGGGAACCCACTTCCTAAGTGGATAGACTCAGAAAGGTGAGACAGGAAGCAGTCCCCACCTGCTGGTCACCTAGAACCTGTCTCCACTCGGTGTGGCAAGGCCTCGGGTACTACTTTATGATACAGCCAGAGCACTAGGTGCATGGCTCCTACAGTCCCTGTGGCTTTAGCAATGTCATGTGACACCTTCAAGTCCAGCCCCAACCCATGTGGAGCAGACATGCGCAGTCCAGGCGAGGGCAGTGGGAGGCCCTGTGACGGAGGTCAGAAAGTTGCTCCCAGGCACCCTTGCGCAGAGAGTGATTTCACTGGAGGGCAGGCTCCTGGTCCCCAGCAACATCTCTGGGCTCCTTTGTCTGCATGAGCAGCTCCCTCTCTCACCACCACCACCCTCTTTTCTGTCATGGGGGGGGTTAGGGACAGGAAGGGGGCACCTTCTGCAGAGAGTTTGGACTTTAGTAAGACTATTTATCACCGGGGGAAACCAGGATGGCTGCCCCAAATCTTTTCCTTTCTGTCCTCCCCTGATTCAGGCTAACCAGAACCCACAGGAGGGAAGCCAGATCTATGGAGGTGGGGTGCTGCAGGGACAGGCTCTGCTAGAGGGACAGGGAAAATCTCTTCCGGACAGAATCCGCACCAGCAGCACCCCACCTCCCACAGATCTTGCTTCCCAAGGCTCTTGGAGGGTTCCAGGGAGGTCTCATGGGCCCCCACATTGAAACCAAAAATGGCAGGGGCAAATGGTTGCCTTGGCAGAGAGGGTTCAAGGGCTTCTTTCTCTGGTTTCAGGGCAGCAAAGGAGATCCAGGGATGACAGGACCAACGGGAGCAGCTGGGCTTCCTGTGAGTCTCGTAAGATCAGAGCTTGTCTGCTACCCCTACCCAGACTAAAAAATGAAGCCACAACAGAGTACCCAGAGCCTGGTGCATAGATCTGGGGCCATGAATTTCTCTCTCTCTCTCTCTCTCTCTCTCTCTCTCTCTCTCTCTCTCTCTCTCTCTCTCTCTCTCTCTCTCTCTCTCTCTCTCATTACTTATATTTATTTTTTGGGTTGGTCATGGAGTTTGAACTCAGGGCCTGTCCCTAAACATTTCTGCTCAAGGCTAGCACTCCACCACTTTCAGCCACAACTCTACTTCTGGTGCTCTGGTGGTGGTTTATTGGAGATAAGAGTCTTAGTGACTCTTCTGGCTGGGCTGGCTTCAAACCACCATCCTCAGATCTCAGTCTTGAGTAGCTAGGATTACAGGCATGAGCCACTAATGCTGAGACTTCTCATTTCTATGACAGACAGAGAACGATGCCCAGGGACCACTGGTATTGTCCTAGATCTCCCTGACGACACTGAGGGGAACAGATGTAAGCCATGGGAACCATCTCCCGGGAGGTTACAATTTTTTCCAAGCTCCTGTATTAGATGCCACAGGGGTCTCCAGGTAAAAGTGCCAAGGCCCCTGCTCTCATGAAAGGAGAGAACCAAATCCAAATCACAGACCAGAGATGCTCCAAGCCAGGCAGCTTTCCTAAGGAAGATGGAATTGAGGAATGAATTTGGCTTTCCACATTTACCTATAGATTTTTTTTCCATTTGGCAGCACCGAGGTTTCAGCTCAAGGCCTTACACTTTCTAAGCAGGTGCTCTAATACTTAAGCCACATCTGCAACCATTTTTTGCTTTTATTTGTTATCAACAAGAATCTCAGACATGTATGTCCATCCGAGCCTCAACCACTATTCTCCTATTTGTGCTTTCTGTGGTTAATTGGAGATAAAAGTTTCATAGACTTCCCTGTCTGGGCTGGCTTCGAACCATCATCCTCAGATCTCAGCACCCTGAATAGCTAGGATTTCAGTTGTGAGCCACTGGTAGCTGTCTTTGAGGAGGCTTCTTGCTACCAAAAGCCTGATAGGAGAGCCAAGGGAATATTCCTCTACCCTACTAAGGACATTCTGTGCCAAGATGGATTGCTCAGAAGCCGCCACCCATCCACATGAGAGACCTGGAAAGGACGTCACACTAGAGGCCAGGACAGGCACTCCTGGCTTTTTACCTGTCATTCACCATTTGTCTCTAGGTGCAGTTCCTTGAAGGATTTGTTTCTTCATCTTCACCCACCCCAGTAATATGGGGGTAGTTAAGTGCATCTCCTGGGAAGCAGGCATCCGTGAAGAGCTTTCTGAGCCTGGAAGGAAAGAATGTATGACCGCTGTGTTTTCTCTCTAAGATGTCTTCCTTTCCCTGATTTATCACAGGGTTTACATGGACCACCCGGGGACAAAGGAAACCGGGTAAGTTTGCACGCTTGCACGTTGGCTCTGGTTACTAATGATTTCATGAAGGGTGGAATGACTGATTGTGGATTCCTGATCTACCATGGCAAAAACAGTTTTTCCTAATAAAGCATCCTAAATTGAAAGGCTTTCACAGTGAGGAACTGACTCAATGGCAGGCAGGGAGCCTGAGGCCTAATCCTGACGTGAAAGCATGACTTTTTCCACATTTTCAGAGGTGGCCAAATCCCACAGTGGCTAGCACTCCAGCACTGCCATTCCGTAACAGAGCCACACATCTTACTCTCTCCATGTGGGCCCAATCATAGACTCCTAAGTGATATCACGAGATCCATCATGGTTTCACCCTTGCCTCTTAAAGGCTAGTTTTCTCAGGCAATCCAGGCCAGCCCTAAGAACAAGCAGCCAGGTTTTGTAAGAAGCCAAGCCTTTAAGAAATTATCACAGCTGCTATTTCTCTCTGAAAGAGATGACCAGCTTACAATTAAGCTGCGCCTTCCAGTCCCTTTGTTTTCTGCCTTCGTTATCAGGACACCCTAAATATCTCCAGCATCAACAGCCATATGATAATGGAGGATGCATGCCTTGGACATCTGGCCTAAGAAGAACTAGTTACCTACAGTGGACCAAGAGATAACCCTGGGGTCCTTCCTAGAAGGTCTCTTCTGCTTCCTCCTTACAGAGGCACTCCCTACCTTGCATACCCCAGGGGTCTTGTAGTGCCTTATCAAATCAAAGGATCTTAGAAGAGAAGAAATGATAGGAACACATGGAGAAATTAGCATCCAGAACGCTAAAGGGAGGGTCATGAATTCTCCTAGAGAGCTAGCGGCAGAGTGTGCGGATTCCAGAACCCAGGGCTTGCGGTTAGTCTTTGAATACTGATAGACTATGTCCATAGATAGAAAGAGCCAGAATCTATCTGCTTGGTATCTGGTACCAATTTGTTTCCATTCTCTTCAACCTAAGAACTATTTCTTGAACATTTCTACATCCTTAAATACTCTTCACTGGAAGCTGCTCAGAAGCAATCAATTTTGTCCCACAAATAATAACAATGAGTGGGTATAGGCATTGCTACCTCTGTCAGATTGTCCTTGACAAGACTGAGTTAGATGAGCCAGTTGAACCCGCAGAACCGTCAAGATCCATGGCAACCTGTTAGATCTCTGCAACCATGGTCACTCTACCTCTTCATTGGCATCCTAACCTTCTCTCTAGCTTAGTTATAATAATAAGAATGGTTTTATTACATCACCTAATACTTTTTAAGCCTATTTCAAAGGCTTTTTCAGTTGGCTGGAATCACTGACCCATTTGAAGGTTGTAGAATCAGCCTCCAAGTGGTAGTTCCCATGTTACTCTGGAGATGGAGGCAGAGCCAGCGAGCTGCTCTTGACACAGAGGGTGGGAGGATGGGGAGATGGTCCAAGCCAGTGCTAAGCTCCGCTTCTAAAGGAGTCCGAGGGGTTGAATGATCCACTGAACCCCAGGTATCTATGGGATAATCTTTCCTTCCACTTCTCCTTCCTGGTATTCCAGACACTATTTCCCATTCCATCTATTAGGATATACCATTTGGCCAAAGTTGAGTTCAGAAAATTATAAAGTTGTACAAAGCTTTTTTGAGTGCACCATAAAAAGCTAATGGATGTATTCCAAACCAGATTTGAGAACCAAGGAACATCTTATAATCTTCATCCCAGAGTGTTTCTTACAGCTGAATATGCCAAATGAAACTACTAAACCTCACCTCCTCATTCAGATGCCCCCCTCCCTAATGGAATTTTGCAGGGACAGATACTGACATCCAACCTATGAGGGGGTAGGATCATTGCAAGAATGGCTAATACCACGTAGTGGTTAGAAGCGTCACATTCATGTGAAGGTGAAGCTAGAGTTGTCCAAAGCCCTCCTCACCTAAATTTTGGGCGGCTCCCTGCAGGGAAGTCCCAAACTTGGCCCTCTTCATACCTGAGGCATACCTTATAGTGAACCAAAATGCAGTCTTCCCGTTGGACTTCTCTGTTCTGCCCAAGGATATCCTCTGAGCTTCTTTCCAGTTCATAGAAACAGAAAGGTCCTTATAGCAGTGGGAAAAAGTTTAGAGCCCCAAACTGGGAGCTTGCTAAGGACACATGTGGAACTCTTGTCACAGAGGACGCCCCCTTTGTTTATAAAGAGCCCTGAAAATTTAGCCTAGGTGCCACAGTTAGGGGGGGGAAAAAAGCCCGATCAAAGATTATGAGGAAAGTTGGGTGTTACATGAACCCACAGAAAGCCAGCCAACTGCAAAGGTCCTAGCATGCCTCAGGGCTGCAACTCTGAGATGCCCACCTGTTCATATGCATGTGCATGAGTGGAACACTGTCTCCCTGCTTCCTCCTTCTCCACTCTTCTCTGTCCTGCACCTTCCTAAACTGTTTTCCTGCCCTCTGTGTTCATTCCATGGTAATTCCATTTCCATGATCCTTTCCCTTCTTCTCCCTACCTTTCTGATTTATTTTCTCTGAAATCAGTTTTATATATTGAATTGTATTGTCTAAGAAACCTGTATTTGTCCCTTCTGCATTTACCAGCTAGCATTCCCTTTCACAAGCCTTGCTGAGTATCCTTGGCCTGGAAGGCAGGTGTATGTAGATAAAACTACTAATACCTTCAAAGACACCTGATGTGGGGAGTCACTCAAGCCCTCAGAGCCCTACAATGTATGCCTTGCATAGGCCCCACCCTCCATTACCTCCAAGTCTCATAAGACTTAAGACCCTTTCCCCCTCCAAACAAACACACACTCTTTAGCAACCTAACCCACCCCTAGAGCACTGTGCTTCTGGCCCAAAGGGAAGGAAAGACCACATTCCTGAGACCACCAAGGCTTGTCCATCCAACAGCTGGTGGCTTTGTTTGCTCAGCATTTGGAAAAGACCCATGCTATGTCCTTCTCATTGGCAGACATGACTTGGAGCCAGTAGTATTATAGCCAACATACGTGCACACGTGTTTCCTCTTATATTCAGGTCCTTTGCTAAGGGTGTTTGGTTTAGAAAATTTCATTTAGAATAATACATTGGAGGAAGTGGAGCTGTGGCTCAAGGAGTAGAGCACTAGCCTTGATGAAAAAAGCCAAGCAAGAGCACAAGGCCCTGAATTCAAGCCCCAGTACCACCCCCCCACACACACACATACATACACACTCATGCATTGGCAATTGCAAATAACCTCTGGATTCAAGAACTTTGGGAGATTTCCAAGAACTTGGAGAAAACATCGAAAGTATTTTCAGCTCTAGCTCCTTCTAACAAACACCCCCTGCCACTGCAGGACACAGGAAGCAGCTGTCACTTACTGAGTGATGCTGTATTATTAGACCCTTGAAGGCTCAAAAGCCTTACAACAAAGGGGTGGAGCTCCTGTTAGTCTAATCATCTACTCATGAAGAAACGGAGACTCCGAGAGATTGCATAGCTTCCCTGCATCAGGCCGCTGATCACTGAAAACATCTGCTGTGACTCCAAGCCTTTGTTCTAGTATGCTGCCAGCTGCCAAGCTCTTGTCATCCAGGAGAGATACTGTGGAAGTCCCCAAGCATTAGACAACCAGCCCTCCAGATAAGATACTGCCTGGGAAGACTCCTTAGAGACACCCATGGTCCCTCCCACAAGGAAATATGACCTATGAAAATCCAAATTCAAATTTATTATTACAAGATGATTCTTCATACTTCTTTTTTTTTTCTTCTTCCATATGAGGGATTGGATTCAAGGCTTCATGCTAGCCAGGCCAGCCTTCTACCATTTGAATCATACCCTCCATCCTTTTTTGTTCTCATCCTTTAAAAAAAAACAAAAAAACAAAAAATTGTTTCTTCCTTTCTCTTTTTACACCAACTCCCTAACAAACTTTAATTTTTTTTCTTTTCTTTCTTTTTCTTTTTTTTTTTTTGGTGGGTCATGGGGCTTGAACTCTGGGCCTGGACATTGTCCCTGAGCTCCTCAGCTCAAGGCTACCACCCTACCCCTTGAGCCACACCACCACTTCCAGCTTTCTAGTGATTAAATGGACTTTTAGTGCCCAGCTGGCTTTGAGCCTCGATCCTCAGATCTCAGCTTCCTGAGAAGCTAGGATTACAGGTGTGAGCCACCACGCCCAGCTTGCTCTCATCATTTTTTAGACACAGGGTCAAGTGTATGCCTACAACTGGCCTGGTCCACAATCTTCCTACTGATGCCTCCCTCGTAGCTGAGATTACAGTATGACTACCATTTCTGGCTTATTGGTTGAGATGGAGGTGTCATAACTTTTTAATCCAGGTTAGCCTCAAACCACAGCCCTCCCAATCTCTGCCTCCCAACTAGCTGAAATTACAGGTGTGAGCCACCATTCTCAGCTAGATTTGTGATTTCAAGAATTGTCCACAGCCCTTCTTTAAATACCCCCTAACATTAAAAAAACTAGGACTTGATTTAGAAGAATATTTCCTGACGCTTTTTAGAAATAAGTGAATTCCCTGAACCAACATGTTCATACACACATGGCTGTCTGTAATAAAAACAAGATACATTATTTTAAAGGGGCTATCTGGAGGACATGACTGTGGAGCCCTAAGTTCAGGCCTGGATCCCACAAAACTAAATAAATAAATAGCTGTTACTTAAGACCAGGACGAACCAGAGACACATGTGGAATTAGAAGACTCAGCACAGAACACAAGCATACACGTATGCAGAGGCATGTGCATACATATGCCTCCACATGCTACATTCCCACACCCGTTTGCCCACACCCTGAGCTCTAAACAAAACCTCCATTCTTCCTCCATAGACTATCAGAAGGCTGGAAAAAGAGACAAAATGTTTCCAGCTCAGGGGCCTTTAACAGCAGACCCTCAAAAGCTAGGTGGCACCCCACTCCAACACCACCCCTCATCACAGACCCTCTGATCAGCAAAGCTGGGTAGAAGTACCTTCGAGGCTACAATTCCCTCTCTCTCCTCTTCCAGCTTCCCCCAGCCTCCAGCCTCCTGCCTCCCGCTCCTTTCTACCCTCTTGGCCTAATGCCCAGGTGTTTAAGAGGAGGAAGGTGGATAATGACCCCAGATTCTACTGGGGGTGGGGAGAAAATATTCTAATTAAGTGACTACTTCTCCCTCCTCTCTTTTTCTGTCTCTGACCTTAACACATGAATGATCCTAAAGTTTTGATGTTGTTTTTGTTTTTCTTGGACTAAACCATTATTTACAGGGGGAAAGGGGGAAGAAAGGCTCTAGAGGGCCAAAAGGGGATAAGGGAGACCAAGGAGCACCTGGATTAGATGCCCCCTGTCCGTTGGTATGTTCTCATTTCTCACTTGCATTGTTCTGGTTTTGTTCCCTGAGTGTTACAAGTTGTAAACAAAGAAGGCAAATAGACTAAAATGAAAACCAAATCACTGCACTGAGTCTCCCTGAGCTTTGGAAATTCTACCCTGCTGTGTGAGGGGCGGGGGAAAAGCCCTTAAAAACACAGCTGCAAGTAATTTTGCCCAAATCCTTTTCCTTTGAGGTTGCAGAACAATTGGTTCTTGGAAGTGGAGGAATCACAGGGAGCTGGCCTGAGCCCTAGCCCCAGGATTTGCCTTCTTCGTTCCATGGCCATTACTATTTGATCTGAACCTCACTTGGGCAGGATGCAGGACCGCAGAGTTGGTGTCTCTCAAGTGCCACTGAGGCTCCACACTGGACACAATGAGGCCAGCCAGGGCCTTTTCATACCCTGCCTTCAGCGTCTACCACACAGTTAAGACCTGGAGCAGGACATACAAAAACTCAGTAGACAGCTGGGTGCCAGTGGCTGATGCTTATAATCCTAGCTACTTAGGAGGCTGAGACCTGAGGATCAAAGTTCAAAGCCAGCCCAGGCAGGAAAGTCTATGAGACTCCAATGAACGGAAAGAAAAAAAAAAACCAGAGGTGAAGCTATGGCTCAAGTCAAAAAGTGTTAACTGTGAGCAACAAAAAGCTCAGGGAATAGTGCCTAGACCCTGAGGTTGAGCCTCTGACCTACACACACACACACACACACACAATCAGTAGACACCTCTACCATTACCTGGCAATACATTTATGCTTTGTGGCACATCTGCCAGGCTTCTCAAGTGCCTTGAAGTTGAAGGCCATCCGTGACGGTTCCATGGCAGTCTTTGAATGGAGAGGGGACAGGCTGTTGATGTTCCACGGCTGCAGTCTGCGCAGTGGTTGGTAGGTGGGTGGGGCCTTAGCCTTACTGGTAGTGCCTCAAGGGTCCTGCATCCTGGCCAGTGTGAATGTAGGCCTCTCCACTCTACAGTTGGAGCTGGCCATCTGTGACCTAAATAATCATCATGGTTGGTTTTGTGAACAGGGACACCGAGGTTTTAAAGGAGAGAAGGGGGAGCCGGGGTTACCAGGGCTGGACGGACTGGATGCCCCATGCCCATTGGTATGGCATCGCCCTCCCTTGCCTGATGGCCGATTTGGGCCACCCCACGTGTGCAGTTTGTGCCAGTGTGCCTCCATGCTCTTCCTGCTCCAGCCACCCTGTCTCCATCACCTGCATCTTCCCTCTGTCCATGCCAAGCATTTCCCTGCCTGGTGCTCTATGGTCTCAGCCATGCCACCCACCCTCTAGCATGCAGTTTGCAGGCAAAGCATTTTCTTGGCTTCCTCCGGAAGCTGTTTCTGGAAACCTTTACCTTGATGCAAGCCAGTCGAGACTGTCGCTGCTGCTTCTAGCTAACCCTGCCACCAGAACTCAAACTAAGGGAAGAGCTAGCTATCTCTGGTTTGGTTCTTAGGACAGCCTTCATTTACCTTTGTGCCATGCAATTAGCTCTAAAGGCACCACCAACCACCAAGCAAAGCGTGGAATCATACTTCGGAGTTGCCACTACAAAGAAGTACACAGTGACACTGAAGTGCAAGGAGATTTGGCTCACATTTCCCCACGGTTAGAGTTCGGGAAGCAATTTTCATGTCAAAATTCTAGCTTCCCATGCCCCACCTCCGTCCCAGGAATCACTCAGGAATTCCCATAAAATCCCTTGGAAGACACCAGGGACTTTTTTAGGCCTCGTACATATGATGTAAGCAAGCTCACAAAGTCCTCAAGAGCCCAGCATGCACCACGCATGGCATCCAAGGCTCCTCCACTAATCCCTGCCTTCCCTGAACCCAGCTCCTCCCTCCATCTGAGTCCCTTGAGGCCTACCTGCTCCTTTAAGCACTGCTTTCTGCTCTCTGCCTACCCCTCCCACTCCCATGCCAATGGGAATGCCAAGTGGCCCACAGAGGCCCGTCCCCTCCCAGAGTCTGCAGCGTGTCCCATGGTGGCATGGCGTGATGATCTAGGAAGGAGACAAAGAGAGTTACTATAAAACTGGAAGGTGCCACCTCCCTCCAGCTGTCCCCTCTCCAACCTAGAATAGGAAATGAAGATGGTGCTTATTTGAACCTTCACACAAAGGGATGTTTTCCTCAATGACCTCCCTAATGACATATCATTTGTCTATTGTCTGTGGATGTGTCCCACCCTGCCTGTGCCTCATTCTGCCTCTTATATTGTATTCTTATGGACTTGGGGGACACTCCAGTACAGGATTCCTAGACTTCTGCCTTCCTGCGAATGTCAGGTAATAGGAGGTCTCCACATCTGCTATAGTTGGGGCAAGTTGGTCACAGAAAACCCCCTTCAGCCTTCCTCAGGACTCGTCCCCAATGCCCTGCACCTGGCTCTGTCTCTACCCTGGAACTGCAGCTCTAAGATCTCTTAGACCTGGCCTGAGACTCAGAGCTTGCTCCTGCCTCGCCCCTACCCACCTCAGCAGCTCTGGAAGATGGCTAGATTTCCTCCCTGCCCCAGGAGTGTGCAGAAAGACCAGGATATTGTGCATGAGAAGACTCAGCAAGGTTCCATCCCAGAGACAGACCATCCTGAGGCTACAGGGAGCTCTGGGATTGCACCCTACAACGATACAACCTACCCTGCTATTGCATTGTACCCCAAATTCCCAGGGCTGGCTGAAGCTAGGCCAGAAATCCTTCTCCTATAGCTGAAGGCACCCTAGGGTCCTGTTTCAGTACCCTTGAGATTGCTTATCCCTTTGTGTGTACTCCCAGCCCCATTCAGGACTGTCTAAAATGCCTCTTCCTACATGAAAGACACGTGATCGGGAAGCGAGAGTGGCACTGCTCGCCTCTCCTCACCCATGCTCTGCAGAGGGCAATCTGTGGGTCCAGAGGGCAAGCTGAGTGTCTTAGTAGAACTAGATCAGAGACTCCTCTCAGACACCTGAGAGCATCAGTGCTTGCTGCTCCCATGGACAAGGACAGCCCCTCCTGTCATGGCATTGTAGTCACATGGCCTTGGCCAATGGAGAAATTGCCACATTTGTTTCCTACACCTGTCCAAAGTTCTGACTGAGAATATTGAAAAGAAATAGACAACAGTGGCCACAACACCATACACCTCCTGGTGTTTGTGGCCCTCGTTCCCCATACCCTGACTGCTGAGTGGACAGCCCTGAGAGTCTGAGCTCTCTGTCTCCCTTCCTCCTTGCAGGGTGAAGATGGCTTACCAGTCCAGGGCTGCTGGAACAAGGTAAGCTTCCCAGAGGCCCTGGGTAGCCTCAGGGGACTCAAGGTGTACTGAGCCCTCTTCCCAACAGTGCCTAGAAGCATGCACATTCCTTTCTACAGATGAGGCAGCAAGACACAGGTCAAGAAAGGCCAAAGCTAGGGTGCCCATTATACATCTAGGCACCGCACATACTTGTAGACATTGCGAATGTTTCTAAGGTGTCAGAACCCCAGTGTATGGAATTGCCACACAGCAACCAGATGACGTCTTTATACTTTATGTGTCATACCTGATCTCCCAGGAGCTCTAGGCCATGCCACTTGGTGGTAGTTATGGTTATCGTCTTTGTGGGACTTGAACTCAGGGCCTAGCCACTGTCCCTGAGCTCTTCTGCTCAAGGCTAGCACTGTACCACTTTGAGCCACAGCTCCACTTCTGATCTTCTGATGGTTAATTGGAGATCAGAGGCTCTTTCCTGCCCAGACTTGCTTCTAACCATGATCCTCAGATCTCAGCCCCTGGAGTAGCTAGGATTACAGGCATGAGCCACTAGCTCCTGGTTGGGCCAGGTCTTAGAAGACATTATCAAATAGCTACTTCAGCACTCACAGGAGGTCACTTAAGCCACATGATGACATAAGATGGCCGAATTGCTTAAGCTCTAAACTCACATGGCTTCTGTACCTTCTTATAAGGACTGTCAGGCTTCCCCGTGAGCTTTAGACATCAGAGCCTTGTGTTTGTATTAACCGATGGCTTGACCTCTTCTAGATTCCCAGAGCTCCTGCAGTGATTAGGTTCCCTAGTATTTGCTACCATTGAAATAGTCTGAAGCTACTAGTAGCTCATGCCTGTGACCCCAGCTATTTTAAAGGACAGTAGGGTGGACTGAAGATTGAGGCTAGCCCAGGCATACATTGAGACCCCTTCTCAACCAGTAGCCGGGCACAGTGATGTGCACCTGTCATTTCAGCTATGTGAGATGCTAAGATTGAGAGCATCATGGTTCCAGGGCAGCCTGGTCAGAAATGGTCCTAAGACTCCATCTCAAGTGGAAAAGCTGGATCATAGCACACATCTGTCATCCAATCAATGTTGAGAAGCATAAAATAGGCAGAAAGCAAGTCTCTGTCTCAAAATAACCAGAGCCTGTTATCCTAGCCACTCAGGAAGCTGAGATCTGAGGATCATGGCTCACACCAGGCATGGACAGAAAAGTCTGTGAGGTGCTTATCTCCAATTAACCAGCAAAGGGGGCAAAAGTGGAGATACGGTTCTAGTGATAGAGTGCCAACCTTGAATGGAAAAGCCAAGTAAGAATATAAGGCCCTAAATTCAAGATTTAGTACTAACATACATACACACACACACACACACACACACACACACACACACACACACACACACACACACACACAGGATCCTGCCTTTCAAGCAGTCTCATCTATTTTTGTTTGTAGAAGACTTAAAGTTCCACAGAAGCTAGACAGGGAGGTATATCCAAAGAAAAGGATTTTCTCCTAACTTGCTGCAGGTGGCCATGAGCACAAACATTTGGGCTTAGCAAGAGAACCACAACTGCTATCACCAGCTACACAGAGTCTTGGAGAAGTAAACAAGAGAGCCTCCAGTCTATTCCTCACACCATACCTTTCATGTGGGACCCTCCAGTAATGTGAGGCCTCCTAGACAGCATAGGAGCAGAGTGCCCTCTAGTGGCTGTGAAGGAAGTGGCTAGAAGGAGGAAATCTATGGGAGTTTATGGTTCCCCAGTTTTCCTCTGTAGAGCTCTACCAACCCAGGCCAGGATCTGCCTCCTTCCCCTTCCTACAAGGAAGTAAACAGCCCCAAACCCTGAGACTAACTGTGCACTGTTTGGTTTTTTTTTTTGCAGTGATACCTCTAACCTTGGATTGGCCTGTGTGTGTGTTTGTACATAGAATATTTATTTTTATACAGTTTTCACTTTTTGAAAATGCCGGAAGTATGATGCATCTTACAGATTATTAAAAGAGAGAGAAAAAACCTGCATATTTTGTACAGAAAATAACAACCTCTGCCCTTTGTTCACAAGCTGTTTTGTATAATTCTATGTCTCTAATACACATTCTGTTTGAGTATAGTCTTAATGCTTGCATGATGTTTGTGCACACCTATTAAGCCTTAAAGCCTAATTGAATGATTGTGGTTCAGTGTGGGAACGGGTGGGTCTGCCAGCACCAAGATGTTGCTATGTTATGGGAACACTCACACAAACATGAACATCCCAGGATATCTGCCAGACTCGATGTATTTGAGGATATTTTAAACTCTTATGGATTTTCATTACTTAAAAAATGCAACATGGCAATTCACAATCCTGATTAATCACCAAATTAAGTAGCTTCTTTCTTGTGTGAGCAGAAAGCATTAGAAGCAGGGGGTCCTCAGAATATGGAGTAATGTTGGATAAGCTAGCTTCGAAGAGGCAGCAGGAAGGGGATTCTGTTAGGCAACAGCTCTTGTAACATCCCAAAGTCATGACAAGGACATTTGCACAGTTAGGGTGCCAAGAGGCGGGGGCTCCCCAGAAATAGCTGTTTGCCATTGCTTTGGGGTTTTGGTGGAACTTTTGTTTGCTTGTTCTATTTTTTCTTTCCACCTTTGTGCTGTGGTCATTAGTAATAGGTACTGCAGAGCTGTTATTAGACTGATACAAATCTATGGATCCATTCACAACTTGTCAAGGAGGAACTTTGCCTCATGGGCCATTCTATTCCAACAAAGAAGCCAGAACCACCCACAGATCTGGGCCACCTGGGGTTCAGAATAACCACTAAGAAGCCAGAAGTAGAGCTGTGCTCAAGTGGTAGCCAACTCTTACAAAACAGCAAGACAAAGAATAAGCTAAGACAGTAGTACGCGCCAGGATCTCGACTCTGAGGGTGGGGGAGAGGGGTAACCATTATCCAAGGCCTGCCTGACAGAAAAATAAGACACCCTGACTTTCAAAAAGTAACTAACTCAAAAAGGGCTGAGGGTGTGGTTCAAGTGGTAGAGTACTCACTTGACAGGTACAGGACCGGAATTCAATCTCCAGTACCTAAAAGAGGAAAGAAGGGGACAGAGGAATTGTCATTCCTTCCATTTGTAGTATACTACTTGTAAAGTTCCCAAGAAACGTATTTCAATGACTAAGTATTTCTGTGGCATAGTATAGAGTGACTGGCTATCTTGCAACAAAATAGCCAGGGACTGGATTTGTTCTTGCACCACTATTTGTAAGGACCCAGGGAGTCAATGCAGCTGGTTCTCCTGAACCCATGTCCCTGTTCCTTTCAGGCCCTGGGGTAGCACTTGCACTCAGGATAATGTCCGAAAAAGAGTGATGCTGCACACGCACAGAGAGAGAGAGAGAGAGAGAGAGAGAGAGAGAGAGAGAGAGAGAGAGAGAGAGAGAGAGAGAAATGTGTAAAGATTAAGAAAAAAAGGACAGAGGAGACCGAGTGGCACAAGCCGTGTCTGGAAAGGAAGGCCCACTAACACTGAGAGGAAGCCCCACCTGTCACTTGGAGCTGCTACCAACCATGTCACACTGGCTTCCATCCACTGAGCGTTGGCCTGTGTACATGGCATTGTCTTGCAAAGTCACCGGACGCCACCATCTCCCAGTGCCCAAGTTTCTCCCTGCAGATCTTAACCTGGGGAGAAACCTGCAGGTTAGAAGAAGGATTTAGCAGCAGCTCCTGGTGAGAACCAGAGCCAGAGACACACCAGCCACACAGGGAAATGTTCCTCAGAAACTGTAAGCGCTGAGTCTTCAAGCCTTTGTCCCTCCTGGGCCCCCCGCTCCCATGCTCCCATGCTCCCTGCTCAGCCTCCCCACTGTTTGCCCAGAGACATGCAAACAGCTTAAAGACTGATCCTGAGCCCTGGGGCAACTGAGGAGGCCCCAGCAATAACTTTCCGAGGTTGGTGACATGTACTTCTAGTTATATGAGTTGAAGGGCCCCCATCACTAAAGGAAGGGCTGGCTTTCACAGCCTCCTCTCTGCCCTATCCTGTCTGCCTCCCTTCCTGGTACCCCAACTTCATTAGTGGTGTGACGGGCCTGGAGGGCTCAAGGTCAGCCCATCGGAGTCTGGAGACACCACTTCTGGTCCTTTCTCTACTGTGAACTATCACTCTGACTTCAGGTAATCCCTGGTCTGATTCCCAAGAATCCAAGGAGAAAGTTCAAGTTTGGTGACCTCCATGGATTCTTCTAGCTTCGACCCCCTGGAACCCTTCTAACAGCTCAGCTTTGGAAGGGGACCCCGGTCACTGGTGCATTGTGTGGCCCCTCTGCTCAGGGTTGCTTGGCTGCAAGGATTTGATGCATGGAGTCCGTGTTGCTAAATCGTATGGCACGTGTGTGATGATGTATAACCCTGAGGGACAAAAGGAAGGGGTCCGCATGGCATGGAAGTGAGAATGAACAGCTCCCCCAAAGCAGGAATGGCGGAAGGGATTGTGCTTCTCACTGGCCTCTACCCTGAGAGCTTTACAGGGGGTAGCAACACAGCTCAACCACCTGGCCCACCAGGGTTATAATTGCCTTTCTTATTAGTACCCTAGTTTTATATATTATCTCTCGAATGTTATCAGCAGAATTAACAACAGGCCCCTCACAAAAGTCAGGAGCACTGGCTGCCATGGTAAGAGTTGTCCTCCTGTATACACCCCGCACACTCCAGCATCCCGGCTTCTCCCCAGCCCTGGATGTTGATGTATCTTTAGGCAAGTTGAGACAGTGAGCACCAGAGAGGGCAACATTTCAAAAGAAAAGAAAGGCTCACACCTGTAATCCTAGCTACTTAGGAGGCGGAGGTTCAAAGCCAGCCCAGCAAGAAAGACTGAGACTCTTACTTCCAATTAACCACCAAAACACTAGACATGGAGCTGTGGCTCAAGTGGTAGAACACTAGTTGAGCAAAAAAGCTCAGGCAGCCAGGCGCTGGTGGCTCATACCTGCGATCCTAGCTACTCAAGAGGCCGAGATCTGAGAATCCTGGTTCAAAGGCAGCCTGGTCAGGGAAGTCCTATGATTCTTATCTCCAGTTAACCATCAGAAAACTGGAAGTGGCTCTGTGGCTCAAAGCGGTAGAGCACTAGCCTTGAGCAAAAAAGTTCAGGGGCAGTGCTCAGGCTCTGAGTTCAAGCCCTATGACCAACAAGGGAAAAAAAGCTCAGGGACTGTACCCTTGAGTTACATACAGTACCAGTACTGGCACATGCGTACAGCTGTGGACATGCTCAGGCAGACACACACACACACACACACGCACACTGAAAGAGGGCAGGCTCCTATTTGTGGCTCAGAGAAAAGGAGCCCTTACCATGGAAGAGAAAGAGGAGGGGTGCAAGGAAAGAAAGGACTAGAATCTTCTAGGGTCACAGCTGCTCCCCAGGAGGAAGAGATGGCACAAAGAGGGAGCTCCATCTCAGGTGCTCAACGAAAAGGCCACAAAGAGAATGGCCTAGAAAAACCAAGCCCCACAGAGGTGTCCAGGTGTCTGAGGAGAACACAGATGGTGACTGGGCTGCGTGGGGCCAAAGCCCTCAGCCCTTTTCCCCAAGAGCTCCACCTACCTTCCAGTGTCTGCCGCTGACCCAGCACTCACTCGTGTTGGGCCTTCCCCTGACAGTGCTCTATCCACCAGTTAAGACCCAGCTAAGAACTGTGACCATGGAAAGTCTCTCTGGATGCTGAACGAGTCTCTTCCCTCGTTGGAAAGCCAGCAACTCTTTACTTCCCCGACTTGCATTAGAGTTGGGGGAGGGGCTGCCACAGTAGATGTGGGAGCTGGGCACAGAGAGGCATCAGCCACAGACTCCCCAGAGACGCCCCTCAGTATCCCCAGGGATGGCTCCAGTAGGAAGGGGAACCAAACAGTGCCCTCCTGGGGCTAATGATACTCAGCAATGGCAGCACGCATGCGCCCTGAGCTCCATGTGCCTTGTTCAGCAAGGGCCTGGCTGTAAACCAAAGAGGGAGCAGCAGGTGCAAGGGTCCCCTCCTTGGTTTCAGGCTCCTTTCTGTGATAGAATATTCCAGCAAATGTGAGCCGAGGCCTCCCTTGCTTCTCACATCATGGGAGGATAATTGGTATTGCAGAGAAAGGAGTAGAGAGCCTAACTGTGAGGGGCTGGGAAGACAGGCCAGATAACACAAGGATGGTGAGCTCGTGCCCTCAAGAGGCTCCCGTTAAATGTGCCAGTCCCCAGCCAGCCTCCTTCTCAGACCCTTCCTTCTCTATACCTCCTCAAGGGCCAGAGTCCTTGGTTAGTGGCCAAGAAGTAAAGGCAGCCAGCCAGCCAGAGCGCCTTGCCATTGCAGGAGGATGAAGATGGAGGACTTGCCTTGGACAGAGGGTCAGCACGCAGTCACACCCTTCTCAAGGCCTGGTTTGAGGGGTTGGTCAGCAGGTAGGCAGGGGCTCTGCCCTCTCCGTGAGCAAGTTCCAGACCCACACCTGCTGCCTCCACTTCTTGGGCTTATGGAAATTGCACTGCTACTCACAGCCAGGCCTTTTTCCATGGCTGGCATAGCAAGGGCCCCAGACTCCGCCATCTCTTGAGAGCTATGGTTTGTGGTTTGTGAGGGCATCTCTGCAGGAAGGCTGTCGGGAGTGTCCTGCCTTGACCTTGGAAAGCCACCCAGGAGGCGGTGACCAGATACCTGTCACCTTTTCCAGCTAACCACAATTCCTGTGAGGTCCGTTGGTACCGCTATCATTAGCTGTTTCCATCCTGGGCTTTTGGAATGTACTAACTGAGCTGATCTGTGCACAGAGCCTTGGCCTCTGAGAGGAAGGAACACGATGTAGTAGAGGACAGAAGGCCTCAAGCAAGGCAGGGCCATGCTGTTAGCCACCTGCTCTGGCCCTCAGAGCAAAGAACCTCCCACGTCTCTCCCGACACCCTGGCACTTCCCAGCCACCACTGAGCCGACACCGATGGAGAAAGGTGGCAATCTGCACAGCTTCGGAGAGTCTGGAGTGAGCCTCATTCGTTTAGCAAAGCTGTTGAAGACAACGGATCCCCTTCTCCCTCTGTCATGATATCTGAACTTCTTCAGCCAGCGGGGTGGCAACCATTTTCCCTTGTCCAAACCAAGCCACCATCAGGAGAAGGATTGCCAGGCTTTATACGGTGACCTGGCAAACTGTGGGTCACACTGTGTGGCTCACGACCCGAAATTGAAGTCAGTCTCCACCTCCACACCTCCTCCCTCTTAGGGCCCCAGCCATCACCAAGGGCCTCTGAAAGCCCTGATCTGCCAGGTGGACACTGTGTGGGGAACAAAGAGGAACAGCCCAGCTGTCCCCTCTCCCACCCCTCCAGCAGAGAGAAAAGACCAAAACACAGAAGACCACCACCTTGGCAGAACAGTCCGAGGAAGCCATGAAAAAAGGAAGAGAGATCTTTGGGGATAAGCAGACATCTTAAAGGAATGACCCAAAGGTGGAGCAGTAAGGTCACCAGGACATTCTGGTCATTTGACTTCAACCGGGGTTCGGACTTCAAGTCCAAACAACCTCTTTCATCCACTGAGTGGTTAAAGAAAATGCAAGTTTAGGGTTTTCCCCATTTCTTATGCCTGATCCCACGAAGCTTGGCAGAGCCCCACACTGGTCTTCATTTGGTCATTTCACTGCCATGCCTTCCATGGGGACAGTGGCCACCTTAGGTGACTGCCCAGAAATGCAGACAGATCACTCAAGGCCACATACGCCTAACTGGGAATGGCAAGTCATAGCTAGTGGATGCAGGCATGCTGTGGGTCTCCACAAGTGAGCCGCTGTTCTACCCTCTGCCATCCTAGGTGAAATGGCATACAGGCGAGGGGGCTGGGGGTCTCCACATGATGGCAGGATCCTGGACAGCTGGACGCAGTCCTACAGTCTGTGTCACCTGTCCTGAACCAGCAACGGGGAAGACAAGCCATCTCCACTCCCTTCTCAGGGGAAACATCGGTTCTGTGCCCCCCCCCACCAGAAATTCTGTGAAACCGCTTGCTAAGAGACATTTTTCCCACACTCTACTCATTCCAAAGACAATGGTTTATTGGCAAATCTGCCAAAATAAATGTGCCTCAAACTCCCTCAGCCAAGGGCAAAGTGCTCCAGGCTGTGAGCTTGCCCTGACTACAGCTTGCTAGCTGGATGATCTTGGCCAAATAACGTCTCTCATACTCCCAGACCCTGCGTCCTTCTCTGTACAGGAGGCAGTGCCACTTTCCTCTGCGTGACACACCAAGCTACCCTTGCAAAAGTGCTGGGAATAGGAAAAGGCCTATGTTTCAAAGGGTGAACAACTTTATGGTTGGTGTTTGTACTCAGAAAAAGAAAAAAAAAAACCTCTTCTTTATAGACAACCCTCAATTACCTGGAACCACTTGAGGAATGGTTCATTATCATTTCTGAAATTAGTTTCAGAGATGCAGAGGTCTGGTTGAGAAATATGGAGGGTGTTAGAAATGGTAGCTGCTTTGGAGGTAGACATGCAGATGAGCTGATGGGTAAGAAGTTGCTTTTTTTTTAAGCTAAATTCATTCAGTGTTCATAGAGGTTTTTGTTTTTCAATTTTATTCTCCTAAAAGAGAAAAGTAAGCAAGTTAAAATGAAAACAAAAAAGTCTTGTTTTAAACTTTCAGTTACTCAGATTCCTGGTTAAACAAGGTTTTTTTCTCTTTTGCTGGCTCCAACCTGATCTATCCTACCTACACCGAGCCAGGCTCCTTCTCTAAAGCATCTTGCTGGCAATCACCTGTGCCCCTTTAGACACAGTGCCCTTAGCCACCTGTGCCCCTTTAAACACATGGCCAACTTCTGTGGCAACCCATCTAATGTCTTAAGCTTACCAACCATTACCTCAGTGCCTCCATAGAAAAAACTCTGTCATTGCATGTTGCAGTGAACTTTCATCTGGTTCACTGAGGGCTTTGTGTGTGTTTTTCTATTAAGCTGGGGAGAGCCTAGTTTTCAGGCTAGAACAAGGAAAGTCCACAGCTTATAGGGCTGGCTCTAAGGCTGAGTAGCAGGGAAGAAAGATTTTGAGAGCAACTCCTTCATGATGGAAGCATGCTCAACTGTGTTTCTGCTGGGAATATTTTTTATATAAAGACCTGTCTACACTTGCAGGCAGTGGGTTATTTCTACAAGAAGTAGAAGACATTAACTTGTATATGGTTTACTGATGGCTCAAGCTTTGTATGGTTTCTGTTTTGATGTATTAGCAAGCTATTTTTTTAACCTGTGACTTTAACGAAGTTATTTCAGCTGAACTCTCCTCTGCCTCAGAGGTGCTCATGGGGATACATCTGCTGCTACGCCCCCCCCACAGGCTGAGACACCCCTGCCTCCTCATCTATAGTGTCACATCCCCTTCGCCACCCTGTAAATTCCCCCAGAAAGCTCCTTTGTCAACATCCTGGCATTTTTCTGGGATAAGTAAGGGAGGGCAGGAAATCCATGGTCTTGTCAACTTGTTGGGACAAATTGTTTTCCCACCAGACAGTCATGGTGTCTTTCATTGAAAGATTCTTTTTTTTCTTTTTTTTTCATATATTTTTATTGTAATTAATAGAAGGGTTACATGATATTTACCAGATAGATGGTGCATTAATTCCCATACATTGATACCCTTTCACATGTCTTGGTCTCCATTTCCCTTCCCCCACCCCCACCCCTCATCTTGTTTTCCCCCCTTCCCTATCCAATTTCAAATAACCAAATACAAATATATCCGATATATCAGGTAAAAAATGAGATACTGTAACAATATGAGATAACCAAGGGACAGCAAAAGAGATGAGAGATAACATAGTACCTTAAGAACAACAATCACTCATTATATAACTTATGTTTCTATATCCTAGAGATCCTTTCATTTAGCATCCTACTATATGGCCTTTTGTATCAAGGTTTTGCTCTATTGCAAATCTCTGCTAGGAGAGCCCAAGGTTTCTACTGATTATGACAAATGAGGGAAACCATTGAGCCTAAGTTCCTTTGAGTCTGGCTTATTTCACTTAATATGATTTTTTCTAAGTCTTTCCATTTCCTAACAAATGGGGCAATGTCATTCTTTCTGACAGCAGCATAGAATTCCATTGTGTACAAATACCACATCTTGTTGATCCACTCATCAACTGAGGGACATCTAGGTTGGTTCCATATCTTTGCTATGGTAAATAGTGCTGCAATGAACATTGTTGTGCTAGTGGATTTAGTATGTCCTTGTTTCTGGATGATTGGGTAAATGCCAAGTAGTGGAATTGCTGGGTCATAGGGGAGCTCTATGTTTTTCCTTTTGAGGCACTGCCATACTGTTTTCCATAGTGGTTGAACGAATTTGCACTCCCACCAACAGTGCAGTAGTGATCCCTCCTGGCCACATCCCCTCCAGCATCTGTTGTTATTAGTTTTCTTGATCCTGGCCATTCTAACTGGAGTGAGGTGGAATCTTAGAGTTGTTTTGATTTGCATTTCTTTTATGACCAGAGATGTTGAGCATTTCTTCATGTGTCTATAGGCCATTTTTGTTTCTTCTTCAGAGAAGACTCTCTTTAAGTCTTTGGCCCATCTTTTAATGGGATGATTGTTACTTTGGAGATTAGTTTTGGATTGATTCAATTTTTGGAGCTATTGATATATTTTAGATATGAGGCCTTTGTCCGTTGTATGGTTGGTGAAGATCTTCTCCCACTCTGTAGGCTTCCTGATTAGTTTACTAGCTATGTCCTTTGCCATACAAAAGCTCTGCAGTTTAATGCAGTCCCACTTATCCAGCCTTGATCTGATTTGTTGTGATTCTTGGTCCTTATTAAGAAAGTTTTGACCAGTGCCAAGGAGGCCTAGTGTATCTCCTATTCCTTCTTGTAGAGTTTTCAGTGTGTCAGCTTTTACCTCCAGGTCTTTGATCCATTTGGAGTTAATTCTAGTGCAGGGTGACAAAGAAGGATCCAACTTTAGTTTTCTGCAGGTGCTTAACCAGTTCTGCCAGCACAACTTGTTGAAGAGGCTGTCTTTCTTCCATTCTATTTTTTTGGCTCCCTTGTCAAAGATTAGGTGGCATAGGTCTGTGGTTTAATATCTGGGTCCTCAGTTCTATTCCATTGGTCTTCAGGCCTGTTCTTGTGCCAGTACCAAGCTGTTTTGATAACTATAGCTCTATAAGAGTCTGAAGTTTGGTATTGAAATTCCTCCTGTGCTGTTCTTTCTGCTAAGAAGTGTTTTTGCTATACGGGGTCTTTTATTATTCCAGATGAAATTTTGGATTGCCTCTTCTATTTCTTTAAAGAATGATATTGGGATATTGATGGGTATTGCATTGAATTTGTAGATAGCCCTTGGCAAGATTGTCGTTTTCACAATACTAATTCTTCCAATCCAGAAGCATGGGAGGTTTTTCCATTTCCTCAGTTCTGCTTTAATTTCCTTTTTCAGGATTTTAAAGTTTTCATCAAAAAGGTCCTTTACATTCTTGGTTAAGGTAATTCCTAGGTACTTTATTTTCTTTGAGGCTATTGCAAAACGAGTTGCTTTCCTGATTGTTGCCTCATTCCTCTCACTGTTGGCGTAGAGGAAGGCAGTTGATTTTTGAGGGTTAATTTTATACCCTGCTACCCTTCCAAGAATCAAAGTTTTGAATCAGTTCAAGGAGCTTGGGAGTAGAGTCTATGAAAGAGATTCTTTTTTTTTTTTTTTTTGCCAGTCCTGGGCTTGAGCTCAGGGCTTGAGCACTGTCCTTGGACTTTCTCAAGGCTAGAGCTCTACCACTTGAGCCTCAGCACCACTTCTGGCTTTTTGCTATGTATGTGGGGTACCGAAGAATCGAACCCGGGTCTTCATGCATGCTAGGCAAGCACTTTAACCACTAGGCCAAACTCCCGGCCCCTATGAAAGAGATTCTTAAACAGACATATCTCATTATGTTTCCTACTACAAAGGGGAAAATGCACTTTTATTTGGTTTGATTTTTTTTCCATTTTAGTTTCTAACTTTGTAATTAAGGAAGGAATATTTGGCTTTTTCTTTGTTTTCTGGCTTCATGGCCATAAGCAAAGCTCTAAGATATTATGGGCTTTCAGCCAACTGTGTCAGCAAACTTCTCAGTAGAGGCCCATGACTGGCTACATCTCAGAAAAGAAAGGCAGCCCAGAGTTTAACTGGAAAGTGTAATACTAGATGGAATCGCCTATGGTTCTATAATTCAGTAACTTTTCTGCTGATTTCTGCAAATCTAAGACACTTTCTAAGGCCCTTCAGAGTCTCATTGTTTTGAACCATGAAGGTGTCTATTCTTTCTTGTTTAAAGAGGTGTCCTGGCTGAGGTCCAAATTGATGTCAGTCCTTCTTCTACTAAAGCTGGATGGAAAAAAAAATGGATGAAAGGCTCCCATAACCCCAGTGCTTGACAAACCCAGCCAAATTCTTCTAGGTGCATTCTTACTTTTTTCTTGGGGAAGCTCCCTGGTTTTCTTTCACTGTGTGGGTTGTGAGAATCTGAGATTAGGCCTTTCATAAAAGAGGAGATACACAACAAAACAGAGGTCCTAGTCTTTGGGGCAGAATACAAAACTAATCTTTTTCATTAAAAAAAATAAACAACAGCAACAACAAAACACCTCTTTGGTTTATGGCCCTTTAGCCCTCATCCATCAGGGATAGGGCAGAACCAGTGATTCTATTTGGCTTACAGCTACAGTGACCAGGAAGGGCTGAGTCTATGTCGGGCACAGCCTCCAGTTCCTTGCCCAAACATTAACTTAATCATAAACCAAAGATATCCCCACCAGGAAGGGTAAGACCTTTAGTTGTCTTTTGATCTGAAAAAAGACACTTGCCTGCGTGTCTTCAAAGGATATATGATTCCCAGCTCACTGACCATGGGAAGTCTTGGGAAGGGCCCAAACTTAGACCACTGTGCCCTCTGATCTGGATGGTAACACGCAGCTTGACTTTCGTGGATTTCCCATTCCTCTGAACTCCGACTTAGTCTCTACATATTAACAAAGGGACCCTGACTAGCATCACCCTTATGTCTCAGATCACAGTTTTTCTCCAACAACCCAGAGTTCCTAATCTGTCTAGTTGGACTTTATGAAACACAAAGCCACCAAATGGCCTTTAGTTAACTGCCCAAAAGGATTTGAATTATTCTGGGTGTTTAAAGCTTTTCTTATAAATAAGACTATAAAGTTAGATGCTGGTGGTTCATATCTATAATCCTAGCTACTTAGGAGGCTAACATCTGAGAATCCTAGTTTAAAGCCAGCTAGGCAGGAAAGCCCAAGACTCTGATCTCCAATTAACCAGACAAAACCTAGAAGTGGAGAACCAGCCTTGAGCAAAAGGCTAAGGGAGAGACCCTGACCCTGAGTTCTAAGCCCTAAAACTTCCCCTCCTCCAAATAATCTTATATCATATTTCAGTGGTTTAGTAAAAATGCCAATGTTGCCCAAACATACCATGAACAAGGTGCTCATTCCCTTTCACTAGCACTTCTTTCTACCCAGCAGACACCGTAGGTATTTACACCCCACATCCCAGATCGTTTACCAACCCTCTTAGCAAAACAACTAGTCTAGGCATTTGATCCTTTCATTCTTTCAGTTATACTTCTTGTTTTTGTTACTTGGTGCATTTGGTATACAATATTTAAAGGTATAATGTTTGCCTCCACAATGACCCTGATGAGGGCATAGAGTACCTCCTGCTTCTCTTAGCCTTCAAATAATTTCAAAAATGTTTAATGTGTCATACCCCTTTGATACATGTTGTGCCATCGCTGTTTTTATATGTGTAAATCCCTTTTGAGCCTAGTGTTCTGAGTTTTCTGTTACTGTTGTTGTTTTGTGATCACTATGATGATTCTGTTGTGCATCTTAAGTTTAGATGATTTTTCTGGTACACTTGATTTCTTTTAGTTACCTTGGAATTTTGAAGATGTTATTTTATTTATTTATTTATTTTTTGCCAGTCCTGGGCTTGAACTCCAGGCCTGAGCACTGTCCTTGCAGCTCCACTTCCAGCTTTTTTCTATGTATGTGGTACCAAGGAATCAAACCCGGGTCTTCATGCATGCTAGGCGAGCACTCTACCACTAGGCTAAACTCCCAGCCCTGACGGTGTTATTTTTATAAGTAGATAAGCAAGAATATGATTTGATTAAGCTGTAAACTCTTTGATGAGTGTGCCGACCTTAAAGATTGGCCCTTTTAAATGCTACCTATAGACGAGCACCAGAGGCTCATATCTGTAATCCTAGCTACCCAGGAAGCTGAGATTTGAGGATTATGATTCAAAGAAAGCCTAGGAATAAAAATTTGAAAAACTCGGGCCAGGAGTTTGGCCTAGTGGTAGAGTGCTTGCCTAGCATGAACGAAGACCAGGGTTCAATTCCTCAGTACCACATACATAGGAAAAAGCCAGAAGTGGTGCTGTGGCTCAAGTGGTAGAGCTCTAGCTTTGAGAAAACCCACAGATAGTGCTCAGACCCTGAGCCTAAGTCCAGGATTGGCAAAAAAAAAAAAATTGAAATCAAATCAACCAGCAAAACAACCAGCAAAAAGCCAGGCTGAAGGTGTGACTCAAGTGGAAGAGCACTAACTATGAGCAAGAAGCCAAGCAAAAAAGCCATGTGAACATGCAAAGCCTTGAGTTCAAGCCCTGGTACTGGCATCATAAAAAAAGAAAGCAAGAAAGAAAAGTAAGAAAGCAAGAAAATGTGCTACCTACAAAGTTTTCTTCTCATTAACAGGTGCTATTTTAACCAAATTGTTTCTCTTTGCTGAATTTTTCTGTCCTTCCTGTTTCCTAGTTAATATTTAGATGCCAGTGATTCAATTTGTCAGTGCCCAAATATATCAGGTCAAAGATAGCTGCGTAGGTCTCCAGGCAAGAGGGCCTTTTGTCCTTTCAATAACTTCGAAGCTAAAAGTGACTAGCGAGTAAAACACCTGCCCATGTGGCCAGAGTCAGCCTAAGTTTCCACTGACTCAGAGGGCTTAGTAAGTCTTCCACCAGTGTTTAGAAAATGGAGGACACAGTGCTCTCTAGCTAACCTACACCTCTTGTTTTCCACTTTTCTGCCTCTAAGTAGGCTTCAGCCTGAATCTCTGGACATATTTGGTGAGTCACAGGCCCTGCTTACAGTGATGCAGTGGGCAGAGAGGTCCACAGTGCAGCCTCAGTTCAGAAGAGACCTTCCGCTAACTCAGCCCGGGCAGTGTGACCTCAGGGGAAGGTGCCATGTGCGGAGATAATGGCTTAAGTTCTAATCTTGTGTCTGCCAGTGCTATACCAAGTGGCAGTCTTTCTGGCCTCAGTTCTAGAAAATACAGGGTCAGACTTTCTTCGCACTGGAATCTTCTTAATGAAAAGACTTAGCTGAACAATTCAGCCCATTTCTTGAACTGCAACTTTACTACTGCCCAGGGGTGAAGGACTCTGCCCCTTCCCAGACAACAGGGGCCAGCGACAGTGACATCACCAGGTGTCATCGAAATCAAGGAGAGTGATGTGGGAAAATCAGTCACTACTTACACTAACCAAAGGCTCTTTTGGCTAACCCTTTGAGTCAAGAGAGGAAACAATATCTGGCTAAATTAGCAAAATACAATTGTTAACCTAGTGCACTTTAACTTACAAGGAAAAAACTAGCCAGAAAATTCCTTGCTAAAACTGTGTTGCTGTCTATGTTGTCTGAGAGTTTCCTAACACTTTTTTTTAACTTATTCATGATGATGTAAATATTTTCCATTGTAAAAAATGTAAATATGAATTATATATTTTGCTCTTGTCTTTTCTAAAATGGAAGTTGACCCAAGCCACAGTAAAAATGTAAATATTAATTATTATACATTTTTTTCTTTCCTTTTCTAAAACAGAAATTGATCCAAGCAATAATAAAAATCTGTAAATGTTAAAATATATACTTTGCTCCTGTCTTCTAAAATGGAAGTTGATCCAAGAAGTGAATCACAAATCTTGTTCCTATTTTTTTTAATTTTAGAAATTACATATACTCCTACTCTGATATCTGTCAGAAGGGAAAGAGTTCCATGATTAAAGAGAGTCTTCATTCCTGACTAATGGAAGGAAGACAACAGGAATTAGTGGGTGAGGACCTGGCTTTAGTTCTGACTGTCACTGACAGGTGAGGGGCCCTGACAGAGCCACTTAACCTTTTAGAACTTCACCTAAAACTGAAAACAGCTGCTGCCATTGTTTATAAAACACAGCAAAGTAACTGAAGCAAAATACTTGAAAAGTAAAAAGTTGTACCCACAGGCAAGACATGGCTATAGCTTAACTGTCACGGAGCCCATTGGTTGGGGTTTGGGTATGTCACAGGTGGGGAATCTCTGTTTCGTATTTTATTTTGCTTGGCTTTTAAGATAAAACCAACAAGAAATGGAATTTAAAGTTAATTTCTCCTATTCATACTTCTAAAGAATCATGATAACTAAATGGGACAGAGGGCTACAAAAGAATGAGGAAGTAAGAAAGATGAAAGAATAAGGAAATAAAGATTGGGCACTAAATCTTTGTCACCAGGACCTTAAAGGAAACAGAAGGAAATCCACCAATCAAATAGCCATCTTCCAAGACTCTAGTTCTCCCTGATTAACCCAAGGCCAAGCTGGGTAAGGAAGAAGGTGGTGCAAGATGGCTGTGATGGGCTGAATGCCTATCTTCCTTGGCATGTGTATGCCACATGCTCTCTTTCTCTGACATACTTCTTCTCTAATAAACTTTGCTATCATGTTTACTATGTTCTTATCTTGCCTGAATTTGTTTTTATCCAGATGCAAGCACCCAAGATCAGCTTAGTTGCCCTAAATTTTTAGTACTACTGTTAGTACTTCTAGCTTTCCTGTTATAAAAAGCAGGGTTCCAGGCCTGGGTCCACCATTATAAAGACCTCCAGCCTTTCCTGCTCTGAAAATCCAGCATTCAGGCAAAGCATGTAAAAGCACTTTCTTTGGTTTCTTTCTCCTGAATTTTCCTCTTCTTCTGCCAGCATTGAACTTTATCACTTCCTTGAGGGAAAATTGGTAAAACAGGTAGTCATCTTACAATGCAGTTCTGTGGTTTCCAATGAATTAACCCCGCAATTCAGAAAATGGCATTTTTCAAAAGAATCCCAGCTGTGTTTGGCTTTAGATGACTGATGTTTAAAAGCTCCAGTTTCAAAGTCCCCAGAGAACTGATGTAGGTACCCAGGTCACTGAAAAACAAGGAACAGACATAGCTGAGTTTTTCCACAAATGTTAGGCTCTGGAAAAATGGTGCTAAACGACCATGTTCAGAAAAAGGTGAAACCCTCCTCCAATATAAACGAAACGAGAAAGAGGAACGAGAGCAAATGCACATGTGTTCAAGAGTTCATTTCATTCACGATGAGGGAAACAGAAAAAGAGTTTCACCAGTTCAGAAGAACAGTCCAAAAAAAGTATAACTTTATATGGAAAAAAGGAATGTGGAGATGAATTGCAAAGAAGACACAACATCAGTTATGACTGTCAGACAAGGACTGAATATACATACCCATCAGTAACCCACAATAAATAAAAGGCTTCGTACGGAAGAGCTCTAAGACTGAGACTAGGTCTCAAATCTGGTAGCCCTCAAGAGTATAATGTGCTACTATAGGCAAGGGCTAGTTTTCACTGAAATCCAAAATTAAATTCTACCATCCTACAGCAATATTTTGCTTTGATACCCAGGCCTGGTTCACAGACATTAAAACAAATCATCATTAATGCAGGCCACTGTGCAATCAGGGAGACTCTTTGGGCAGATATATTGATAGAGCTCTTTATGAGTGTTAACTTCCTGACCTCTGAGCCTTTCCTGGATCTCTGTTCACCGGCTCCCCGCTCCCCACACCACATAGCTTGAGGCCAAGAGTGCCACATAAATAATTCGCTATTGCAGGGCTGATCAAAAGCAGATGTGGTACAGGATGAAAAGTCTCCATCTCACAACATTCATCTCTGGCTGAACAATAAATCTCTAAGTTTATATGGTTGGAGTCTTTCCTCTGAATTAAATGCCTCTCACCCTTCACATTGGTGACTGTTAACTAGAAAGAGCCTCTTTGCCACTGTTTGCTTAGTTCCGTGTGCTGACAGTTAGAGTGCCCTTAAAGTAACGAATTGCAGCCTCTCTTGTTTGGCTTCCAAAAGGCCCATCTGATGTGACCTGATGTTTTCAGCTGAGCTGGCAGCATCACGGGCGTAGTCCTGGAAACACAAACCCTGTTTCCCGCCCTCCCTTCCTCATATGAGCAAATACGGCCATTCTTAAACAGTGGTTCCCTCAGCAATGCCGGATCGTTTCAAGTTTCATGAACAAATCAGAATATTAATTCAAGATGCCGTTGTGGTACTACGTTAAGAGGCCTTCACCAAGCCTGTATCTCCCATGGCCTGATTCAATCTTTTTCTAAAAGCGGAAAAAAAAAAAAAAAGCATCCCAGGATTAGAATGGACATTACCTGGGGACCTTACTCATCCTATGTCCTGCACCCCAATAAAGACATAAAAAAAATTCTCTCTGCGCTAGCATGATTATAGCAATGGCTGCTGATAATGGCAGCCACTGACATTTTCAATAGGATAATGAGTATTGCTGCTGCTACCAGCTGCCAGTATGGTGGAGAAAAAGGCAATGTACAATCTCTCAGACATAAGAGTTATAATGTGGGAACTGGGGAGAGATTGGCTTGGATAACTCCAACCCCTTGAAGAGTTCTCTCCTAGCTCATGCCCCACTGGAGAAAGCAATAAATTCTCTCCAGAAAAGGAGCTGTTGAATGGCATCTCAGGAATCTGAGCTTGAAGGGAACCGAAGGAATTGGAGGACTGGAAATTCCAGTAGCTAGTTGTTCATCTCTCCTGGCTTTTGAAAAGCAAGGACAGAAGATACCAGTTAAATCCAGTCCTATCCAGCCCTTCGGGACCACTGGATGGATATCAGAAGATAGTATCAGAGAGGCAAGAAAATCAAGCCTACACTCTTCAAAGCTATCAGTGTCATGAACAGACAAAGGAAAATTGAGGAACAAAAGTTCAAAGTAAGGACATCAACAAAAAAGATCAAAATGATGTCATAATTAAACAGATCCTGAGCCAGGAGAAAAATGTTATCAGTTTTCTGCATGGAGCTCCAAGCTAGCTCAACTTCCTGTTATATCACCACCACTCAGCTCCAGGGGCTGCCAGGCTGTTGGTTTTCTCACTGTCAGGGGACAGGGAAAATTCAAGAGGCATAAACTCTTGCTGCTCTCACCAAGGTTCGGTTTTCCTGAATAAATACACCTCAAGGGCTGTCTTTTATCAATGGTCAGAGTTGTAAGGAAGTTAATTATGACAATTTTTTATCATTGTATTGGTTAACCTTAGAATTTTGTTGATAGGCTAAAACCCACCCACTTTAGGCTCCTAAGAAGTAAATTTTGCTGAGCACAGATGGTTCATCTGAGAATTGTGATTTGAAGCTAGCCTGGACAGAAAAGCCCAACAGACTCTTATCTCCAACAAACAATCAAAAAGCCTGATATAAAGATATAGCTCAAGGGGTATAGTACTAGCGTGGGTAGAAAAAAAAAAACAAGTGAGAGTATGAGGTCCTAAACTCAAACTCCCGTACCAGAAAAAAAAAGGAATTTTACAATATGGGAGTGCTAATTCAATAAAAAATAACAAATGAATAATTTTAAAACATTCTTCAAAGAAAAGAAGAAATAGGACACAAGCCTTCCAAATAATTACAAGATCTATAACACCAGGTAAACTTAGACTAAAACAAAACACAAGAAAACTTTATAATACAAAATTAAAAGCTGGACATGGTAGCACACACTCGGAAACCCAGTCCCCAGGTGGTTAAAGCTGGAAGAACTGAAGTCCAAGGCCAGCCTGTGCTACAGAGCAAATATCCTGTCTCAAAAAACAATAACAAATGAAAAAAAAGCAAAAGCAAAAGTATTTTCAAATATGTAGGCAGTCTCTAACAATTAATGCATCAAGGGGCTGGGAAACCACACACACACACACACACATACACTACCCCAAATAAATATTGTTCAAAACAAAAATGCCTAAAATGAAAGAGGATCTGGGAAGGCTGAGAATAAATGAGAAATACATATATTACATATATATGTGCATATATATGCAAGAGGATAACTTAACAGAAAGAAAAGCAATGCAATAGAATTGCTAGAAGATATAAAAACTAAGATAGCTAGCTGCCAATGGCTCACACCTGTAATCCTAGCTACTCACAAGATATGAGGACCATGGTTCAAAACCAGCCTAAGCAGGAAAGTTTATGAGGCTCTTATTTTCCATTAACCACCAAAAGTTAGCTGGAAGTAGAGCTGTGGCTCATGTAGTAGAGTGGTAGCTTTTAGCACAAAAGCTCAGAAACAGCATCCAGGTCCTGAGCTGAAGCCCTAGCATGCGCACACACACCTGAGATAAAACATATTTAAAGGGATTGTCAAAACATTCCTTATTAATAGAGATTAAAAAGTTCAATGTAGAACACTACTAAATCTTTATGGTCAAGAAAGTGAATGGGAAAATTTTAAAATTCAAAATAATAGTGGGGCGATTTTTTTTTTTGCCAGTACTGGGGTTTAAAATCAGGTCTTTGAGCTAGCTAAGGCTCTACTGCTGAGCCATGCTTCCAGCTCTGGTATGTGGTGGGGGGGGGCAAGGAAGAGTGCATGCTCATGAGTGCTCAGTTGGCTTTTTGAACATGGCTGGCACTCGACCACTTGAGACATGCCTCCAGTGAGATATTTTTCATCTACGTCTCTTAGAAAAGATGGCAAAGAAAAAGTAATACAAACATAAGCTAAAATTTAATCAACAAGTTTCATCAATTTAATGAATAGGCATCATACTGCAAAAACAGAATATGACTTCTTTCAAAACCTGTGGAAGATTTAGAAAGGTTGGTCATACCTTACATCAGAAAGAAACACATTTATCAGAGAACACGGCAGGCACTGGTGGCTCACACCTGTAATCCTCGCGGCTCAGGAGGCTGAGATCTGAGGATGGTGTCCAAAGCCAGTCCATGCGACTCTTGTCTCCAGTTAACCACCAAAAAGCCAGAAGGGGAGCTCTGACTCGAATGGAAGAGCACTAGCCTTGAGTGAAAAAACTCAAGAAAGCAACCAGGCTCTGAGATTATGACCAGGTATGGCACACACACACACACACACACACACACACACACACACACACACACGCACGCGCGCACGTGCGCGCGTAGTCTAAAAATGATGTAATAACAGGTAGTGAGCTGAATGAACAAATATGTATAAGAAGTCATCAAAGATCTACCATAAGAAGCAACACTGTGCTCAGATATTTCTATAGAGAAATTCTGTCAAATTTCAAAGAAATAGATTATCATACTGCATCAAGCATAAAGGTATGTAGCTACAGATTTTAACATTCTAACCTTATTTCATAAAGTTAACAGATTTTTTTTCCAAAGAAGTTTCAAAGCCTAATACCGTAATGTATGATTTGCAGAGTTGGTTCCATTTGAATTCATATTTCATTCTATGGACCTCCAAAGGCATTTTTGTATATTTCAGTCTATGGTCTTCCAAAGGCATTTTTGTAACTGAGATTTTTTTTTTTTTTTTTTGCCAGTCCTGGGTTTGGGCTCAGGGCCTGAGCACTGTCCTGGGACTTTCTCAAGGCTTAGCACTCTACCACTTGAGCCTCAGCACCACTTCCAGCTTTTTTCTAGATATGTGGTACCAAGGAATCGAACCCAGGTCTTCGTGCATGCTAGGCAAGCACTCTACCACTAGGCCAAACTCCCGGCCTCTGTAACTGAGATTTTTTTGTTGTTGTTGGTCTTGGGACTAGGACTCTGGGCCTGAGCGCCATCCCTAAGCTCTTCAGTTCAGAGCTACCACCCTATCCCTGGAGCCACAGTGCCACTTCCAGTTTTCTAGTGGTTAATTGGAGATAAGAGCCTCAGGATCTTTAGTGCTCAAGCTGGCTTTGAGCCACAGTCCTCAGATCTCAGCCTCCTGAGTATCTAGGATTACAGGCATGAGCTACCACACCCGGCCTGAGATTCTTTTTTAATTTTTCTTATTTTGCACTATCAGATAACATGCCACAAACATCAGACACCATAAATTAGTGCATCTAAGTAGGTAAGGAGTACCAGGGTTGGTTTTTTGTTCCTCAACAGTATATGCAAGAATTGAAAGTAGCATAGGGAAGGGGGGAAAACAAGATGAGGGGAGGAGTGGGGGAGAGGGAAATGGGGACAAAAACATGAGAAGGGATATCAATATTTGTAAAGTAATGCACCTTCTATCTGGTGAAAAAAAATGTAACCCTTCTGTTAATTACAATAAAAATAGCAAAAAAAAATTGAAAGAGGCAAAAACTAAGGCAATTCTTGCTACAGAGAAAGAAGTACTATGCCCAGGTGGGAAAGAAAGATACGAAATACACAACAAATAAGCAGAAAAGAGGCAACTAGTCACTTTTGCAATAAGCAAAAGCCACTGCTCATTGTCACAGGGGAAACTGCAGAGTAGTGAACACTTTGTTGAGGTAATCTGAAAGCAGCGAGAACCTTGCCTTTGAAAAGCTGCTTTACAACCCTGCAAGTTAGAGATAACTGATATGGATGGAAAATAATTCCGGAGAAACATGAAAATAAATCACACCCAAGGAAGGACTTTCCTTCCACTGGGTAACAAGTCAGCTTTCCCTCTATTTCACATTTATTTTCATAGTCCCAATCTATAAATGTGTCTGTTTGAATTACTCACAACTGCTCGTAATCACTCATCATTTCCCTCACTTAAAACAAGTCAGCATGCTCATTTGTTGAAATGTTTTTTCTTGAAAGACACAGTAAAGTTAAAAACAAAGAACAAATATTTACAATACTTTTAAGAATGGAGAAAATTCTAGAATCTGTGAAGAATAGTTATTAAAATATGAAAGAAGGCCCAACACCTAACTGAAAAAAATAACCAAATAGTTTGAACAAGCAAGTCATAGTAAAGGAAAAATATAAACATCCGTGTGTTTAGAAAGTTTCATGTATTAAATTTGAAATAGGGGCAAGGTACTTTAAGGAAGAGATCTCAAAAGGCAGAGATTCAGTAAATAATGAAATCAGAGATTCAGTAAATAATGAAATCGATAGCTCTATCATGTAAGCTATGGGTTCTGCTTCCTGAACTACTGGCAATCATTTGAACTGGTGGAAAAACTCTGCCATTCTTACTGTATGGTCTTTAAAGAAAGAGGAAATGAGGAAGACCAAGATAAACACATCTTTTACTTTTTCTGGCATCTCATTGACCTGAACAAACTCACATAACCACAGCAAGCTTCACAGAAAGCTGGTCAATGTAGTTTTTAACTACTAAAAAGTGAAAGGTGACTGTTAGAGGGCAGTCTATGGAGCATGGTGGTACCTGCTTGTAATCCCAGCACTCAGAAAGCAGGACTGAGCTACATGACAAGATCCAAGGGAGAGAGAAACAGAGACAGAAAGATTAGTATACCACTAAAGAGTACAGTATAAAAAATGTTGTAGCGGGGCCGGGAGTTTGGCCTAGTGGTTAAAGTGCTTGCCTAGCATGCATGAAGACCAGGGTTCAATTCCTCGGTACCACATACATAGAAAAAAGCCGGAAGTGGTGCTGAGGCTCAAGTGGTAGAGCTCTAGCCTTGAGAAAGTCCAAGGACAGTGTTCAGGCCCTGAGCTCAAGCCCAGGACTGGCAAAAAAAAAAAAAAAATGTTGTAGCGTCTTAAGAATGTATTCATATGCTCTCCTCTTTTGAAGCAAGACAGGGAAAGAAAAGAAATCAAACTGGAGATGAATTATATTGTTCTCCAAAGAACAAAAGTGGAGGGAAATAACCCAATGGGAAACTAATTTTCCTCCTCCCTCTCCCCTGTCCCTTCTTCTCCTTCTCTTCCTTGACTTTCTCTTCCTCCTGCCAATTGGTTTTGGTTATCTCTGATCTGGACAGCAATCTCCTTGAACACCTGATATTTCTCTATCTTCATCCTGATAAGGAGCCAAGCGCTCTTGAATAGAAGCCCAAATGCCTGTGTGTCTTTGGGATACAGGGTGAGCATTTCTGATGCACTTTTGGGTGGTCTTCTCAAAGCAGTCAAGTAGAGTTGTTATTTTACCTTCTCAGAGTATGATGTTGATAAAAAGATGAAATATTGGTTATGTGTGGAAATGTTCTTCACAGTTTTAAGTGAAATTTAAAAAAAAAAACAACAGTAAACCACATTGTAAACTCTAATTCCATATGGACAAAATTAACTAAGGCAGCTCAAAGAAAATATGATTTGCAAATGTTTCTGAGGTAGAACAATAGAATTATGAATGAAATTTTTTATTTCTCCTTTTTTGGTCACTATTTCCTTTGTAATTGTTCCAAGAATATATAAAACTCCAAAAGGTGAAGTAAAAAACAGACAGAATATATGTGGAAACAATTTATGTGGAATACAAAGGTCTCTGTTGCTATAAAAACAGAGACCTTCTGACCAACGAATGGTTCCAGAAATTGACTTTGTTCAAGTATATATGACAACATCTCTTTCCTATTAAAAGTGTGGAATTGGAGAGGCATTTTCTTGGAACCAAATTTGAAGAAAGGAGCTTTACAAAGGTTTTTTAATCTCCTTCCTACAACATACTCAGATTAACCGGATAATTGCATCCCCAAAGGACCCAGTCAAACCTTTCCATTAAGAGAAGAATTAAAACCATCAGGCAGCCCTTTCCCCCTACCAAGATGGGGTGCTTTTTAATCATTGAAAATAACATCAATGCAGCAGGCAAACAATACAGAAAGTTACTCAAGAAAATGGATGGGGTGATTTACATAAAAATAAACCTCAGTTATTTGGAATACAGACAATCCTGTTTTATAGGCAAACTTTGAATCCTTCAAAGTAGTGAACATTAAGAATAGGAAACATAAGGGGCTGGGAGTTTGGCCTAGTGGTAGAGTGCTTGCCTAGCATGCATGAAGACCTGGGTTCGATTCCTTGGTACCACATACATAGAAAAAAAAACAGAAGTGGAGCTGTGGCTCAAGTGGTAGAGAGTGGTAGAGTTCTAGCCTTGAGAAAGCCCAAGGGCAGTGCTCAGGCCCTGAGCTCAGGCCCAGGACCGGCAAAAAAAAAATTAAAATTAAAAAAAAGAATAGGAAACATGAACTAATTCCTACATGAAGTAATTCCTACAAGACAAACTCAGGGCTCTCACTGAACAACATCCAAAAAAAAGTCTATTTCCCAAAAGATTGTCCATTCCTGGAATATTATTGGGAAGCTGGATCTCTCTATACATCAAGATCTCCAAGAGGCTCACTCCTGTAGTCCTAGATACTCAAGAGGCTAAGATCTGAGAATCGCGGTTCAAAGCCAGCCTGGGCAGGAAAGTCTATGAGACTCTTATCTCCAATTAACCACCAAAAAAACAGAAGTGGAACTGTAGCTCAAAGTGATAGTGCACTAGCCTTGAACAAAAGAGCTCAGAGATAGTGCCCAGGCCTTGAGTTCAAGCCCTATGACTGACAAAAAAAAAAAGACTCCAAGAGATCAAAGTACTTTTTATTGCTTTTTCCCCCTTAATGTAAATTAGTTACACAAAGGGATTTCTTCTTAACATTTCTTTACAGGCAAATGATGTATTTTGGTCTAATTCACTTCCTCTATTTTTCTTGCTGATCCCTCTCACATTTTTTCCCTCCTCCTTTGAACCAGCTTTGTTCATTATGGTATATCCATATATATCTATATATATATATATATCCATATATAATTATCATAATCATCATCTGAAGTCTATAGTCCACATATCAAAGAAGAATTGAAATGATTGTCTCTTTGAGATAGGCATATCTTGCTCCATGTAAGTCTGCATTGTCATCCATTTTCCTTCAAACAGCGTAATTTCATTCTTCTTTAAAACTAGTAATACTCCATAATGTGCACGCATATATGTGTATGTGTATATGCACATATACACATATATTGCATTATTTGTATTATTCATTCATAAATTGTGGGGTTCCTAGGCTCACTCAATAGCTTAACTATTGTGAATCGTGCTTCAATAACTATGAGTAGGGCCAGGAGTATGGCCTAGTGGTAGAATACTTGCCTACCATGCAGGAAGCCCTGGGTTCAATTCCTTCGTACCACATACACAGAAAAGTCAGAAATGGTTTTGTGGCTCAAGTGCTAGAAGCTGAAGCTCCCCACCCATACCAAAATAAAAAACATGAATATTCAATATCTTTATTGTATGTTGGCTTATACACTTTTAGAAACATGCTCAAAAGTGGCATAGGGGGGCCAAATTTTTTTGAAGAACTTCGACTAATTTCCATAGTGGCGTCACTAATTTTCATTCTTGTCACTGAGTCTGTGGGCTCCTACCTCCCCCAATCCTCACCAGCATTTATTGTTGTTTATTTTCTTGCTGATACCCCTTCTAACTAGGGTGAGATAGAATTGTATTGCCATTTTGATTTGCCTTTCCTTTATGGAAAAGGATGTTGGCTATTTCTTCATGCATTTATTGGCTATTTGTATTTCTTTTTCCGAGATCTGTTCAATTCATTTGTCAATCTAATAATTGTATTACTTTTTCTTTTGGCCTTCAGATATATTCTGGATATAAATCTTTTGTCCACTGAGTAGCTTACAAATATTTTCATCCATTCTGTACCTTGTCTCTTCATTCATTCTATTAATTGATTCTTTTGATATTAAAAAAACATTTGTCACAATTCCATTTGTCATTTTTTTGAGGGTGCCAGTCCTAGGGCTTGAATTCAGGAGTTGGATGCTGCTCCTGAGCTTTCTCTTATTCCTCAAGGCTAGCATTCTTGAACCAAAACTTCACTTCCAGCTCTTGGAGGTTAGTTACTTGCCTGCCCAAGTTGGCTTCAAGCAATCTTCAGATCTCAGTCTCCTGAATAGCTAAGATTGCAGAGCCACCAGCATTCAGCTCATTTCTTGCTCATATTTTCTGATGTATTTTCTCAATTCTGAAGATTCTTTGTTGATTATTTTTGGTCAGGATGACCTATCTATAGGTGAGAATAAGGTGTTGAAAGCAGCCACTATTATTGTGTTAGAGTCTATCTGTGTTTTTTGACCAGTAGTTTTGTTTTATGAAGTTGTATGCACCAGCATCCAGTGCTTATCTGTTTATAATTGCTGCCACCTCTTGATGGATTATTCCATTTGCCAATTTTGTAGTATGTATAATTTTTAAAGATTTTATTATCATTGAATTTTACAACATATTTCAAATGTCATGTTTAACAAGTATTCAAGAAGGGAATCTCTATATACAATCACTGGCACATAGATTTTAGAACATAATTAAAATTAAGCTGAGGGTTTATATGTCATAGATACATATTACTCTATGTAATAAAACATTATGTCTATAGTATATAGCCCATCATAGATTTTTATGTCTATATCTCCAAAACCATGTCCATAACCTTGGATACCCAAATATTGAGGTCATCACTCTTGTACTGTTTGGATCTAATATTCACATATCAAGGAGACCTTTTGTTCCTTTGGTCTTGACTTATCTCACTCAACATGATTTGCTCTAGTTTCGTCCACTTCCCAGTGAATGCCATTATTTTATCTTGTCTGTTGGCTATGTCGAATTCCACTATGTGTGTGTGTGTGTGTGTGTGTGTGTGTGTGTGTGTGTGTGTGTGTCACATTGTTTATATCCATTCATCTGGGTTGTTTCCATCGCTTGACTATTGTGAATAGTGCAGAGATGAACATAGCTGAGCAGGTGTCCTTATCATACCCTGGATTATGATGCTCAGGGTAGATGCCCAGGAGTGGTATGGCAGGATTGTAGGGAAGGTCTATTTTCAGTTTTTTAAGAAACCTCCAGACTGCCTTCTGGAGTGGCTGAAACTACTTTACATTCCCACCAGCAGTGCAGTAGGTTTCCTTTTTCTCCACAACCCCCTGCCAGCACTTGTCATTGTCTGAGTTCAGAATATTGGCCGTTCTAATTGAGGTAAGGTGGTATCTTAGGGTTGTTTTTATTTGCATTTCCTTTGTGACCATGGATGGTGAGCATTTTCTCATATATTTTTCTGCCATTTTAACCTCTTCTTTTGATAAATCTCTTTAATTCCCTTGCCCACTTAGTGATTGCCCATTTGCCAATTGTAAGTAATCTTTTTCTCTTCTAATTTTGCTTTAAATCTGCTTTGCCAGATATGAATATAACTACTTCTTGCTTTTGATCTTCATTTTCTTGGATTATCTTTTCCTGTCCTTTTACTTTAAGCTTGTATTTGTCTTTACCAGTGAGAAACATTTCTGTAGTTTTCTTTCAGTTATGGGGCTTAAACTCTGAAGCTGTCCCTGAGCTCTTCAGCTCATGGCTCGTGCTCTGTCATTTTGAACCACAGCACCACTTTCAGTTTTCTCTCATTAGAGATAAGAGTCTTACAGTCTTAGATGTCTCAGCTGGCTTTGAATCATGATGCTCAGATCTCAGCCTCCTGAGTGGCTAGAATTACAGGCAGAGCCACCAGGCACCTGGCTGTGAACATTTCTTACAGGCAACCAATGTTTGGGTCTTGTTTTTAGACCCACAAGTCTGTGTCTGTCCTTTAATTGGCATATTAAGATCATTAACCTTCTGTATCCAGCTCAGAAATCATTTCTTTTTATCACAAGTATACTAGTCAGAAATGACTTGATATACTTTTTTAAGGAAGGAAAGAAGGAAGGAAGAAAAGGAAGGGAGGTCGGAAAGAAAGAAAGTTCTCAATTTTGTCAGTTTTTTAGGACTCTGTCTCAAGTAATTGAGTACCAACCTTGGAGCTAAGGGATAGTATCCAGGCCCTGAGTTGAAGTCCTAGTACTGGCAGAAAAAATAAATATCAATGGTATGATTCTATTTGATAAAACTTATAGACGTGGAGCTAAACAAGGACACAAAACAAGGAACTGGTTATGATTGTTATATAGGTGATGAGATGAAGTATAATGACTAATTTTTCCCCATGTCTCCAAGAACTACCATTTATTTTCTAATCAAGAAAAATAACCAAAAGGAAATAATTTAGATGGAAATTCTTTGTACACAAATTGGATATATGTTTGTTGGGAAAAAATTCATACCTTTGGATGTAATTCAGTATCTTTGCTGTGATTACCTAAGTCCTATCAACTCCTGAATTGCTTTGTAAGACAAGAAACCAGATATAGTAAACATACATACTTATATGGGTGTATATATATATAAGTACATATGTGTAGGTATGCATATATGTATGTGTGTTTATATGTGTATGTTTATATGTGAAGAACTGGATTTGAGGCAGCTAAAATTACATTTCTAATTAGAACTGCTTGTTCTATTAATAATATTTGACTGAGAAATGGGAGGTGTAAAAGAATCGCTCTGAGCCAGAGTTGGCAGTTAGCTACCCTTGGGGTTTTGTTGGAAGAGTCTAGTGTGGTTCAGAAAATTCTGAAGTTGCTTTTGTAAGCAAGGAGACCAAGGTATATTTACAAATACCTTCGAAAGATCCTTGCACTTTCAATATTCTAAATAGAAAAACAGAGTGTCTCTAAATTTTATCAGACAGAAATCTTCTGTCAACATGATCTGTACCCAAAAAATGAGAACAGGCCTCAACATCACACAGCATCATCATCAGAACATTGAATCCCAAGGGAAGAGAAATCAGCACTGGGAAAACATCAAGCCTGGCTCAAAATCTGAGGACCTGAGAGAGACACAAGCTACTTCAAAGCTAATTGCTCACAGAGCAGGCAGAAAGGCCGAGAACATCTGTGTTTGTAAAGAACTAGGGTTGGGCCAAGTAAGATTAGCCACCTTGAATATCAGCTCTCCTGAGTTTCTCAAGAAAACATTTTAAATACCAACACCTAAATGAAAACAGATTACAAAAAAAAAATAAAATAAATTTACAAATGTGAGAAGAGTAGAGTGTCAATATATAAAATACCATAAACTCTCACTAAGTATAATGCAAGGCTTGTGCACAAAAACAGAATTCAAAAAAAAATGGAGGTTTTGTGTAACCTTTAAGAAATGGAGGAAAATCTGTCTATTTCTAGAAGAGGCATTGGGAGCTATATTAGCCAACTCATGAGTGAATCCACATAATCACTTTCAGGATACGTAATTATGAGCTAAAGGTTATCTGAATACGCACTCTGCTTGGGAAAATATTAAAATGTCTTATTACTCTACAGAGGTTATTCTTTTAAAAAATTGTTTCTTTAGGTTATATGCTATAATGTCTCCAATATAATTTTCCTTACAAAGGACCTTACAATGGGCTACCCCAGCAAACACACACATCACGGCGGCAGTCTGGGGTAACACAACAGTCTTTGAAGCCAGCTCACAGATGTATAACAGAACTGAAGCATTTCCTAGACAGAGGAGCAACAGCCCATCATAGCCCTGCTCCCAAGGGGCTCATGGAAAGCAGGAGTCCTGGAGGCTGCCTTGCAGCTGCCATGGGATGAAATAGCACTGCTGAGCAGAGCAGAGTAGCGTTGTTCAGCCCGGCTGGTTCTGAGCCAACGGATCCTAATCACAATGAGCAGTGGCTGTCACAGCCACTCTGCAGGGACGGCTTGTTGAAGTCTTTTAAGTCTTCATTGTGACCATCTTCTGATTCTAAGTCAGATTCCTCAAGCTCATCGAGCATATAATATGGGAGCAGCCAATTTCACCACCACACAGAACCAAGTGGAGAGTGATTTGATGAGCTGAGGAAAAGGAAAAGAGACCGAGAGAGGGAGGACAGAGACAGAAAGAGAGAGACAAAGCGACAGGAACAGAGAGTGGGAGACAGAGACACAGCACAACAGAGAAAGACAGAGAGAAGACACTGCATGGTGTATCTGAAAGAGAACCAGGTCTCCTGACAAAGCCTAAGGACAGGCTGCTGAGGTTTCCCACTGACCAGAGAATCTATCAGTAAAATATTCAATCCACCCTAACAATCTAGTAATATACGATAAGGATTTAGGCAGAGCTAATTAATACTCCTCTTTAAAGAAGATTGTTTAAATCTGTCCAGTTGCTGTAACACAATACTGTAGACATGTACTTTATAAGCTACCAAATTATAAACTACCAAGTTCATCGTTCTCACTGTTCTGGAGGCTAAGATGTCTACCTACATGTGGAAGAGAAGAGAAGCTCACCACCCCAGCCTCTTCCATGCAAGCATTAATCACTTTCTAAAGAACTCAGCCCCTCATACCATTGCATTAGGTTTCAACCTAATTAGTACAACACAAACAGTCAGACATTCGGGACTTAAAGGACAAGATGAGGAGACAGATTCTCTCTGAGGCCATGAAGTGAGCATGTACCTTATCTGAGATATTTTCAGTAAAAGCCGAAAGAAGGACAGAAGATGCATTTCTCATATGATCATTCCAAAGAGCCTCTCTGTGAAGCTGCCCTCTGGACCCCTAGTAACCCCAGCAGGGACACAGGTCATAACTCCAGCTGGCCCAGTTCCGGATTCTGCCTCTACTCTTGCTTCCCCATCTCCAGTTGCTGAAGTCCCACATGGCATGGAACCACGGAAAGGAGTAAGGAACCATACCAGCCTAAGAACAAAGGTCTGGAGTCATCACACAAGGGTGGGTATGCTTGTTCTGGGCAAGTTGCAACACCTCTGAAGCCTGGCTCTCCTCATCTGTACAGATGGGTAAGAATGGACCTCACCCCTACCAGGGCTTGCTGTCGGGAGCACAGGAGCTAACTTATACACAGCATATAGTAGGTATACAATAAGTGTTTTGTAGCCCCTAACACATGGGAAACATTTAATAAATTGTGGCTATTATTGTTACATGTAAATTAATGTATTTTAAAGCCAATACATAAAGACATAATTGCAAAGGTATAATGTGGTACCCTGGTCCCTCTGTCTTACCCACTATTGTCATTTTATAAACAAAGCAACTAAGGCTCACATTAACTCCATCACTCACCCAAGGTCACACAGTGAAGGAGCTGGGCTCACACTGCAACCTTAACCTCTTAATTCAACCTTTCCTGCATGAACAAGGCAAGTAAAAATGATATAAACTGGGGCCAAGAGCATGGCCAAATGATAGCGTTCTTACCTAGCATGCACAAAAAAACCCTAGATTCAATTCCTTGGTATCTCATACACAGAAAAAGGCAGAAATGGTTCTGCGATGTGAAAAAGCCCAAACACAGTGCCCACAACGTGGACAAGCCCCAGGACTGGTTTTAAAAAATGAAATAAACTATAAGGAAGACTGCTAATGGTTTCACATGTGAGACGTTTCTTCCTCCACTCATCACTCTTCTGTTTTCCTTAAGACAAAAAGAATTTTCATTTGGCATGTAATAGATTCCCAACATGGCAAGTTGAACACACACAATGGTTACCCTGGCTGCAGATTCTGCTCTTAGTGACATAAACAAGATGAAAGTTGAGTTTCCCCAATTTTTCCATGTATTTTTATTGTAATTAATAGAGGGGTTACAGTTATATTCATCAGGTGGAAGGAGCATTACTTCACACTCACTGATACCCCTTCTCATGTTTTTGTCCCCATTTCCCTCCCCCCCACCCTCTCCCCTCATCTTGTTTAGTTTCCTTAATTTTAACAAAGAGTAGTAGATCAGGTCCCAGGTAATGGGATAGAGAATTTGAACACTGGTGTCCCTTATCTTTGAGAGAATGACTGAAAGTTGCACACATTACATGTGCAGAACTGAAGGAGAGTATCATCTCTCACTGCAAGGGAGCCTGGGAAATGTAGCCTTTATTCTGTCTAAATAAATTTGGAGGATTCCATAAATAAAGAAGAAAAAAGAAAAGACATTGACGACATAGGTGACATTTAACCAACTCAATGCTCATTTTTACTTATCTGTGCAGAAGGCAAAAAAATAAAAAAAAGGCAACTCGATCACTGAGAATATGATGCTTAATCTGGATTGCCAATTGGTTTGGATTGAGAAGTATCTAGTTAGACACACTTCTTGATGTATCGGTGAGGGCTAAAAGGGAGACTAATCCCAAATATGGGTACCATTTGGTAGACTGGGTTCCCAGATGGGGAAAAAAAAAAGAGAATAAAAAGCTGAGTGTGCATACCTATGATCCCAATACTTAGAAGGCTGAATCAGAAGTGAGGAAAGTTCAAGGCCATCCTGGGGTGCATGGCAAATTTTCATTTTAATTTTAAAAGGGTAAGGCACGTCCGTAGCACAGGCATTCACTCTCTGCTTGCTGATCATCATGATGTGAGCTACGCTATCATGACCTCCCCACCATGACAGATCAAATCTGAACCTGTGCACCAAAGTAAGTCCCCTTTAAGTCAATCTTCTTAGACATCTGTCAGTGACAGAAATGTCATGATGGGAAACGTGACATTAAATGTTTCTGGCTGGATATTGTTGGTGTTAGGCCCGCCTGGAAGAAATGACTTCTTCCCTTGGCTCTTTCCCCCTGCACCCTGGAAATCTCCACCCAGCACCTGTAACCGTGGCAACTGGCATGCCTAGAGGCAGTGGGAGGTCCCCCAGTCTGAGGTATTTCCCTGCATCCTCCTCCGCTGTGGCCACACCACTCCCCCTATATAACCTCTCACTTCCCACAGTAACTGCCCTTGCTCTACTGACTCCATCTTGGGTGGCAGGTCTGCTCTTTCCTCACACAATAAACCCTCTTCTTCTGAACTGGGTGGAGTTTACTTTCGGCAAACCTTTCAGTTGGCTCATGCCTGTAATCCTAACTACTCAGGAGGCTGAGATCTGAGAATTGAGGCTCCTAGCCAGCGCAGGCAGAAAAGTGTATGAAACTCTTACCTCTTATCTCTAAGGAACCAGCAAAAAGCTGAAAGTGGTAATATGGCCCAAGTAGCAGAGTGCCAGCTTGAGAAGAAACAGCCAAGCAAAAGCACAAGGCCTTGAATTCAAGTCCAGTACCAGCACACACATGCACACACACACACACACACACACACACACACACAATTTTAATTAAAAAGTAGACAAAGAGTTGGGCTCCTGTGGCTCATGCTTGCAATCCTAGCTATTCAGGAGGCTGAGATCTGAGGATCACAGCTCAAAGCCAGCCCAGGCACTAAAGTCCATGAGACTCTTATCTACAATTAACTGCCAGAAAACCGGAAATGGCACTGTAACTCAAGTGGTAAAGCAATAGCCATGAGTTGAAATGCTCAGGGACAGCACCCAGGCCCAGAGTTCAAGCCTCAAGACCAACAAAAGAAAAAAAAATAGACAAAGGACATTAATACACATTTTTCCCAAAGAAAACTTAGAAATGATCAATAGATACATCAATCGGTGCTGAGCAGTTATTGGCAAATTGCCAATATCCTTAATCTCCCCATGACCTGGAACAGAGCCATTCAGGGGACAAGCATCCTTCCCCAGGGACAAGGCATATGCTGATGCAACCAGACTCCAGAACAGCTAAGAATCACCCAAAGAGGCAGAACGGGGCGCACCCACAAGTGCTACAAGCAGACCACTGATTTCCCGGGCCACGTCTCTCTTTCTGCCTCCAGACATTCATTCGGAGCGGCTTGTCAACTACTCTAGAAAATATCGAAGGGCTTGAGATCCACCCTAGGGTTCTCTCCTCACCCAGGAGGTAACTCATGATGGCTACTACAGTTTAACAAATGTTGTTATTTGGGTATTTTTTTCCCAAAAGGGAACATATTTCTCATGTAGCAATCTTAATGGATGCGACTGGGCTCCATTTCTTGGCTTCAAGGTAATAAAAAATTAATTGTTTTATGTTACAAGTAGTAGTTTCCACTCACAGCACTCCCTTAGAAGTAAATCTATCATAAGTAGTTACTATTATTCCAATGGCTGGTAGTTTGGGCAGTCTGTCGTCCATAAATCCTTCTCAACAGACATGTTATTTCTTCTGGAGGAACCAACAGATTTGTTTTAGATCAGAGAGTCAACTGACAGATGGCCTTTGTGAAAACACACCATTTGTATAAATAAATTATAGTTTTGTGGTGGTGTTCTGCATTCATAGATTTGGGAAATTGATTGCTCCCCTCCCCAGTTCTTTAGAATGGCCCTAAACTAGAAAGAGCAATTTTGTTTCAGTGCAAGGTCACATTGCATGATTTGTCAACACAGTTGCCAAGGTCTAAATTCTCTGGATGCTTTCTGTCACTTCCCATCACAATTGTTGCAGAGCTCTGCCTGGAGGTAACAGGATGAACTCCAATGAGCATCGCAGAGCTGAGCAAGATACCAACTGTCCCCTTTCCCCTTAGCTCTGGGCTCCATTGCCACTAAACTTAATAATACCATGTGCCTTATTTTCCTAACCCAAACTTTGCATAATTGGGACTGACAGTGTATCAAAGGCTGGAAATGCCTCCTTTTTTTTTTTACAATACAGTTCAGCAGTTAAATACTAAATATTTAGTGGATTGCTGTCAATCAAAGCAAGCCTTACTCTGAGCCTAATGTAATTCAGGCATTTCTCATCTTAGAACTATAATATAATATTTACATCAAATATTTACATAGTCATGTACATCCACATATATGCAACTGTGGACACTCACCTTTGCAAAGCTCAAGGCTTACTATCCAAAAGGATAAATTTTATTCAATTTTTTTCAGACTCAAGATTAGGAAAATGCCTCTTTTGTTAGGATACCAAAACATTCATTTCAGCCATAGATGGTAAGACCAGGTGAGTACTGCTGTCCTTTATAGCTGTTACCTTCCTCCATATATGATTCAAACTGGAGAGCCTTCCGTTCTGGTCAAAAATAAATAAATAAATAACTTGCATCCACTGTTCAAAACAGAACAACATGAAATGTGCATGCTTCTAGTTTAAAAAAATTAATGAGATTGCTTGCTTGGCATTTTTCTAGCTATATAGGTACTTTGAAGCACTTGGGAGGCTGGGACAGAATTATCTTCAACTTGAGTCTAGCCTAAGCTACACAGGGGGAGGAGGGGGGGAGGAGTATCTTGGGAGCCCCTACTTATTTTGTAAAAAGAAATATGAGCTGCTGTTCAGTGCAGTGCTTGTCTGCAGTTAAATCCTCAGATGCACATAGCTGTTGCGAGTTATGTCAACTGATGCTTTGATGGACTTGGTATTGCATACAGGGCTGGCTGACCACCTACCATCCGCAGAAGAGCTGAACCTGTGACTTCCATCTGTTCCTGTGACACTCCTAGCAATCTCAGCCTACTTCAAAAGAGATCAGAAAGTCTCAAACAAAATTAATCTAGATATGCAAATCACACACACACACACACACACACACACACATACACACTTACATATGCCGAGTATAAATACTCACCAGCATGCAAAGTCTTTCTTGAAAGAGACAAAGTCAGGAATTCAACAGGGAACTGCTTATCAAGCTCCTAGAGGAGTAATATGATCTTTACTAGTCCATATCATATACTGTACTAGAACTAATAATGGAAAACCAAAGTCCACTCATTTCTTACCTCCTCATACATGGATGATAAGACCGAAAAAAAAAAAAAGACAGGGGGGCAAAGCTGATGGAGCTACATTTTAATATCTTTACATTTTTATTAGCATCAGTAAGTTATACAATGGAATTTCATTTTGACATGTGCATACAGTGTGCCAGGACCTTTCTCTCCTCCTCTGTCACTTCCATCTCCTTCCTCTTTCCTTCCCAAACCAACTCAAAAAGCTTCATTGTTCCACTTACATGTACATAAAGGATTTTGACCGTATTTATTCTCCCCTACACTCACTTTCCCACTAGATCGTATAGGGTCCTAGTTAGTACCTATCTATTTATTACATTCCTGTCTTTTTTCTTTTCAGTGTATGCTATCTTTTTATTTAAAAAAGCTACATTGGAGATATATTGATTTCGAATTACTACTTGATCCAGTAGGACATGAATTCAATAGCATGGCTGACTCATTTGATCCATTTTTTAATCTTCATCTCTAAGTCATGCTACATACCTACCTCTGAATGATGAAGCAATTCATCCTGCATCTCAATAAAATTTTACCAGACATCCATGTTGCTAATGGAGCCAACTCAAAATCAATACATGTATTTATCATGCTATACACACGCACAGGTCAAAGGTTAAGAAAATGTTTTTCAAGGAGTTGTAATCAACCATACCTCTTATAATTAGGCTGTTTGCTCACTCCCTGCAGACATGTGCTGGGAGGGGCCCAAGGGACTCTCAATCACGTAAATAATACAAAATCCCTTTGCTGAAAGCAAATGCATTTCCTCACCATCAGGTTCAAATAATGACTGACTCCACGAACCTGCTGCCTCCTCTCTGTGGGTGAATTTCTCACCTATGCTCTGCCTCAGTTTCTCCATCAAATAGTGCTTAGCCCTATTAATAAGGGAGAAGGACACTAGTAAATGTTCAGTAAATGTGAACTCTTATTGCCATGTATTAAGACTTCACATGCCAGGTGCAATGGCTCACACCTGTAATCCTAGCTACTCAGGAGGCTGAGATCTGAGGATTGCCGTTCAAAGCCAGCCTGGGCACTAAAGTCTGTAAGACTCTTATCTCCAGTTAGTCACCAGAACACCAGAAATGGCACTGTGCCTCAAGGAGTGGGGTGGTAGCCTTGAGCTGAAGCGCTCAGGGACAAAAAAAAAAAAAAAAAAGAAAAGAGAAGAAAAGACTTTGCAGAAGTTTTCCCAAGGAACTTTTTGAGGTCACAGCAGAATTCAAGATTATCAGCAAATTTATCATCGTGTTCACTATTTTAACTGTATCTTAGTTGCATGCTATCCACTCCAAGTTTGCTCTTTGTGTGTGTGTGTGTGTGTGTGTGTGCGCGCACACGCGCGCACATACATGTGTGCATGTATACAGGTACTGGGGCTTGAACTCAGGGCCTGGGCACTGCCATTTGGGTATCAAGGAATGTTTTAGAAGCTCTGCCACTAGTTATCTTCGTGGTCTTAGCTGGATCACTGCACCTGCCCCCCCCAGTACCCAATTTTTTCCCATAAAAGATGAATGACCTATAAGATGCCTTCTAGGGTAAGAGTATTATGAAGCTGACGGTCCCCTTAATCCTCTGGATTGTGGCTGCATCTTTGACAAACCTTTACAATGGCTCTTTTCGACTCTATGATGATTTTGCAATTCTAGAACAGTGTAAATGTCATTCTGTGGAGTGCACTCTTAGAACTTTGGATTGTTGGTCTTTTCCCAAGCTAGCCCTATTAGGGGTCATCCTCTCACCCTCTGGGCGGCTCAACAGCAACTGCAGGTCAGCCAGGCACTCACGACAGAAACCAGCTGGCTTTCTACAAAATTCTCTTAAATGTTGGCCTGGTGATTTTCAGAAATAAGAAGAGAGGTGGGCATTTCCTCTAGACATAGGAAAAGATGCTATGGGAAGATACTCTAAGCTCTCATTGGAAATCCTTCAAATATATGTCTCATGAAAAAGAAGTCTTCATCCTGCCTGGATTTCTGACTTGACAAGTTGGCCAGGAGACAAAGAATGGTGAGGCCACACGTAACAAAAAGGGACTAGGAAGAAACAAATGGATGTGTCCTCTACAGAGAATATGGGGTTCAAGGGAGTCAGAGAAGCCATGTGAGGTTTAATCAGAAGAGGTTTATTTATACCTTTCTAATGTATGCATGACGTGGGTGGCATTGGAGAGGAAGACAGTTGATTCCTCCAGAAAAAAAAAAAACACATGAGTTCAAATGTACATAAATAGCCAATGACCACACCCAAAAATGGAACCAAGGAACCTGAAGACACAAGTGGGGATCCGATAGGTGAGGTGGGGAGAGTAATGGAAGGAATGACTGTTGGGATGCATTGTACACACAAATGGACCTGTTAAATTGGAACTCTCTGAAGATGATACTGAATGAAGCGCTATGTATAAGTGCCAGCCACTGCCATGAGGAAGTCATACAAACCCTCGGAGTTTGCCCACATTTGGGGTCTGCCTACCCATCTAGCCAATTGTGGATGTCACTCACGCAAGTACTCCTTTGCCCACAGAGTTGCAACTTTATAGTAGCACATATATACGATATGACAAAATGGTAGCTAATGCCTTTGGAAAACATCCATCTGCCCAGTGGCGAGGTATGGTTTTCACTTAGGTAGCTTCCTCTTTTTTTTTTTGAAGATTATATTTACATACATATATTCATTTAATTTATTAAGGAGACATCATGGGAAATATGGATAATCTCACAGCAAGTTAGGATTCCCCCCCCCAAAAAAATAAACACACCTCTTTAGCCCTGTAGCCATGGCCTCTTACCAGTTCTCCAGAATCAAAAGATCCCTGAACTATTACTGTCATTGTCACACCTGAATTTGTCCATGCCCCCCCCCGCACTACATACAAAATATGAGTTTTCCTAGAAACTAATAAAAATTGCTCCTTCAGACAATGCCCGCGTGCCCACCTCGACACCCTTTAGAAGATGACAAATTAACGCACGATTAAGAATCACATCCACACACACGGTGTGACCCCCCCCCCCCAAAAAAAAAAAAAACCAACACATCTGCTATTCCAAGAATGACACCACAACGGGTTCTAAATCGATGTGGTTCGTGTTTAAAAAGCGGGCAGGCACTGGAGCCCACACGCCCTGCTCCCGCAGCCGGCGCGTCCGGGGCGAGCTTCCCGCGGTGGGCGCGACGTTCTTCTCCAAGGACGGGAGAGGAGCCCCAGGGTGGCTTTTCTCTCCCCCGGGGCGGGCGGGCGGGCGTTCTTCCTCCAAAGCTGTCCCCGGCACGGCGCAGGCACGCCCACGCCTCCTTCTCCCCGCCAAGGTGGAAAGCACTCTGGGTGGTGACCACCGTGCCTTTGTGTCCCGGGATCGGGGGGCCAGGCTCCTCGCAGTCCCCGGAAGACCGGCGGAGGCCGCGCGCGCCGTCTCCTCATTAATGCCCCTGAAGGACAATAGCTCATCAAGCCCCTCCGAAAGCCCCGGGCCCGTGGCGGAGCCTGGGCTGGCGGGGGCTGAGGCTGAGCGACTCCTCCTAGAGGTGGTTATGTAGAGAAGGAGCAATCCCTTCTCCCTCCTCCTCCTCCCCCCGCTACGATCCGCGGCCCAGAGAACTGCCGCTTGCCGCCATTGACACGCACAGATAAAACCCAAAGAAAGGCAAAGAGTCCTGCCCCGCACCGGCGCCGCGCGGGCCGAACCTGCGCCCGGGGAGGGGCGCGCAGAGGGCACCGGGCGCCCGGAGCCGGGGGCGCAGCACCAGGTGAGCCCGCCATGGCCATGGCATTATTGTTTAGGAGCTCTGGGGGTTGGGGGGGGGATCTGGAAACAAAACGCGCTTTGCCAGGGCAGTGTGAGGGGTCGGGGAGAGCCACCCCGCCTCCCCCCCAACCCACCCCGCACACGCCCCAGCCCCACGGGCGCACCCCATAACCAACCCGCTCTGTGCAAGAGAAGGAAAAAAAATTAACAAATCAGTCTGCCCAACTCGCACGGTCGGGAAAAGGAAAGGCAGATGGCTCGAGAAGGTGAAATTCCTGCGGCGGGCGAGGGGCCCGGGCACGGCGGGCGAGGAAGGAGGGTCGCGGGGCTCCGCGGCGGCCCCCCCGTCGGAGGCTGCCTCCGAGGGAGCCCCGGGGCTCTTGGGGATGCGGAGTTTGGGGAGCGGAGGAAGGAGGAGGAGGGACTGGGCGGGGGGCGGGGGCTGCACCGAGGCGGCTCGGGGCCTTCGGGATACCCAGGTCGGGCGCCGGAGGCTGGGGGCTGACAATGGAGGGGCGCCGGGGCGCGGGGCCGAGGGAAGGGGCCGCGATCCGAGGATGGGCGGGCGGGCGGCGCCGGGGAAGGTCAGGCCGGGGGACGCCGGGCGGGTGGCGCGGGTGCTGACCCGGGCTGCGGCGCGGCCCCTCGAGCGTGCGTGCGCCCCAGGGCGGGCGGGAGGAGGGCGCGGGGCCGGGCACTCCCCTCCGGTTCCCTTTCCGGGGCGCCCGGTGTCGGCGCGCGCGCGCGCGTATTCGCGCGCGCGTGGCGCTTTCACCGGGAAATGGCGGCGCCTCCGCGCTTCCCTCTGGAAGAAGTCGCGGATGCCTGCTTTGCGCGGGAAAAAAAATAATCCTCAGAACGTAAAGAAAAAGGAAATCGGAGTAAAGTGGCTGCGATGCCGGAAAGACCCGCGCCGCCCGGCGTTCGCCACTGGGGGACTCGCGCGTGGGGCGCCCTGGGCGTGGACCAGCCCTGCCACCCCCGGCCCGCAGCCCTCCACCCAGGTGTGCCTCAGCGCCAGCCCCGCCGGCCTCCCCGACCCTCCGCGGGCGCCTTTCCACGCCTCGCCTCCCGGGGGCGCCCTCCGCTCCTGCCCTCTTTGTTTCACCCAACAAGGGCCTTGGGACATTGGGGCATTGGTCCCGCCAGGGTCCAGTGATCTGGCTTTGCCAAGGGGTTCACACAACACATTGTCCCTGGCTTGAAATGGGTCACCATGGGCCTGATTTTGGCCTGGCCATTGCTGGGGCTTTCCTGAGCCGAGAGAGGATCTAGATAACCCAATGGGTCCTTGTGAGTTTTGGGGTTGGGGCTGCACTGGCAGCCCTAATGGGAGGGCAGCCTCGGCTACAGCAGCCCCTGAGAACTCAGACCAGCCATGTCCAGCTCAGTGAATTTCAGACACAAGAGCCCACAGGCCAAAGAACCAGGCCATCCATTGACGACTCATGGCAAAGGATTGCCTGGCTTTTCTCTCTTGTGTTTGCTTCAGAATACAATTGTGCCTTCTCTATGCAATTGCTACTGAAGTGTTTCAGGAGAGAAGAGAAAAATGAAAGGTAATATTAAGTGTCTTTATGTGGTTTCCAAACAAAGCTACACATAGTTCTCACTCCCTCCATGTTAAACTGAAAGTTGTCTCTTACTTCTTTGGAAAAGTCTTCTTAGGTTCCAATTCAGTGTTCAGGGCTCAAAGATTTGTGTTTAATAGAACTGCTTTAGCCCAAGATGATCATATAATAAATATAGGCATTGTCCAGTCGGAACATATCTCTTGAATCACACAATTCACGTCTTTAACACATTTCTTTCACGCATCCAAAGTCCTTCTTAAAATATGCTCGATTTTCTTCTCTGGTTTTTTCCTACCCTAATTGTTCCATCTCACCAGGATCCATTTGCTGTCAGGCTCTTGACATGGTTCCTGGTTTGTGCTATTTCAAAACTCCATGAAAGAATTTACCTCTGTGGATCAAAATGCGCCAGTCTGACTCCTCTTTCACAGTTCTATCTTCTGTCTAGTTTCCAGGGTTTGTGAAGCAACCAAAGACTTCTCTATCCCAGCAGGGTGATACCCTGCTAGGTATTGTCTGGGACAGCTAGTCTGTTTTCTCTACCTCCTGCTAGCAAAGCAGGAGGGTATTTATGTCCTTGGCAACTTTAATTGAAAGATATCTGTAACTTGCTTAGGGTGAATGGTGTGCAAAAATTCAACCAATTTCCTTACAAATGTTTTTCATTCTTAAGAATAATAACCTAAGCTGGACGCCAGTGGCTAACTCCTGTAATCCCAGCCTCTCAAGAGGCTGAGATCTGAGGATCGTGATTAGAAGCCCACCTAGGCAAGAAAGTCTGTGAGACTCTCATCTCCACTAATTTACAAGAGCAAACAAACCAAAAGCAAGAAGTGCGTGGATCATGTAGTAGAGTGCTGCTAGCACTTAGCACAAAAGTTCAGGGGCCAGGCCCAGACACAAAGTTGAAGCCCCAAGACTGGCACACACACAAAAAAAAAGAACGACTGTATGCTGGTGACTCATGCCTGTAATCTTAGCTACTCAGGAGGATGAGCTCTGAGAATCCCAGTTAGAAGCCAACCTGGGCAGAAACATCAGTGAGACTCTTTTCCAATTAACCATCAAAAAACTGGTGGTAGAGATGAGGCTCCAGTAGTAGAGCTGCAGCTTTACGTAAGACAGCCAAGTAATAGTGTGAGGCCCTGAATGCAAGCCTGGCACACACAAAACAACAACAATAATAACAACCTCAAAGTAGTAGACAGAATCTTGCAGTCTCCAGAGCTGCTGATGCAAAGTGTGTAACGCAGAGACAGTCGTCAGCACCAGCTCTGGTCTGTCGGTCGGTAGGGGAAACTGGATGGGGGGAAGTCATGCCCTACTTGCCTCTTAGACTCCTGACTCAAGCCTAGAAGACAAGATGCAAATCCAAACAAAGCAAGGTAAAAAGTGGTAGTGGAAGCTAACAGGAAAATAGGTACTTGGATTTACCACCAGGAGTGCATACTGATAGCCAGTTTGATCGACAGTTTGGCACTATTAGATGAATGATGTCCATATTGTATGACCTAGCTTTTCATTTCCTGTTATCCTAGTGAACGAGGCACCCAGCTGGGCACTGTGGTTCACATCTGCAATCCCAGGCATTGGGAGTCAGAGGAACTCTCTGCACCCTTTGCAATCACACTTCCCATTGCAGCTGACTTCAGGGAAGTGGGAACCCAAGTTCCTTCCAGGCTTTCACCATGCTTTTGTAAAATCCTGTAGCCTCCACATTGCAATGCAAGTAAATCTCAGGCAGGTGGAATTGAGGAGAACACAGGATTAGATGAGGAGGGACCCAGAAATGCTCACCTAACTTTAAGAAAAAGGCTGTCAGAGTTTCCCGGAATTAAACCTCCAGTGCCAGATTGTAGACCTAGCACAGTGGTAGAATGCTTGCCCAGGGTTAGGCAAACCCTGGACTCCAACCTCAGCACCACAAGTAAGTAAATCAATATCACTGCCAGGCCCTGGTAGCTCATAGAAAGGAGAGACATAGGAAGATTCTACTCAGTGTCTCCTGTTATCACACCCAGCCTCAAGCCCTGTAGACTTATGGTCTTGATTCTGACACAGGGACAAATAGAAACATGCTCAAGGAAAAATGAGAAGACGACATTCTACAAAATAGTTCTCTGTGCCAGTACTGGGTCTTGAACTCAGACCTATGCTCTGCCACCCCCTCCACTTCTGGCTTTTAGGCTGGTTAACTGGTTAATTAGTCTTCTCTGTGCATGCTCCCTTTGAATCAAGATCCTCAGATCTCAGCCTCTGGAGTATCTAAGGTTACAAGCGTGAGCCAGCACCCAGTTTAGAATGGTTCGGTGGAAGAGACGCATTGCAATAGTTCATGTTTATTGGGTGTTTACTGCCTGCCAGATGTTGTTTTGAGTACTTTATATGTCTGAACTCTTTTAATTCCAAGCACAGCTCACAGGTAGATATTGTTATCACACCTATCTTACCGAAAAGAAAAGCTAAGAGCCTACTGTGAATCACTAGCTACAGACTATGTTCACTGGAATAGTGTTATATGCAAATTTTTATTTTTAAATATCTTATTTGTATCGCTGTTTTACCTGACATTTTTATTTTCATGACAAATGAAAGATAAAGAGTATCCCATTGAGCCACATGACACTGCACTTTAAACTGTCTTGTCATGAAGTATTAAATAAGATAAATTTGGTTTCTCTGAAGCCCTTACTGTTCATCTAACCACCTCACCATCCATCATACTTCGCCCAATTTATTAGACTGTCATTGCCAATTTGGACCAGGATGGAGTAAGTCATTCAATTCAAAATTCCCATACTGTGAGAGGAATGTGGGCAGACAAATGAACAAACCCCCAGCTAGGGACACCCACTTCCGCTGACTGTTGGCTCAAGAGACTTTCTACACTGACCTTTTCTTTTCGTTGTTGTTTTGATTTGATTTTGTGCCAGTCCTAGGGCTCACACTGAGTCTGAGTGCTGTCCCTGCGCTTCCTTTGCTCAAGGCTAGCACTCTACCACTTGAACCACAGTGCTTTTTCTGAGTAGTTTATTGGAGATGAAAGTCTCACGGACTTTCCTGCCCATGCTGGCTTTGAACCATGGTCCTCAGTTTTCAGCTTCCTTAGTAGCTAGGATTACAGATGTGAGCCACTGGCACCCAGCTCTGACCATATTTTTTAACCCAGAATGACAATATGACATGGTCTGATCGAGGAGCTGGGGTCTTACTTTTAGATGTGAGAAGCAGTCTTAATGGTAGATGTTAGAAGCCTAAATTTGAGGTGTGCCTTTGACAATGGGACAAAGATATAAGATAAAATCAGGAATCCAGGCCCTGTCTTTGCTGGGCTGGCCCTACCAATCCAAGAATAAAACAACTTGTATTTTTTTTTTGCTAGTCCTAGGGCTTAAACTCGGCCTGAGCACTGTCCTGAGGCTGTCTCAAGGCTAGAGCTCTACCACTTGAGCCACAGCACCATTTCTGGCTTTTTCCATGCATATATGGTACCATGGAATCAAACCTGGATTTTCATGCATGCTAGGCAAGCACTCTACCACTAGGCCAAACTCCCGGCCAAAACGAATTATATTTTTGATAGTCTTCACTGCTCAATAAAATTAAGGAGTACAGTAGTGGAGGGTTTCACAAAAGTAAAATCCAACAACTTATGCAATGACAACATAAGCCATTAGGTCAGATTCACTGGGTTCAACATCAGAATGGTAAACTTCCTAGTCTGCAATTTTCCCCACTCTGCCCCATGACTAAACTGAATTTTTACCTTAGCTAATCTGTGGTTGACAATGTAAACCATTATCTTGGCAAGCTTGGTGGGTATGGCTTCCCTTCTGGGTGCTTTGTGTCATAAGTAACAGGTGGGGGTGGAGAGGAATGGCCCACTGAGCATCTTACTACAACAGTATCATCCTTCTAGCTTGAGAGGACCTTGAAGGTCAGGAGATGCAAAGTTCCCAGGCAGAGCTATGTAGAGCCTGGGACAGGAAAATCATTCAGGTCCCAGGGGCTTCCTTCTCCTAACCTCATGCATATTATATATTAGAGCTCCTCTACACTTTGGCCCAAGCCAAACAAGAGTTCTGGCCAGACACTGATGGCACATGTCTGTAATCCTAGTTACTCAGGAGGCTGAGGTCTGAGGATGGAAATTCAAAACCAGCCCAGGAAGGCAAGTCCATGAAACTCTTATCTCCAATTAATTACAAAAAGCCAGAAGTCGAGTTATGGCTCAACCAGCCTTGAACACAAACACTCAGAAGCAACGCCTGGAGTTCAAGCCCCAGTATACACACACGCACACACACACACACACACACACACACACACACACACACACACACACACACACACACTGTCCCAATGTGCCTAAGTTCAGGGAAATCCTAAAACCCCTCATCCTCCTTCACATCTTAGTGTCCCTGGCATGCCAAAGTAAGCACAAATTTTCTGCCTCCGAGTTACAAAGAACGTGCAGGCTTCCCTACTGCTCAGCATAAATGAAAGGCTTATTTAAAAGGGAATGATTTGCAATCATCATATAATTTAAGTAAATTGGATTAATGCTTGGTTCTCAAATTTATGGTTGGTTAATTTGGTTAATTTCATCTGTGTGTCATTTTGACAAAATTGCATTTGATGTAGCTCTTTACATTATAAATTGTTAATGTGTTTTAACATATATGACGATAAAATTATTGACTATTCTCATTCACTTAAAGGTGGCCCTAGAAGAAAATGGTTTGGAAAGTATTACTTGTGAAATCATGATTTGCCCTTGGAGTTCATAAATGGGAGTGTAATAGAGTAAGAGAGTTAGCTGGTGTTAGTGAAAATGGTTTTTACAGCTACCAAGCAATGCTAACAAACTATTATTATTTTAATATAGTACTTAGGTTAATACACCAAAATATACTGGAATTCTATTAGGTGTGAAGCTGTCTAACAGATTTTCTTCATACCCTTTGAAATATGTTTCTCCACAGAGATAACGTATTTATATTGAATTCCCTGATGATCTACTTAGTTTTATTTCATGTCATTTTATTTTCCCAAAGGACAGTTTTTAACTGACAGCAGAAAGCCGCTTCATTTCAGTGTCTACTTCATGTTTCATAAATATTTACAATATAAAATATTCTGAAGCACAGCTGTACTTAGTGTACCAACAGTGGTTTGTAGCCATGAGAAAACACTGGGAACACTAAGGGTGAACACATTTCCAAAATGTTCAAACCATACCTGAGTCAGTGGAGTGTGATCGTGTAAATTTCATGATCGTGACCACATCAGAAAACAGTACTTGCAGATTTCTGAAAAATTCACTTCCATCATTAAAAATCTACTTCTTATTTCTTGATTTTTAAATAATGTATATGTGAAAGCATTCTTGATATATATATATATATATATATTTCTGAAGGGAATGATCTCAAGAATACTTTATAAGCTCTCATAATTCTAGATCCTTTGACAAATTATTCCCCAGTGTGACCAAACCCAATGCTTGTTCTCTCTCCCTCCCTCTCTCTCTCTCTTTCTCTCTCTCTCTCTCTCTTTCTGTATATGTGTCTGTCTGTCTCACCCCACCTTTAAGAAAGCTTTGGGCTAGAGGCTCTAGATCAGTGGTAGTGCACTTACCTATCATGTTCTCATGCTTGAGATCCTGGATTCACCAGCACTACAAAAAATTATGAGTTAATAAAAACGAAAGTCTTTTATGGCTGGGAGTTTGACTTAGTGGTAGAGTGCTTGCCTGGCATGCAGGAAGACCCAGATTTGATTCCTCTATACCACATACCTAGAAAAAGCTGGAAGTGGTGCTGTGGCTTAAGTGGTAGAGCTCTAACATTGAGAAAGCCCCAGGATAGTTAGTGCTCAGGCCCTGAGTTCAAGTCCTAAGACTGGCCAAAAAAAGTCTCTTTCTAGAAGCTTTACTTATTAAAAAGCAGCCAGTCATTAAACTGGGCATAGTGATATATACCTATAATCTCAACACTAGACTCTGAAGCAGGAGAATCATGGTTCCAGGCCAGCCTGGGCTGCATAGTGAGCTCCTGTTTCAAAAAGCCAACCAGATAGAAGGATAGCTAGACAGATAGTCATTTAAATCAGGACAGTGAAAGCTTCTTGCTAATTTGCTGTGTCTCTATCAATTAAAAAAAAAGTGCCAAGATGTTGTTTAAGGCATACAAAATTGATGCTCTCTTGTCAGCTTTTTATACTTGTAAAAGAACTCATTTATAAGAAAAATAATGGTCTCAAGAATCCAGACTATTCTTTTAGGAAAACCGTCCGAGTGTTAAATGATAAAGTTTGGCATTCCTCACCAAAAGCAATTTATTCAGTAAGGGCAAATGCTAAAGGTTTGCCCTTTCTTTTCTTCCTGCCTCCTGGAATTATAGTATAATTTGAAATCTTGGTTGCAAGAATGCCATATGCTTCCTCCATGCAAATACAGACACACTGAATTGGATTCTATTGTATTAATGTGTTTTATATAGTCTCTTGATGTGAAATTTTATATTCTCCACTTATCTTCAAATCTGTTAGTTTCCAATGACTCACCTGTTGATATAAGTGATCTTAATTTTTAATATGACATTATTACTTAATTATAAGGTATGTGAACAATTGTTCCTCGCCAGTATATCCATTTCTAGGTGAATATCCAAGCAAAGTTTGTTAAGATGTTAAGGGAAAATGATATTTCTAGTTTCCAGTTCACTATGATGGACTGAGGGTGTATACTGTCCTTTCACACCACGCCCCTCTCCTCCTCCATAGAACCCACAGAGCTAGGCTGGATTACACATTAGGAATTAATTTAATTCATTGTAAAGCACGACATCAAAGGAGTAGGACTAGAGTTGGTGATAAAGATCAGCGATAAGAGTGAAAGCAAGCCAGGCATAGGACCTGCTATGGCAGCACTGAAGAAGCTCAGGATTGTAAGTTCAACATCTGCTTGAGCTATATTTGAAACCCTGACTCCGGACAAAGAATGAAAGGAAGATGAGCTGCAGTAAAGTTGGGCAGAATGACAAATGGGAGCGTGTTGAAAGTCTCTTGAGTAGCTAGTTGAGTTGACTTCCCTTCCTTCTCAACATGTTGAACTTAAAAATCTGAGCTGAGCTGGTGGTTCATGACTGTATTGCTAGGAATATGAGGTCTGAGGTTTGAAGCCATCTTGGGAGGAAAGTCCTTGAGATTCTCATCTCATTTAATTAACCTCCTAAAAGAAACCTGAAAGTGGAGCTGTACCCACAAGTGGTAGAGCTCTAGGCTTGAGCAAAACAAGCTCAAGGAGAGCACCCAAGCCCTAAGTTCAAGTCCCAGGACCAAAAAAGAATAATAATAACAACAGCCTGGTGCTCATCTCCCAAGCTGAAGTTTCGACTCTGAGGAAATCAAACAACTACACGGCACATCTAAAGTTTCTGAGATGAGTATGACTCCACAAAATAAAGCTCCCCATTCTGACCTTCGGAGCTTTCATTTGCTTATGGGACATCCTAAGGTGATTTCCATTTGTTGGCAAGCCTGGAACACACAACAGCCCAACTAAAAATCCTACTTACTGAAAGCTCTTCTACCTGCCTGTGGGAATCAACCATGAGCTGCATGCGTAAGTACCAGAGAATCACCAAAGATCACCAGACACTTAAGAAAATCCAATGTAAAAGGTAAAGATAAAAATAAATTAGAACAACTATCTAGACAAGCCAACCCAAAGATCAGAAAGTAATCTTGAATTACTAAGCAAGCATAAAAGAAGGTTGCTAGGAGAAAAGAACAGGGCACAGTAGCTCAAGCCTGTAATCCTAGTTACTCAGGAGTCTAAGACCTGAGGATCAAGATTCAAAGCCAGCCCGGACACTAAAGTCCATGAGACTCATTTCCAATTAACCACTATAAAATGGAACGTGGGACTGAGGCTCAAGGGGTAGGGTAGTAGCCTTGAGCTAAAGAGCTCAGGGACAATGCCCAGGCCCAGAGTTCAAGCCCATGACTCACAAAAAAAAAAGAAAGAAAGAAAAAGAAAAGACAAACAAGACTAGAGCTCTTTATACTTAAAATAAAATGATTAAATTAGATGTGAAAAGAGTATAGAAGAGACTTGAAGGCGCAATCAGGATATTCAACATTTGGTTTACAGGGAACCCAGGAAGAGAATCAAATAGGAACCTGGGTGGTAAAGGGAGGGGAACAGTAATCATATTTAATAGGGAAAAATCCCGAGATGATCCAGATTTAACTGGATCCAAGTGTTGAATGGGAGGAGTGGAGAAGGGGGTACTAATGGCCTCAAAAGATTGGAGCAAAATGATTGATGTCAACCATTCTATACCCACTCAACGATAATCCAATTCAGGATCATTCGACGAATGCACATCCGTTCACAAGTAAAGTTTACTTCTCTATTCTATTACTGAAGAGTTTGATAAAGTACATAAGGACACCCCAAGAAGGAAGTCATGGGCCCATGAAGAAGCAGATAAAGTGGGTCCCAAGATAATTGCCGGGGGTGGGGAGGAATAACTCTCACATGAACATGATGCTGCACAATCCTTTGTGTAGCCATATTCTTTCTTCAAACACATAAACATGATGTATTGTAGTCCTGAAGCTTTGCCTAATCAGGGCAAAATTGCTTGAAAACAGAAGGTACCTAAGTATAAACATTTCAATATTATGCATATATATTGCAGTGAATGCTTTGTCTTTAGACAGTTAAACCTACATCATACTCAAAGTCCCAGGATGCAAATATAAACTGCCCAAGTTTTGAGCGCCTGGCTTCCCAAATAGAATGAGAGGAAAGGGTAACTTACCTGGAAAAGCAAGAAGTTTGAGTTAACATTTCTCCTGACTCCAGTCACAGGGCAGGGGTGATCTTCGAACTTGAAGTCTTCTGAATGGTCCCAAAGGTTCACTGACTTTCATCTGTGGCTAGGATAAGTGGAACATGCCTGCTTATATCAGCGCTTTCTCCCCACACCCACAGCCCCTCGGGATTCCTTACTCTGACTGACTGTGTAAAGGGGTCTCAGAGCCTGGCACCTCGAGAGTCTAGAGGGCTACCCTCTGCTACTAAGAGCACTGTGTTTTCCATTTTCAGGTAAAGCACATCCATCCCAGCTCTGGCCCAGGCCCTGATAGAGAGGAAAGTTGGAATCACAAAGAGTGTGCGCTTGCGCGTGCGTGCATGCATGTGTGTGTGTGTGTGTGTGTGTGTTTGTGTGTGTGTGTATGCATGTACATGCACATACGCACATGCACGCATGAAGGGATGTCTACCCTGTGGCAACTTCATGCTGGGTTGGAATGATAGGGTGCAATTCTGACCATTTAGCACACAGAGTGTCATCCATGGGGCATGTATACTCTGTGATTGGTTTCTCAGGTGTTTTCCCTGGCAATCAGACTTCCTAATCCTACACACACACACACACACACACACACACACACACACACACACTTGCCAGGAACTGAGAAAAGCACTTAATTGGCTTCGTGAAATCACTAGCACATCTTTGAAAACCTTCATGACTTCTGAACTCCAGAACAACTTCTCAAGAAGGCTACACTTCTTTACCAAAACCATTTGGAAGTACAGTGGGCCAAGAGCATAGCCAAGTGGTAGAATACTTGCCTACCCGGGTTTGATTCCTTGGTACCACATATACAGAAAAGCCAGAAGTGGTGCTGAGGCTCAAGAGGTAGAGCACTAGCCTTGAGAAAGCCCAAGGACAGTGCCCAGGCCCTGAGTTCAAGCCCCAGAACTGGCCAAAAAAACAGTCCAGAAGGACCTAAAGATCAATTTAATCCCCTCTCCAGTTGTACAGAAGAGACCCCAGAGTCCCAAGCAGGTAACACAGGGCACTCACATAGAAATTATGTAGACGTGACACCACACCCAGCTTCCTGTTGCCTGGCCTGGGATCTTCACTCTCCACCAAGACCCATTTGCATTTTGAAAACCGGCACTCAGCCAGCTGATACGTGCAGTGTGAGCACTGGAATCACATAACGTTGCCCATAGTGTCCCCAGCCCCTGGGACAGTGCTAGCCAGCATCCATGCTAGGTGGTGCTCCATGCTTTCAGTAAAGCCTAGCCCAGGTCTCCTCTGAGTATGCTAGTGTGCAGAACTGCCTGCAGCCACACTTTAGTGGCAGGAAGTTCTCAACGTGCAACACAGTTTGGCCCTTGTTTCTGTCCGGTAACCTTTGGAGGCTATTTTTGCTCACCCTTGGCAAAATGGAACATAAAAATAAGAATGGCAGTCCTCCTGAGCAGAGAATAATAACCTGGGTGAGCCATGTAGTAAAACACCCCCAGCTCATCTCATTCACCTCATCACGACACAGCAACCCAAACACTGCAGAAAATTCAACTCTAGGTTTACTCTTTCAGCCAGATTACACAAATTCCAGCCTGGGTGGATGTCCTGTGGGCCATGTATTCATTTAGCACTTTTTTCCTCACAGAGTGAATCCCAGACTCAGACCTGGTCCTTTGCCATCCTGGCTTGGAGAGATGCTGAGAGGAAATGTGACAAGGAAGGCTGGGGTGTATTCTGACTTACCATTTGCTATTTCTCACCATTATTCTGCAGTACCATCTTTCATACCATTACAGCTTCTGAGTGGCTTCAGTTTTTAAGAATGCTATATGGCTGCAGAAGTTAAAAAGGGCAAAAGCACAATGCCTACGTGCCTCTGATCTCACAGAATAATATTTATCAAAATGAACTCTAGGTAATAGAAACAGTTGTTTTTTGTTTGTTTTTGTCGATCGTGGGACTTGAACTCTGGGCCTGGGACAGCTCAAGATTACTACCCTACCCCTTGAGCCACAGCACCAATTCTGGTTTTCTAGTGGTTAATTAGAGATAAGAGTCACACAGAATTTAGTGGCCAGCCTGGCTTTCAACCGAGATCCTCAGATCTCAGCCTCTTGAGTAGCTAGGATTACAGGCATGAACCACTGCACCCAGCTAACAAGTTTTCTTTTTCTTTGTTGTTACTTTTTTCTTTTTGTCTTGTTTGTTTCTTTATCTGTCTCTGGGAGGGTAGAGGAGGCACAGAAATGGAGGGACAAGGGTGAACAAATGTAGCAGTGATACTGACAAGACACTGCATTGAAGGTGATGGGCCGGAAGCATGGCCTTGTGGTAGAGTGCTCACCTAATATGCATGAAGCCCTGGGTTCGATTCCCTGGTACCACATACATAGAAAAAGTCAGAAGTGGCACTGTGGCTCAAGTGGCAGAGCTCTAGCCTTGAGCAAAAAGTGTCCAAGGACAGTGCCCAGGCCCTGAGTTCAAACCCCAGGACTGGTGGGGAAAAAAAAAAAAAAGAACTATACAACGTGGGCAGGGATGGAAGGAAGAAATCAAGGGAAGGGATGACACTGTCCAAAGAGAAATGTACTTGTGCTGAGCACCAGTGGTTCACACCTATAATCCTAGCTGCTCAAGAGGCTGAACACTCGAGAGGCAGAACAGTGCAGGAGAGTCCATGAAACTCTTCTCCTCAATTAACCACCAGAAAACTAGAAGTAGAGTTGTAGCTCAAAGTGATAGAGTACTTGTCTTGAGCGAATAAAAAAAGGCCAGGGACAGTGCCCAAGTTCTAAGTTCAAATCCCATGACCCACAAAAAAATTAAAACGAGACATACTCATCACCTGACTTATGTAAATGTAACCTCTTTGTGCATCACCTTTATAATAACAATTAAAATAAATTTTAAGGGCCAGGAGCATAGCCTAGTGGTAGAGTGCTCACCTAGCATGGGTTTTATTCCTCCATACCACATACACAGAAAAAGAACAGAAGTGGGCTGGGAGTTTGGCCTAGTGGTAGAGTGCTTGCCTAGCATGCATGAAGGCCCGGGTTCTATTCCTCGGTACCACATCCATAGAAAAAGCCAGAAATGGTGCAGTGGCTCAAGTGGTAGAGCTCTAGCCTTGAAAAAGCCCAAGGACAGTGCTCAGGCCCTGAGTTCAAGCTCCTGGACTGGCAAAAAAAAAAATGCTCGAAGTGGTGCTGTGGCTCAAGCTCCAAAACTGGCAATAATAATAGTAATTTTTAAAAAGAAAAAGATGTTCAGAATAACAAATAAACAAGAAATATACATCATCTTGGGGCCAGGAGTTTGGCCTAGTGGTAGAGTGCTTGCCTCGCATGCACGAAGACCCGGGTTCGATTCCTTGGTACCACATATGTAGCAAAAAGCCGGAAGTGGTGCTGAGGCTCAAGTGGTAGAGTGCTAGCCTTGAGAAAGTCCAAGGACAGTGCTCAAGCCCTGAGCCCAAGCCCAGGACTGGCAAAAAAAAAAAATATATATATATATATATATATACATCATGTCCAAGTTATATTGCTCTGTTATATTGCTCAAAACTAATTTTAATATGTGATCATATCATTACTGACTGTATCTTTTTATTAGATAGATAGATAGATAGATAGATAGATAGATAGATAGATAGATAGATAGATAGATAGATTTTTTTTTGGACAGTCTCACTTTGTCACTGTGTAACTCGGGGTAGCCTCATTATCACAGTCTTCCCGCTTCAGCCTCCCTAGTGCTGGCAGTTGCAGTTGTGGGCCATCACAGTTGGCTTGAGGGTTTCTTGTTGTTTTTGTTGCTGTTGTACAATGGCCCCACGCTTCCTAGTTTTGAACGATACAAAGGTCTCTTAGAGTTCTGAGTTACGAAGGCTGACATGGTCTCTTCTGTGAGCTTCAGAGAAAGTGCGGGCAGGCAGGTTTCTTATGAAGGCTGGGAAGGGAGAATCTTATGGCGTTGGTCCCCACACACACCGCTGGTCACTGATTCTGCCTCTGTCTTAGGAGGACCCTGGAAATTGGATTAGGCCACTTGGATCATCCAGGATAACCTTCATCTCTAGCTCCTTACCTTGATCACACCTGCAAAGTCCCCTCGTCACAAGAAGCCACTTTCTCTGGCGTGGGAATGAGAAAATGTCCCATTTCGGGTCATTGTGCAGCTGACGGCAGGACTGTGACCCGTCTCTGCGGGGCACTTTTCTCTCCTGGGAAGGCTAGGCTGCTGGCTGGAGGAGCGATGTTTGCATATGGGCTGCCCATGCCCTGCAGAGACACCCTGCCTGGCTCTGTGCCCACAGTACCTGGCACTAGCAGCCAGATGTCAGTGGCAGCAGTGTCCTAAGGTCATGCCCCTATGCCCACGAGTGCCCACATTTCCTGCCACTTGTCCTCAAACCTGCCTTCTTTCCTTTCCAGCATTGTGTTAGTGCCGGGAGGCCAGTAGGTCAGCAAGCTGAGAGGGAAACTGAGGCAAAATGTCAGGGCGAAGTGGGAAGAAGAAAATGTCCAAGCTGTCCCGGTCAGCCAGGGCCGGCGTCATCTTTCCGGTGGGCAGGCTGATGCGCTACCTGAAGAAAGGGACTTTCAAGTACCGGATCAGCGTGGGCGCCCCGGTCTACATGGCAGCCGTCATCGAGTACCTGGCAGGTAAAGGAGCACCCACTCCTAACTCCCCATCCTCCCCAGACACTGCCCACACTGGGATTGGGGCGGGGTGCTCCCATCAGCCAAGGCTCATGTGCCTGATGACATGGGCCTATGTGGCCAAGGGCAGTGTCCATAGGCTATGGGTGGGAGGCGGGAGAGAAGGGACAGATGGGGAGCATGAAGACAGGCACCGCTTGCGAGTGGCTCTTCTTGTCCTGCCCGCAAAGCTTGATGGATGCAAATGTGTAAATTAGTTTGCATAAATTCTTGAAGAAGAGACACTGCAGAGAGATTTGGGGAGAGGGGAGAGGGTCTTGTCTTTACCTCAAATTGCTGACTAGGCATCGTTTTCTTGCCGTATATAAACTGGAATCCAAAGTAAGTCACATTCATTAGAACATTCAAAGCATCTTCAGGAGGTTCCATAAAGCCAGTATACCATCCTAATTTTGTTCTCCTTGCTGAGCTGCTTCTTGGTTTCGGTGAACACTTAGGGAAAAGGGTGTGTGTGTGTGTGTGTGTGTGTGTGTGTCTAGTCCAGGGCTTGAATTTAGAACTTCATGCTCTCCATTTTTTGCTTAAGGATGGCATTCTAACCACTTGTGCCATATTTCCACTTAAGGCTTTTTGCTGGTTGATTAGAGATAAGAGTTTCAGATTTGTCCCCCCCCCCAGGCTGGCTTTGGACTAGGATTCTCAGATCTCAACTGCCTGAGTGGTAAGGATTATAGTTATGAGCCACAAGTACCTGGCTGTTAATTTTTCTGCTGATAACTGCCTTGCTTTTTGATGTATTGTTTTTGTTTTTGTTCAGAGATAAGGTCTTGCTACAGACCTTATCATGATTCTCCTGCTTCAGCCTCGCAAGGGCTGAGATTACAGGTGTGAAGGACCATCCTGGCTTGATCAGTATCCTTTTGTTGTTGTTGTTGTCTTGTCTCATTTTTCCAGTCCTAAGACTTGTTGGGGCCTGGGCACTGACCTTGAGCTTTCTCAAGGCTAGTGCTCTACCACTTGAGCCACAGCACCACCTCCAGCTTTTTCTGTGTTTGTGGTACAGAGGAATCAAACCCAGAGCTTTGTGCATGTTAGGCAAGCACTCTACCACTTGGCCACACTCCCAGTCCTGATCAGTGTCAGTGTAAGAGAAAGGAAGGAAAGGATTGTGCAGTAACCTTGTGCAGCACACCAGGTTATTTAATACAGTACTAACTTCCATGGCATTCTGTCTCATTGCCCCAATAAATGTGCTCACAGTTTGGAGACCACAAGTCTCCAATCTTTTATTGGATATATAAATTTTGGAGTTTGGGGTATACATAATATTCATTGCTTAATAATCTGGGAAAGATACGAGAATGAGTTTGCATGATTTAACACTAATTTTCTACATTTCATTATGGAGATGCCATGTAAATATTTAACTCTAATGTTTATTTTATTCTAATTTTTTGTTAATCACATTTGCTTAGTTAATATGGCATATTTATGCCAAGTTTTTACTATCACCATAGATTTTATGGATGATGGCAATTTCGTGTGCTATTTTATTTGAAATTAGGTTGATGGTAAAGACTTCTGCAAAATTGCCTGATAATTTGTGGTTGAAGATTTATGCCATTGTCCTGACAGATTTCCTCAACACCACACACACACACACACACACACACACACACACACACACACACACACACACATATTCAATGTCTACACACACACAGTACCTGAACACAGTGCCTGCACACACACATACACACAGAACTATATACATGTAAAAATGGTGTCTATACAAACACATATGTATACGCAATGCCTACACACACAGAGTGTCAACATGCACACACATACCACATATTTATGCAAACACACATATACACTTTCCCCCACCATTAACCATTATACTGTATCTAGCTTTCTAAAGGATGAGAAAGAGTTTTTCCTAAAGGTGCGTTCAAATTTTTGTTTGTTGAGGCAAGGTTTTCCTTGTAGCTCAGGCTGGCCTTAAATTTGAGATTCTCCACTGCTCACCACTGCTAGAATTACAGGATTGTACCACAACTCCCAGTTCATTCATACTTTTTTGGTGTTGTTTTTCATTCACAGTTTTTAAGGAAAACTTACTTGATTCAAAAGAACATTCTTCTAAAATTGAGGAATATAAAAATAACATAAGAGAAGGATCTCCACCCACTCATGCCTCTAATTCTAGCTACTCAGGAGGCTGTGATCTGAGGTTCGAGGTTCAAAGCTAGCCCAGGCAGGAAAGTCAATGACACAATTATCTCCAATTAATCACCAGAAAACCAGAAGTGGAGCTGTGGCTCAAAGTGATAGAGTGCTAGCCTTGAGCTGAAGAGCTCAGAGCACACCTAGGCCTGGAGTGCAAGTCCCAAAACCAAAAGAAAGAGGAGGTGGAAGAAGGTATAAAGCAATGCTTTTTCTTATATAGTCCTCAGATTTTTATAGCATATAAAATAACTTTCAGGAAGATCTTTGTTAGCATTTTCACACCTACTAAGTGCCATATTTGTTAAAGTCAGAGCCATAGCCATCCTGATAGGTATGTGGGAGACCCTGGAGCCCCAATATGCCTTCCTACCTAGAACTCATGGCTATCATATTTGTGAATTCAGTTATCCTTATCCACTCTGCTCAAGGGTAGGGCACTGGGACATCAAGCAAAAGGGAAAAGGAGAATCTGAAGGAGATTCTGGTGGAGGTAAAGATAGCTTTACCTATAGCACTATTTTTTTTTCCAGAGTTAGTTCTACTCTGTAGACTGAAATTTAGGTCCTACATTAGGATTCTATATTGGTCAGGATTCACTTACACTAACTGTAATTTAGGCAAGAGTTTATTTCACTCTCGTACAAAAGAAATCTAGGAAACACTCTCTAGGGGCCAGGAGCGTGACCTAGTGGTAGAGTGCTTGCCTAGCATGCACGAAGACCCTGGTTTGATTCCTCCATACCACATACATAGAAAAGCTAGAAGTGGTGCTGTGGCTCAAGGGGTAGTGTGCTATCCTTGAGAAAGCCCAAGGACTGCACCCATACTCTGAGTTTAAACCCAGGACTGGCAAAAAGAAGAGAAAAGAAAAGCTGGACACGGGGGCTCAGGCCTGTAATCCTAGTTACTCAGGAGGCTGAGATCTGAGGATCTTGTTTCAAAGCCAGCCCGAGGACTACAAAGTCTATGAGACTCTTATCTTCATTTAATCACTAAAAAACTAGAAGTGACATTGTGGCTCAAGGGAAGTAGCCTTGTGCTGAAGAGCTCAGAGACAGCACCCAGGCCCAGAGTTCCAGTACCACAACTAACAACAACAACAAAAAAAGTTTCTTTCTTTCTTTCTTTCTTTCTTTCTTTCTTTCTTTCTTTCTTTCTTTGTTTGTTTGTTTCAGCATCCTTAGTTCTTCCTTTCTTTTCTTTTCTTTTTTCTACATTTATTCATTCATTTATTTATTTCGTGCTAGAACTGTACTTGATCTCAGGGCCTTTCTTAAGCTTTTTCACTAAAGGCTGGTGTGGTGCTATATCACTTGAGCTATACCTTCACTAGTTAACTGGATATAAGATTCTCTCAGATTTTCCTGCCTGAGCAGGTTTTGAACCTTGATCCTCAGATCTCAGCCTTTTGAAAGGAGGATTATGGGCATGAGCCATCAGCACCTGGCTTTCCTAAATTGTTGTTGTCCTTTTATCAAAGTTGCCTACTTCAATTCCAGCCATCATGTCCTCTGTGCAGGAGTAGGAAGGGAAGAAGGACATGGCCCTTCATTGATGGCATTGTCCCAGAAATCCCAGAACTACTACATGTCTCCATTGGTCAGAACTGAGTGACATGATCTCACCACAGAGGAGGATGGAAAGTGTAGTCTTTGTCCTACAGATTTGGGCTTAATAGAAAGCCAGTAGCAATGTAGAATTCATATATACAATTAGAAGATTTTTGCCCTGGGATCATATGTGAGCTCCTGCCAAAAATCTCCTACTTTCAATTTTCTGAATTTCTTTCTGGGCCCGGAGAAAGTCACAATGAAACTCAAAGTCTAGTTCTAAAGAAAAGCTCTCATTCTGTGATTGTTAATGTCCCCTTGTAATTTCAGCGGAAATCCTAGAATTGGCTGGGAATGCTGCAAGGGACAACAAGAAGGCCCGGATAGCCCCAAGACACATCCTGTTGGCTGTTGCCAATGATGAAGAGCTCAACCAGGTATGGCTGAAGCATTGCATGGCTGTGAAAGGCTGGCCAGGCACACAGCTGTGGTGACTCTGCTGGCCACAAATTATTCCCCTAGCAGTTCCCAGTCTCATCTGCACACACACACACACACACACACACACACACACACACACACACACACACACACTTCAAACCAGGAGGGAAAGAAGGAAACCCGCTAGCTGTGTCATGCAGAGTCAAAATCAGGTCACCCCTTTTGCCTTCTGGATCTTGCCAGTCCTTGTGACAGACCAGGTCTGTGCTACTGAAAGACAAGTAGCACCCTCATTCTTGCCGTTCTTCACAGCTCCTGGATGAAAGCTTCCTTAGTTATTCATTAGAACCAACCCTTTACATTTTGGCACTCTCTCCAAAGTCAAATGAATGCCCCCCTCCCCCCTGCCCTGCGCCCAGCCTTCACCCTGGGATACACAAGGTAGTGGGCAAATAGGATAAGGGTGTTTATATTTCTTTTTATTTTTTGAGAGAGGGGAGAAGTACTGGAGTAAGAACTCATGAACTCAGGACCTTGAACTTGCTTGAGCCATGCCTCCAGCCCTTTTTGCTTTGGTTATTTTTTTTAATATTATTACTATGAAGGGACTGTGCAGAGAGGGGTTACCATTTCACAATTTAGGTAATGTGAGCATTTCTCTTTTGGACAATGTCACCCCATTCTTTGCTCTCCCCAGTTTGCGTTTGTTATTTTTGAAAGAATTTTTCTCTTTTTTCCCTCAGGCTGACCTAGACCACAGTCCTCCTTTTTATGCTTTCCATATATGCGCCAAGATGACTGACAAGTGCCTCCATGCCCAGCTTTTTATTAGTTGAGATGGAGGTTTTGCCTAGGCTAGCCTTGAACCAGAATCTTCCCAAGATTCACTTCCAGAATAGCTAGAATTACAGGAATGAACCACTGCATACTTCCCTTTTCTTTACTTTTTTTTTTTTTTTGCCAGTCCTGAGTTTGAGTTCAGGGCCTGAGCACTGTCCTTGGACTTTCTCAAGGCTAGAGCTCTACCACTTGAGCCTCAGCACCACTTCCGGCTTTTTTCTATGTATGTGGTACCAAGGAATCAAACCCGGGTCTTCGTGCATGCTAGGTAAGCACTTTACCACTAGGCCAAACCCCCTTCTCTTTACTTTTGAGCCACATTCTTCTCAATCTGTGGTAAAAAATGTGAATTTATTGCCAATCCATCAAAGGCTGATGATTTCAAAAGTGTAATAAAAATTGATTCTTAGAAAAATGTAAAAAGCAAAGACATACAGACTATAAACTATAATTTCTTGTTACTAGTTGTGGTTGCTATTCAGTAGCTGTCAATGTACTGTGAAAGTTTCTAGATGTCTTACTTTTACATGGCTCTTATATCTTATAAGATGTCTGAATATCTCTGATCACAGATGACCTAGCTAACAGCTGATAATGTCTGAGCCCATTCTTGGCATGGTGCTGATACAGAATATATACAATCCAGTACAAGGGGGTTATTTGCAAATAAATATTTAACATATCGATTTGGAGCTGAGCACCAGTGGCTCACATTTATAACCCTAGCTACTCAGGAGACTGAGACCTGAGGACTAAAGTTTGAAGCCAGCCAGGCAAGAAAATCTGTAAGAGAGGCCGGGAGTGCTTGCCTAGCATGCACAAAGACCCAGGTTCTATTCTTTAGTACTACACACATAAAAAAGCTGGAAGTGGTGCTGTGGCTCAAATGGTAGAGCTCTAGCCTTGAGAAAAGCCAAGAACAGTACTTAGGCCTTGTCCCACGACAGGCAACAAAAGAAAAAGAAAGTCTGTGAGACTCTCCCGGGAAGTCACCATATCGATGCCGAACTTAGTGCGGACACCTGATCAGCATAGCGCACTGCAGACCAGAACTCCTGGACTCAAGCAATCCTCCGGGCTTAGCCTTCCCAGTAGCTGGGATTACAGGCGCGTACCACTGAGCCCAGCGAGACTCTCATCTCCAATTGATGATATGGTTCAAGTGGTAGAGCACCAGCCTTGAGTGAAAAACTAAGCAACAGCACCCAGGCTCTAAGCAAAAACGAGAGGGGGGGGGAGAGAGACACCCAATTGGGAGGTGCATAACCAGACATCTCTTCCTGACAGGACACATACTCTACACTGCGCAGAGCACTGCGGGGTTATCTGCTCACATCCTTATACTGACCTTGGAACTTAGTTTTGTCCAGCTGTGTTCCCCATGGGTGAAGCCCTTTATCTCTGTTTTGTCTGGAATTCCAGTGTCTGGGCAGCATCCTTGGTTTTAATTCTTTTTGTTTTGCTTTGTTTTGCTTTGCTTTTCAATACAAGATCACAGCATGTTTTGATACCTACAGAGAGATGATGTTCTAACAAATAAAAGACAGGAAAACCAATTCAATTATATAGATGCAGTTTCTTTAGGAAAGTAATGACTAGAGTCAAGCCTGCTTTGCCAGTAGCTAGAACTGAATCAAATCTAGAATCAAGCTGGGCATGGTAGCATACTTCTGTGATTCCAGCACTGGGGAGGGAGATGCAGGAGGATCATGAATTTGAAACGAGCTTTGGAGCTCCTGTTTCCAAAAGCCAAAAACTTGGGAAGAAAGCTCAGTGTAGTGTCTGCTAGCATGCGCCAGGCACTGCACTTGATCCTCGACACTGAGAAGCAAAGCCCAGAGTTAGCAACGTCTTTGCCAGAACATGTATTTCTCTCTCCAGCTGCTAAAAGGAGTGACTATCGCCAGTGGAGGTGTCCTGCCCAGAATTCACCCCGAACTGCTGGCCAAAAAGCGAGGGACCAAAGGCAAGTCAGAAACAATCCTTTCCCCACCCCCAGAGAAAAGAGGGAGGAAGGCCACATCAGGCAAAAAAGGAGGCAAGAAATCCAAGGCTGCCAAACCACGGACATCCAAGAAGGTAAGTCAGGGCACATGACAGGCAGGTGTACACATCTCCCGGGCCTCACTGTTTGCATCGCCCCAGAATTCATTTCCTAAAACCCAGTGGCAAGCTTGGCACCAGTGACTCATACCCATAATCCAAAGCGAGCCTGGCCAGGAAAGTCCATTTCCTAGAAGTGGTGCTGTGACTCAAGTGATAGAGGGCTAACCTTAGCACAGAGAGGCTTAGGGTCAGAGCCCAGACCCTGAGTTCAAGCCCCAAGACCATCAAAACAAACAAACAAACAAAAAGCAGTCAGGTGCTAATGGGTCACACATATAATCCTAGCTACTCAGGAGGCTGAGATCTAAAAATCACAGTTCAAAGCCAGCTCAGGCAGAAAAGTCTGTGAGACTCTTATCTCCAGCAAACTACTTCTCAAAGACAGAAGTGGGAGTGTGGCTCAAGTGATAGAGCACTAGCCTTGAGTAAAAGAAGCTCAGAGACAGCTCCCTGGCCTAGAGTTCAAGACTTAGTACTAGCAACCCCCCCCAAAAAAAAAGATGAGAAAGAGAGAGAGAGAGAGAGAGAGAGGGAGAGAGAGCGAGAGAGAGGGAGAGAGGGATACTAGAGCTTGTCACAAAACTGTTTGCGGTTCCCGAAGCATGGCCTAATGGCAGAGTGCTTTGCTAGCATGCACAAAGCTCTGGGTTTGATTCCTTGGTACCACATACACAGAAAAAAGCTAGAAGTGGTGCTGTAGCCCATGTGGTAGAGCACTAGCCTTAAGAAAGCTCAAGGACAGTGCCCAGGCCCTGCATTCAAGCCCCAGGATGCGAGGAAAAAAAAAAAACTGTACTAGAGATTTTCAAACCCAAAGCATGCTGGCACTTTCACTACCTGTGCTAGGCACATTTACATTATTGTGACAAAAAAATCCCTTTCCATCCCCCCATTCCCCTCCACCCCCACCACACCCCCTCTACATACTTATCAGGTACAAATGCCCAGGTTTGAGCCATAGCACTGTAAACAAAACAACAACAACAAAAATAATATAATACCTTCCTTCTCCCCGTCCCAGACAGCCAAAAAAGGAGTTTCACAAACATCCTGGCTTTCTCTGGGTTGTTTTTCATCTGCCCTTCTAATTTTTACAACAGTCCAAACCAAAGGACAGTGACAAAGAAGGAACTTCAAATGCCACCTCTGAAGATGGGCCGGGAGATGGATTCACCATCCTGTCTTCAAAGAGCCTTGTTCTAGGGCAGAAGGTAAGAAAGAGTATCAGAGCATTGCAGCAGAGTGCCATTATGTTTTTAGAGCCTGAGTTTTCCATGCTACAATGTGGCCTTCAGCCTTTCTGCCCCTGGTACGACTTTCCTCCAGTCTTGAATAATACATTTGTAAGCTGAAGACCTGTAGCAATTTCTGCCCTTCTTTGGTGCTGAGGATGGTGTCAGCCAAAGGTCAGCATAGAGGATCTGTCTTATCAGTAGACAAGATAAGCACTAAATGTTTTGCTTGGCTAGGCACTGTGGGCTGGGCTGGACCCTGATATCTCACACCTGTAATCCTACCTACTCAGGAAGCTGAGATCTGAGAATTGCAGTTCAAAGCCAGCCTGGGCAGGGAAGTCCATGAGATTCATCTCCAGTGAACTACCAGAAAACCAAAAGTGGTACTGTGGCATAAAGTGGTAGTGCACCTAGGTAAAAAAGCACAGGGTCAGTGCCCAAGCCCAAGTTCAAGCCCCATGAACAACATCAGTGATAATGCTGGGAAATCTCCAAGTCCCAATTATCTGTACACCTACTGCCCCCTCAAAAAATCCATAGTTCACTGCCTCAGACAGCCTGGCTTTCGTGACTTGATGCAATTCATCAGAGAAAGAAAATAAAAATATGTTTCCTGTATCTCTTTGGTGTTAGAAATGAATTATTTGCCAATAGTTCCCTCTGCTTGCCTTTCTGGGCTACAGGAAGAAAAAACAAAAAATTAAAAAAAAACAAGCAAACATAATTGTATATTTAAATAGTCTTCCATTACACAATAAGCAGCCTGGCCAGACATGCAAATAATTCATCCTCACAGCATAAAGTTTACTGAGCAGACAATTTATAGACACATGGAGAAAGTCAGACAGTCAGAGCTCTGAATGTCGGCAGGTACATACAGTAAACTTCCATTCCAGTTGATGGGAAGAGCATGTTCTAAGGAAAATCTAAGCATGGCAGGTTCTTAATTCATCTCCTCTGGGATCGAGGGGCTGGGAAATGGAGAAGAATCTGTGTCTTATGATTAGCTTTCTCTCAAGCTTGCCTAGGAAATCTTGGAAGTTCTCCTCTACCTAGGGAACACTAGGGAATATGTTTTATTCTGCTCTGCATCAAACAGCCCCAAGAATGTAATCCCCAAAAGGTAAGGCAGTCATAGCTCAACAAATCATAAACAGCCCAGTCCTCAGCTTCAACATGCCATTGGCTTCAGGACCTGTTCCCAGAGTTCCCAGCTACTCCAGAACACTGGGATGGGGAAAGAGAGAACAAGTCCTGGGCTCCCCTCCCTGCCAGATCCACTAGGGTTCTTCACCCCAAACCAAGGCCACCAGCCTGGCAACTCAAGGCATAAACTACAAGGGAAAGAAAGAGAAAGCAAGCCAAGCCCTGGTAGTGTATGCCTATAATCCTAGCTGCTCAGAAGGCAGAGATCTGAAGATCTTAGTTCAAAGCCAGCCCATGCAGAAAAATCTGTGAGATTCCTGACTCCAAAGAACGAACAAAAAAGCTGGAAATGGAAGTGTGGCCCAAGTGCTAGAACACCAGCCATGAATGAAAAAGCTAAGGAAGAATGTAAGGTCCTGAGTTTAAGCTCCAGTACTAGCAGAGAGAGAGAAAGAGAGAGAGAGAGAGAGAGAGAGAGAGAGAGAGAGAGAGAGAGAGAGAGAGAGAGAGAGAGACATAGAGAGAGACACACACACAGAAAGAGAAAGAGACAGAGACAGACAGAGAGAGAGACAGAAAGAGAGACAGAGACACACAGAGAGAGAGTCAGACAGAGACAGAGACAGAGTTGACAGAGAGAGAAAGACAAGGAGGGAGGAGTAGATTTACTGTGTGCTCCTAGCCTTGTAGGACCTTGCTCTACATGCAGCCCTTATGCTGGCCAGCAGTCTGAATGTCTGAGAGAGGTGATTAGGATTTTCAGTGCGATTTGATGTTTCTCCTATTTTCCTATCTTTTTCTTAATGCAGCTGTCCCTGACCCAGAGTGACATCAGCCACATTGGCTCCATGAGAGTGGAGGGCATTGTCCACCCAACCACAGCCGAAATTGACCTCAAGGAAGACATAGGTAAAGCCCCAAGACCTCCATTGCAGTGACGTGAGCAGTCCAGTGTCCAGGCAGGTCTTGTGAAGGCTGTTGCTGGAGGTTGGACACCATCTTTCTAGGAGTCCTACATAAAAACTCTGCCCCTAGGGCCGGGAGTTTGGCCTAGTGGTAGAGTGTTTGCATAGCATGCAGGAAGACCCAGGTTCGATTCCTTGGTACCACATACATAGAAAACAAAAAAGCCAGAAGTGGTGCTGTGGCTCAAGTGGTAGAGCTCTAGCCTTGGGAAAGCCCAAGGACAGTGCTTAGACCCTGAGCCCAAGCCCAGAACTGGCAAAAAAAAAACAAACCTCTGGCCCCTAAAGGTAATACGTTAATATTTACTCATGATTTGTTAAATCTCCATAGTCCTGTAGAAATAGAGCATCGGATGAATTTTTCTCCAAGTGAATATCTCCATGCAACCATCACCTTGATGGGGAGACAGACACCCCAGCACCCCCAGAAACCCCTTATCCCCACTCATGGCCATTATCTCCTCCAGAGGAAACCAACACCTTGTCTTCTAGCTGGAATTCATCCGCTTTGATTTTATTTAGATGAGATAATGTGCTCTGTTTGCCCAGATTAGAATTTGTGTGATCTGCTCAGGCAGATATGTGCACTTGTGTTCATCCCTTTTCTTTGGTATATAATGTTACAATGCATGGATAAACCACAGTGTTTTAATCCATTCTGCCACTGACTGGGCCATCATAAGCAGCATTGCTATGAATATTGTGGAATATGTTTCGTAATCATTTCACATACATGCTTACGTATTGAGAATGCTGTTGGTCAAAAAGGAAAGGGACAGAGCCAAGCAGGGTGCTGAATACCTAGAACCACAAAACTGGGAGAAGGGAGGTAGCCTGGGCTATGCAGCAAAACCCTGCCTCAGAAAGCCAAGCACAACAAAGATGGAGAACAACTAGAACAATTTAAGCTATCTTTAAATCTATGTACTTTGACTTTTTTCCCAGCTGTCCCAGGAGTTAGGGAGGGAGCTGTTACTGGGAGAGCAGGGGCTATGGTTTAAACTGTCCAGGGCATGGGCACCACACAGCCAAATGGTCACCATCTTAACTCCCCTAAGCTCTCCACTGAAAGGTGAAGTGGGCGAAGGAAAGGCTCTGTCCTCGGGCGCAGGCTGGCCTGTGGGTTGGATGGTAGAGGCCTCTATAGCAGCACAGTCCTGGGTAGTCCTGCCTATCTCCTCCAACCCTCTGCTCAGTTCCGGACTCCCTCCTGGCAACAGGAACTGAAAATGAAGATGGCCTCTTGCCCACTAAGAAGCAGGTACAGCCCTTCCCTCACCTGGCAGAGGACCAGGCCACCAGGCCCTGCCAGTCCCCACTGTAGAAGGGCGCCCCCTGTTGGCCCAATCTCAAGCTCCGTTTTGATTTGGGTCCTAGCTTGCAAACAAAGCAGATTCCCATATGATATGGGAAGGAGGGGGATACAATAATAAAAACTTCCTTCTTGGACCCAGAGCATGGCCTAATGGTAGAGTGCTTGCCTACCATGCATGAAGCCCTGGGTTTGATACACAGAAAGGGGCCTGGAGTTTAGCCTCGTGGTAGAGTGCTTGCCTAACATGTTCTAGCCTGTGTCTGGCCCTTGACCCCAAATCCTTATAACATGTTGGCTGTGCTGCTGAGAACATTATAGAGATCAATATGAATTCTAAACAGACAGAAGGCTCCTATATTCTGTCCCTTACAAAAAAAATTTCTCAGAGCTCAAGCTCTGATTACTGCATGGCCCTAAAAAGAGCCATCATTGACGCTTGCTCACCTAAGTCTGCCACACACAGACCCCAGCCACTAGGGAGGACAAGGCAGGCAGATAGCAACTGGGAGCTGAGTCCCGGCTGTTTCCTGACCTCCCTGCAGAAAGGACAGGACACCTGAAAACCCTCTACTGTTCTCTGCAGGTAAAGCCTTGGAAAAGGCTGGGGGCAAAGAGTTTTTGGAAACAGTAAAGGAGCTTCGCAAATCCCAAGGCCCTTTGGAAGTTGCGGAAGGTAAGCATGGGCTGGGCCTTGTTTCCCAGAGGGGCTGCACCCCACACATCACACACATTCCATGTGTGCAACACAACCCACAAGAACTAATCAGACCCCTCTCTGACCATTTGAGCGGCCCAGGCAGACCTTATCAGATGCTCTGGGGATTAGACAGTCCAATGTAACTGGGCACTGGTGGCTCATGCCTATAATCCTAGCTACTCGGGAGACTGAGATCTCAGGATTATGGTTCAAAGCCAGCCCAGGCATGAAAGTCTGTGAGACTCTTATCTCCAATTAACCCCAGAAAACTGGAAGTGGAGCTGTGGCTCAAGTAGTAGAGCAGTAGCCTTGAGCTGAAGAGCTCAGGGACAGCACCCAGGCCCAGAGTACAAGCCCCACAACCAAAAAAAAAAAAAGTGTCCAATGTCCATATGCAACCTCTTCCCCAAAAGATGTAGAGCCAATGGAGTTGGGGTGTGTGTGTGTGTGTGTGTCTGTGTGTCTGTGTGTGTGTGTGTGTCTGTGTGTGTATGTGTGTGTCTGTGTCTGTATCTGTGTGTGTCTATAGAGGTTACTGGGGTGTGGGCTTATTTTGGTCATCCTCAGGAGACAGAGGAAATGTAATTTATTTCTAGGACTCAGCTTTAATCCAGGCTCATAGCAATTATAGAATACATCCTTATTTCATCTTTATTAAAAGATGTGAGTGCTAAGAGCCAGTCGCTCATGCTTGTAATCCTAGCTACTCAACAGGCTGAGATCTGAGGAGCATAGTTCAAAACCAGCCTGGGCAGAAAAATCCAAATAACCACCAAAAAGCTAGAAGTGGTTCTGTGGCTCAAATGGTAGAGCACCAGAGAAAGTCCAAGGACAGTGCCCAGGTCCTGGGTTCTAGCCCCAGGACTGACCAAAAAAAAAGAAAGAATGAAAGAAAGGAGAGGAGAGGGGAGTGGGGAAGAGATAAGATGATATTAAATGGGTTGGAGGTATGGATCAATGGGAAAATGTTGTCTATCATGCCTAAAGCCCTGAAGCCGATTCCCTGAGCTACAGAAGGAAAGAAGGAAGGTAGGAACAGAGGGAGGCAGAAAACAAGGGAAAAGGAAAGAATGGAGAGAAAGAAGGAAGGGTGAGAAAGAAGGAGGAAAGGAAAGAGAGTAGGGAGGGGGAGAAAGTTAGCTTTGGCAAAAGGAGACTGATGACAGCCAGCCAGGCAGGTGTGGGGCCATCCAGGCCTTTCCCCTCTCCCAACCCATCCCTCCCCCTCTCCCAACTAGAACCCCCCTCCCCCCACCTTGGCATCATCACTGTTCATTCTGAATGGGAACATGGTGCTGCTGCTAAAAAAATTTCCAGTCTCTGAGTCAAGCCTCCCAGCACGACATGCCAGCTGCTTGACAGACAGGCTCATCCTGTTTGGTTGCACTCAGCACCCACTGGACACAGGCAAAACCAGCAGCTATAGACTTACCACCTGACTCCAGCCCCAAGACTTGCTCTTCACTCATACCAGCAACTATGTGGACATTGTATCTTTCAAGGCAAATCTTTCAGGTTTTGTTGTTTGGTTTGGTTTTCATATTTTGTGTATGTATGGGGGGGTATCATGGGGGCTTGAACTCTGGGCCTGGGTGCTGTCCCTGAGCTCTTCAGCTCAAGGCTACCACCCTACCCCTAGATCCACAGCCACACTTCCCGTTCTCTGGTGGTTAATTGGAGATAAGAGTCTCATGGACTTCAGTGCCCAGGCTGGCTTTGAATCTTAATCCTCAAATCTCAGCCTCCTGAGTAGCTAGGATTACAGGCGTGAGCCACCATGCCTGGCTTGGTTTTCATTTTTTGTTTAGTTAATTTGTTTATTGGTGATTGGCTGTACTTAAGCTGTACCTCCAACCCTGTCTTTTTTTGTTGTTGTTTTTTCTTTCTTTCTTTCTTTCTTTCTTTCTTTCTTTCTTTCTTTCTTTCTTTCTTTCTTTCTTTCTTTTTGTCCTTTCTTTTTTTCTGGTGCCAGTATTGGAGCTTGCACATAGGGCCCTGAGATCTCACTTGACTTTTTCACTGTACCACTCTACCACTTGAACCCCACCACCACTCCAGCCCTATTCTCTTATGACTTATTTTCAGGATAGGATCTTTTCTGCCCCAAGTGGTCTCAAATGTCAAGTCTTTCGACCCTCAGTCTCCTAAAGTGCTAAGATTACAAGAGTAAGCCATTGGTGCTCAGCTGTTTTGTTTGGTGTGGGAGAAGGTCTCGCTACGTAATCTGGGCTAGCCTCAAACTCTCAATCCTCCTTCCTCAAGCCTCCCAAATGCCAGGATTATAGGCATGCACCACCATGCCTGGCTCAAATAAATCTTTCAGGCCAACGCCACCCACACACAGCTCAAGCACACAACAGACATATGTTGCAAATGCTGCCCCAGAGGCCATGACTGCTACTGGACCTGCACAGACTGCCGGGGCTCCCAGAGCCTCAGTACTTTAGAAATCCTTGACTCAAGGGGCCCACATGTGGGCCAGTGGACCAGACCAAGTGGCTTCTGCAGACTGATGGCACAGGAATCCCCTCCAGCTTCTCAGCTGCCACAGTGCCCAGCAGGTCCTGTCCTAGGAACTATTTGGGGGAAAATAAAAAGGAAGGGTGCCTGATTGTGAGACACGCCTGGGGTTCCATTTCATGTGGAACCCAGCTTTCTGTGGGGTGTGTGGAGATAACCCAACACAATCCATGTCTGAGTAGGTACATTGTAGGTTAAGTGGCTTCTTGTTCAAGGAGGGTCTGCACATGAGCCATCTACAAAGTCCCTTTGGCCATGCCAGGTGACAGCCACAGGTCCCAGGGATCAGAACATGGTTGCTGCGGGGGGAGAGGGGGCTGTCACTAATCAACCTACCACAACACGACTTGCATGTGTCTGCATGACTAGATGTACAAATCAGTTGTAGCCAGGGCCTATTGGTGGCCACATGAGCATGAGATGCTGTCACAAACTCAGGGGTAGTGTCCACTCCCTGCACTTTGGTTCCCTCACAATCTATCAGGTGCCCTTTGGGGCTCAGCTTGACTCCCTGGCTTCAGGTGACAGGGAAATCACCTGCTGGTTATTTTCTTACTTGTCCCAGCCGCCATCAGCCAATCCAGTGGACTTGCAGCCAAGTTTGTCATCCACTGCCACATCCCCCAGTGGGGCTCCGACAAATGTGAAGAACAGCTGGAGGAGACCATCAAAAACTGCCTGTCAGCAGCTGAGGACAAAAAGCTAAAGTCCGTTGCCTTCCCACCCTTCCCCAGTGGCAGGTAGGATATGGTGCCCCGCATTGATGGCTTCCAGCATTTTTCTTGGGCACCAACTACTCCCCAACGCATTTACACTCGCTCTGCCCATCCCAGAGCAAATGGCCAAGGCCTAGCAACACAGACAAGCACGACAGCCTGGTAGTGGGGTAAGAAACCCACTTTCCACCTTCCACATATACAGAGGCAAGCCCCCAGTCTGTCCAGCTGGTCCATGGCTGGGGCCATCTCTTCAGCTGCAGAGAGGTACCAAGAGCAGAGGCAAGATGGCATATTAGTGACTAGTTGGTTTTTTTGGGTTTTTTTTTTTGTGCCAGCCTTAGGGCTTGAACTCGGGGCCTAAGCCACTGTCTTGGAGCTTCTGTGCTTGAGGCTAGGGCACTATCACTTGAGCTACAGCTCCACTCCTGGGTTTTTGGTTGTTAACTACCAAAGAGTCTTATAGATTTCCCTGCCCCAGTTGACTCTGAATTGTGATCCTCAGCTCTCATCCTCCTGAGCAGCACATCTGCTAGAGGACTTTAGGCCAGCTTCTACTTGGGTCAGACCTGCCAGCCAGGTTACCCTGGCTAACCTGCTAACCAGCATCGTACACCAGTGTGGCACCTCTGTGAGAGCACCACTCCTGTTCCCAGTAAGGCCCCTCACATCCTTAAGACCCGGTAGCACTGCCCCGGCCTAACAACTGTCACAACTGTGGGATTTGGGACCAAAATGACATGGCTCTCCTTTTGCTTTGGCACAGAAACTGCTTTCCCAAACAGACAGCTGCCCAGGTGACCCTCAAGGCCATCTCGGCCCACTTTGATGACTCGAGCGCTTCCTCGCTGAAGAACGTCTACTTCCTGCTCTTCGACAGCGAGAGCATCGGCATCTACGTGCAGGAGATGGCTAAGCTAGACGCCAAGTAGGGCCTCTGGCGCCAGCAGAGATGGAGCATCGACTCATGAGAGTGGGGTTTTATTTTTTGAAAGCAACAGGGAAGGGTGTTGGCAGGGGAGCTGAGGGCAGATGAGGGGTCGTGGGTAGCCAAGGGGGCAGACCCTACCCAAAAAAGGAGCCCTTTGCATTACGTTGTCTTTACAAAGGGCCTCTGCTATAATTTTCCACATCTTCACCAGGGAGTTTTTTCCATGCATTTTTTTTTTAAATAAAAGACCTCGTTTTAAATTTATAGCACTGACTTACACACACACTCGCGCGCACACGTGGATGCACACACACACACACACACACACACACACACACACACACACACACGATCTTTCCAGGATTCTAAGATCTTTTGTTCCTTTTTCTGAGGGAAGACGCTGTGAGAGGGACATGAGTCTGTTGGCTGTGTCTCACTTCTACAGTGAAGAGAAGACAGGAAAAAGATTTCATGGGTGCTTTTCTCTTGTTTTAGAGCCCCCCTCCCCTAACCTCTGACCCTTATAATATCTGTAACTACTCCTAAAGTTTCTTTTTGCTTTGGGCTTTCTTGTTTATTTCATTGTTTTTTAAAGAAAAAGAAAATGAAAGGGAAAAAATAAAAGATTCAGTGTCTTTCTTATTATATATTCTTTTTTATTGCAATGTTTTCCTTCATCCCCAAAACTGTTCCCTCAGATAGATACTTCTAGAACACTGTAAGTAAATAACAAAGGGCAGTGGGGCAGGATGCAGGTAGCTACCCCTGTCACCCCAGCTACCCAGGGGATTGAGAGCTGAGGATCAACATTTGGAATCTGCTCAAGCAGGAAGCCCACAAGACTCTTTATCTAAAGCACTGTTCTTGAGCAAAAAGAGCTTAAGGACACTCCCCAGGCCCTGAGTTAAAACCCTGGAACTTACATACACACACAAAAAGGCAGTGAGTCCTGCCTCTGGGTAAAGGCTGCTGGATGGGGTCCCAAGAGCAAAGCTGTGGGCAAAGCCACAGGCGGGCTTCCCTCCTCTGGGAGAGGGTACAAGTTTCACTGAGAACTGGGCAGCTAAATGAAATAAGACACCAGGGATTTACATCTATAATCCTAGCCTTTCAAGAGGCTGAAATCTGAAGGACTGCAGTTTGGACCATCCTACCAAGCACAAAACCCTGAGTTCAAATCCCATCAAATCTAACTACCATTTACAAAAACAAACAAACAAAAAAACAACTATATAAAGGGAACAAAGCCAAGCTACAGCCCAAATAGGACAGCTAAGAACAGGTAAGGCTGGTGTCCTGAAGACTCTGCCCCAGAGGCTACCATTAAAAACACGTAGAGATGGGCAGAACTGGGCCTGAATTTATTCAGATGATCTCCATTTAGCTGAGGCAGCCCAAAAGGAGCTTCTCCATATTAGAAAGGCTCTCTCAAATACAGAAGTCAGTAGAAGACATTACTGCCACCAGCTGGGCCTGCAAACCAGGGGCAGGGGTTGACTAGGAAAACAGAAGCACAAAACCAAAAGTCTCTGGGAGTCTCTTTCCCTCCCCCAGACTTGTTGGAGCTTTGTACAAATTTGCAAGTAAGTCTCACTCTTATCTATTTCTGACTTTCCCTCTTATCTCTTTCTCATTGTTGTTTTATACAAGTTGCATTTCCAAGTAACATTAGGGTCACCTGCAGGTTGCCCTCTACTCCCTGAAGGCCTTGGGTGGCACCTCCTCATGTGTCATCTGTTGCCTTCCTTAATTAAATAACTCAGCAGCCTGCACAGCTTCATAAAAACCTCACATGACAAGCCAGAAGTAGACTGTGTTTAGCTCTTCGTAAACATGCCTATGGCATACAGTTAGGATCGAAAACAGGAGAAATAGGAAGATTCATAAAGATGTAGTCCCAGTGACTAAGGAGAATGAGATGGGAGGGTGGCTTGAGCCACAGTTTATAATGACGTCCAAAATATAACGCACAAACTCTAGCCAAAACCTGAGTTTACAGTAAGGCTTACTGACAACCTGCTTCTTTGGAAGGTCTGAGCTTCCTCAGCCCCATCTAAGGAAAGGCTTAGGGTGCAGGACGGCTTCCCTTTCTTAGCTGTCCCCCCTTCCTGTCCTCACAGACAGGAGTCCTGCCTTGAATACTACCTCTACACACACACACAGACACACACAGACACACACAGACACACACACACACACACACACACACACACACACACTCTCTGCAGAGGAGCCCCAGAGGCAGAAAGCTACCTGTGCCCTCCCCAAGACCTGACCAGCTCAGCAGCAAACAGACCTTCCAAACAATTCTCTCTTTTAATGCTCCTCTCTCTCTACTCTTGCTTTTTGGTTTCATACAAGCAATTCTTTCAGACAGGACATTATCACATTTTACTCCAGACAAAGAGCTTCTTCTCTTTGTCAAGAGGCCCAGGGCCCATCTGCAGCAGCGCTGTGGCTCCCTCCTGGCCTCCCCCTCAGGGTGGAGACTGCCGCATGGTTTTCCAGCTTGTGGAGATGAACAGATCTCTGCTCTTAGCCAGCCGAACCATGAGCCGGCCCACATAGAAGCCACTGATCTGGCCCACACCATCGTTTCTGCCCATGGTCAGGAGGAAGGTGAGTGCACCTGCAGGGCAAAGACACAGTTCAGAGACTTACAGCCACGGCCTGCAACTTCCAGAGCACACATCCTTCCCTTTTCCTCCCCTCCAGGGCAGGGGTTACGTGATTGTTAGGGAAGCAGTATCCTAGAGCTAAGACGGACTTGGTTTGCTTTTTGAGCCAGCCTATTTATAGCCTAGGTTTGCCTTGATCCTCCTGTCTCAGTTTCCCAAGTACAAGCATTGCATGACTTTTTTGTTTGTTTTGTATGTTGCTAGTCCTGGGGCTTGAACTCAGGGCCTACATACTATCCCTGAGCTTTTGTATTCTACTACTTGAGCTGTAGCTACACTTCCAGTTTTTGGGTGGTTAACTGGAGATAAAAGTCTCAGGGGCTGCAGTTCAAAGCCCAAGCTGGCTTTGAACTGCAATCCTCAGATCTCTGCCTCCTGAGTAGTTAGGATTACAGGGAGCACCATTGGCACCCCAGCTCATGGTTGATTCTTAAAGAGCCTTCACAGGGGACTATTGCTGTCACCAACTTTGAGAATGCTGTCTAGTGGCTGGTGGTCTTCCCACGTCTAACCCCAAAGTGATGCTCACTCCTGTGTTCCCCATACCTGGTTTGTAGGCCTTAAGGGGCCTCTGTTTAATGGAGTTGACAATGTTGGCCACAACAACGTTGGCATGGAGACCAGCGTGATAGGCCATCTTGGGCTCCTTCACGTCAGCACAGTCCCCAATGGCATAGATATTGCTGTAGCCCTCTACCTGCAGGAACTCGTTCACTCTCAAAGAACCATTGCCAGCCAGTTTGCTCTCTGCAGGGAAAGACACACTCAGATTAAACCCCAGGAAACACACGTGGTAGCAGGCCTCAAAGGGGACCAGTCCTGGGTGCTGGTCCACACACCCCAGAGGTGACCCGTGTCCAAGAGGTGACCTTCCTACCTGCTATGATCCTGCCGAAGCCCCCACCACAGACCCTCCTGCAAGGTCAGGCATAGAGTCCCAGATGGGCACAGGTAAAACTCCAGTAAAATCCTAACTGGGTCTTAAATCCTACTTTGGACACAGGTCAGAATTTTAAGACACATGCAGGGCTTTCATAAATAATTTATCTTGGAAAATGCACGAAGGCAATGGGGTCCTAATTCTGGGCTCTGTGACCCTGGTGAGCCCTAGACCCCACTCCTGCTGGATGCAGGCAGGAGCTCCTGATCTGGGATCAATGCTCAGGAGTAAATGATGAGGACAACCACAGGACCTGGCCATCGAGGCTCCTGCTCTCACACATCAACCCCCACACCCACTCCCCCCCACCACCTCCACCTCCAGGCAGCTAGACACTGAGCTTTAAGGTTATAGCAAACTGTAAGCTGAAATGTTCATATCCAGCTATGGAGAGAGAGGACACTTGTGCATAAAAGGCCTGGCCCAGGATTTACCACCAGGGGGCAGCCGCACTTTAGAAGATTCAGGAGTCCTTGGTCACCTTGAGTGAGCTAAGGCCATCTCAGAGCTGAGGAAAGCTCAACAAGAGGGTACCCTTGCCTGCATTTGAAGTTCAACATTACCATTTGAAATTTAAACAAGTGAGCTTTAAACAAGGTGAGGGGGAAAGGCAGGGACCCTAGGGCAGCAGCCGGGTGCCAGGTCATGCAGGAGTCCGCCGCCTGCTTACCAAAGGCACCGCAGTAGGCAGAGCTGTTGATCTTGACACCGCTGCAGAGAATCACCAGGTTGGTGGCCACCTCCGTGCCCTTGTCCGTCTGCACCTTGATGTACTCCCGATACTCGTTGACAGGCAGCTCCTCCAGGTTGATCACCCGCTCGCCTGTCAGGGGTTCCATGATTAGGAGACTGGCAAAGGCTGGCATCACACCGCAAGCAATGCCAGGACTGTTCAACAAGGCCTCCCTCTGCTCCATCTTCCCCCCACCCCCAGTCCCTTCCACAGTCTACTCTCCTGCCCCAGAGGATCCAAATGGAGGGGATTTTTCCAGGGAGTCACTGGAGGGAAGTGAGGCCAAGCCTTCCTGGAAGTGCTTGAAAAAATTGTTCTACAGAAGGCTTCAAGACTGCTCTCCTGGATGTCAGCTTTCCCCTCCCAGTACACCTCCATCCAAGTTTTAGGGCAGGTAGGGCAGGCAGCTTCAGAGAAGCAGCTCAGTACTCCCAACTCAAATAATCAGTTACCAAAAGGAGGCGGTGAGCAGGGCGCTGGTGGCTCACACCAGTAATCCTGGCTACTCCGGAGGCTAAAATCTGAGGATCACAGTTCAAAGCCAGATTGGGCAGGAAAGTCTGTGAGACTCTTATCTCCAAGTAACTATCAACAATTAACTGACCTGTGGCTCAAGTGGTAAAATATTAGCCTTGAATAAAAACAAATAAACCCCAGGGAAAGCACCCAGGCCCTGAGTTCAAGCCCAAGACTGGCACACACACACACAAAAGAAAAGACTAGGACAGGCAGGAAGGAATAATAAATGCCTCATCTCCTTCTACACAAAGCATGAGGGCATAAATGGTGGATGTCCCATTGCTAAGATTAGAGCCCCTCTAAAATGCTAGATCCTAATCTCCCTACCTGCTCTGAATAAAACACCTGCCACTCAAAATACAAACCAACAATCCTCGTCCCTTTCCACATGAACATCAAAACGCAGGGAAAATCCTTTAATTGAATATTTGACAAAACAAAAAAGCTGAGCACAGTGGCTCAGGTCTGTAATCCTAGCTACTCAGGAGGCTGAGATCTGAGGATCACGGTTCAAAGCCAGCCCAGGCACTAAAGACCATGAGACTCTTATCTCCAATTAATCACCAGAAAACCAGAAGTGGTGCTGTGGCTCAAGGAGTGGGGCGGTAGCCTTGAGCTGAAGAGCTCAGGGACAGCACCTAGGCCCAGAGTTCAAGCCCCACGACTGACCAAAAACAACAACAAAACAACACAAAAAAACCTCAGCAAACAGGTATCACCTATTTGCCACTACTACCTTCTTGACTTCCATCTCCTCATTACCTATGCTGAATCCTGCGCACAGTGGGGAGGAGAGGGCCCTGCTGCTGGAAGCCCTGGCCAAGCCCCTGGGCCACAACTCAGCTGGCCAAGAAGGGCAGAAGGGTGCGGTCACACGGAGGGGTGAGGTCACACATACTGAGCAGTAGCTGCACGCCCTTCCGGAGGAGGATCTCCTTCACTTCCTGTCGCACACAGAGCAGGAGCTCCTTGTCAGCCAGGGGCACTTGCGAGTGAATAAGAGTGACCTAAGGACAAAAGGACCCAGAGGATGAAAGGGAACCCGAGCTTCTGGCTCACATAAACACCTGCCACACCACTCACCTCAGAAACTATTTTCATAGTGCTGGAAGCAGATCATAGAGAGCAGGGCTCCAGCCTCACACCTCCTAGTCTACGATGCTTTCAGCAGCATCCTGCACACCTGGACCAAAGGACCACCTATGACCAGTATGCTGACCCCTACCATCCCTAGGCCAGCTGCAGAGTTACTCGCAAGCATCCCTGGGCACTTATAATAATATAATCCACATGGAAGCAGGTGGCATTCCATCTTGGCACCAGGATGGTATTGATGGTTAGTCAAGTTCTAAAATTAGTACTTCCATTTGTCTGGGTGGACACAAGGACTCAGGAAACAGCCTGGCTCTGAAATCCCATCTCTGATATTCAGAGGCTCACCGAAATGGGTACAACCACCCCAACTTGGGAATTTTGTCATGATGAAGAGAAAACATGTAAAGGATGTAACTGGACACAAATACAGGCCAGGAGTGTGGCCTAGGGGTAGAGTGCTTGCCCAGCATGCACGAAGCCCTGGGTTCAATTCCTTGGTACCACATGCAAGAAAAAGCCAGAAATGGTGCTCTGGATCAAGTGATAGAGTGCTAGCCTTGAGAAAGTTCAAAGACAGTGCCCACAGGCCTTGAGTTCAAACCCCAGGACAGGCAAAAAAAAAAAAAAGACAGCTGTTACATTGTTACATTACTCTTATTTGCCCACTAATAGGCATATGAACATTATACTGAGTTAGTTGAACTAAATTTCTACTGCAGGCTGGTCTTTACCCATGTAACATAACAAGAAATACATATATAGTTCCAGGGCGCAGGTCATCATGGCAGCGGCCATGGCTTGGCTCGGGCTCCGGTCCATCAAGCAGGTTCAGATTCAGTTCTGCCCCTTCTAGAAGGGTCTTCCTGCAGGCAGTGAGCGGCGAGCAGGTCCGAGCCACCACCTCAACTGCACGGTGACAGTGGACGTGCAGCACGATGGCTCTGAGCCCTGCGTGGACGTGCTGTTCGGAGACGGGCATCGCCTCATCATGCATGGTGCACACCTCACTGCCCAGGAAATGCTCACGGCCTTCACCTCCCTCATCTAGGCCAGGAGCGCAGAGGACAGCGGTGACAAGCCGGACACTGGTACCGGGCGCTGACCGCACCAAGGACACGCAGATTTTAATCTGGGACTGTGACCATGTTAGGTTGGTGGTCTAAGAAGACCTTGTTCATACCTATTTCCAATCACTGTCTGGAAGCCCCACGGAAGGTGAAGGTGGGAGAGAGTCCCTCTCAACTGTACTGCCTTTCGGACACTTCAGGACCGGGGGGGGGGGGGGGGGGGGGAAGGGACAGGGAGGGGAGAGCGAGTCTAGACAAACTTGATGTTTTCCCCCACTTTATTACAATTACTCACTTTCTGTATTTGGTTTCTTCCACCCCTCACCATACCTTGTAACCTTGCTTACAAAAACAAAACAAAAAAATTATTGTTTCCTATTTCAGTTTTTTCTACTTTTTTTTTTTTTTTTTTGCCAGTCCTGGGCTTGAGCTCAGGGCCTGAGCACTGTTCTTGGACTTTCTCAAGGCTAGAGCTCTACCACTTGAGCCTCAGCACCACTTCCAGCTTTTTTTTGTATGTATGTGGTACCAAGGAATCGAACCCGGGTCTTCGTGCATGCTAGGCAAACACTTTAACCACTAGGCCAAACTCCCGGCCCAAGTTTTTTCTACTCTTAATCCACATACTTTTGTTTTTCCTAACCATAATCTGAGTTCAACCCTTAAATTTCTGTTTGGTTGTAACTCCAGCTTCTGTGGCACTACCAATTTCTGTCAGCAACCGACATTCTTTGTCAAAAACAGACTTACATGCTCCCGCTCCCACCTCTACCCAGTGATTGTTTCCATTCCATTCAGTTCATTTGGCCACAACCTTTGCTGATAAACACAGTACTACCTTTCATTCTGCCCTCTCCCTTACCCATCATGTTGAGTCTTTTTTAAAATGCTCCCGAAGTGATCCTTCCATTCCCATTTATTCTAGAGTATCACTGTTGGGAAGTGTCATGTCTGATCTCTTTTATGTTTTGCTGCTGGTTAGTTTTACCTTCCCAAAGTGCATGACTCTGCTTATCTCCCATCACTGTTTGGGAAAAATGGTTGCTGAAATACGTGTTCATACCGTGTTACCATCCACTAGTGATCGTGATATTAGTTTGGAAGATTATATCACAGCCATTTAAAAAAAAAGAAAAAGGGGCAGGGCACACAGGGCACCTGTAATCCTAGCTACTCAGGAAGCTGAGATCTGAGGATCAAGGTTCAAAGCCAGCACAAGCACAAAAGTCCGTGAGATTCTTAATCTCCAGTTAACTACTAGGAAACCGGAAGTGGTGCTGTGGCTCAAGTGGTAGAACTATAGCCTTGAGCTGAAGAGCTCAGGGTAGAATTTAAGTCCCATGACCAACAAAAGAAAAGGAATAAAAAGTATCAGTTAAGTCACATGGAATATGTTAAGCATTAGTTAGAAACTACTCTCCCTCCCCCAAAACAGTTTTTTAACTGTTATTATTAAGTGCTTATACAAAAGGGTTACAATTCCATAAGTCAGATTATGAATATAAAGCCTCTTGGACAATGACAGCTCCCCCTTCCTCCACTTTTTGTCCCTACCCACATTACATAGTTCATGTTTTACAGTGTACATTGAATACAATGACTCAGTTTGCTCACAGTACTTTAGTTGTCCAGAGGAGTTATACCTTTGGATAGGAAATTTTAAGCATCGTGTGTGTGTGTGTGTGTGTGTGTGTGTGTGTGTAATTTCTATCTCACAGTATATAGGATTTCTTACTGTGAGTTATGGGGGAAGCTGCTGCTACAGACTTTCATTATGTTGAATTAAGGTGCTCAAAGATTTCTTAGACAGTGACAGGTGTCTACTTTGCCAAATTCATTTCATATGACCCTCCATAGCATTACTACGACCTCTGTCTAAAAGGGTGTCTGTCTATCTGCCCACTTTATCCTCCCTAAAGCAAACGAACAAAGCAAAACAAAACAAACTTTCTGGAATTCAATAAAGAAACAGGGTGCCAGGATTTGAAATTTTAGTTCTGCTAAATAGCTTTGTAGAAATTACTAGTGTTGTTTCCTCAGTCATTGAATAAGGATGATATTACTGCCTTCTGTATCCATGAGGTCTGTATGTTTGGGCTTAGTCAACCTTGAATTGAAAAATGTTAAGAAAAAAGTTAAGAAAAATAATTGCATCTGAACACTAAAAAAAGAAAAAAGAAATACATAATATATAAAGGGCTGGGGCTATGGCTCAAGTGGCAGATGTCTCAGCCAAGCAAGTATAAGGCCCTGAGTTCAAACCTAGTACCAGAAAAGAAAAGATATAAATAGAAAGAGAGAGAAAGAGTGAGCAAAACAGAGGGGCGGGGAGTGTCTTTACCCTTGATTCCTTACATGGAGCTCTTACAGCCCTTGTAGAAAGAACTGCTGGGAGACTCATTTATTCTAATATTTCGTGTTTGACCCAGAATTTTGAGGATCTTTGTAATTTTCTGAATAACAGGAGCATCTGACACAGAGCCCCCGAATCTCTTTGTATTCCCTGGGTGACAAAACATCTTTTTGTTGTTGTTGTTGTTCCACTACAAAGACTTTAACTCAGGCCTGAGCACTGTCCCTTAGGATTTTTATTTTTGCTCAAAGCTGATGCTCTATCACTTCAGGTGTGACTCTAGGCTTTCAGCCTTTTCTACCCAGGCTGGCTTCAAACCAGGACCCCCAGATTTCAGCCTACTGGGTGGCTAAAATTACAGGCATGAGCCACCACAGAATATCTTTTGTTCTTTTTAGGGAGGTCATGGGGCTTGAATTCAGGGCCTGATTGCTGTCCCTGAGATCTTTTTTCACTCGAGGCTAGTGCTCTACCATTTTGAACCACAGGGCTACTTCTGGGTTTCTGGTGGTTAAATGAAGGTAAGAGTCTCATAGACTTTCCCGCCCAGGCTAGCTTTGAACTGTGATTCTCAGATCCCAGCCTCAGGCCTGAGTCACCAGCACCTGGCCATCTTTTGTTCTCATAAGGGTGCCCTTCATCGGTTCTGGCTGGGGGTTGGCCACCAGAAAGATCAAACCAGGACTGGAAGCTTGTGACTTTCAGTTCCATCCCTATCCCCCATCCTCCAGGGAGAGGAGAAAAGCTGGAAATTAAGTTCATAATACATCAGGCTTATGTGAAGCCTGTAAAAACTCCCTACCGGGTTTAGATAGTTCCGTGTGCCAAGAAGATGGTACTCCAGCTCCAGAGCACAGAAGCCACTTGACTCAGGACCTTTCCCACTCCTGTACTAGGAACCTCTTTACCTGACCTTCCATCTGTATTCTATAAACAAAACTTTGTCATATATCATAATGATAAGCCGGGTGCAGTGGCTCACGCCTGTAATCCTAGCTACTCAGGAGGCTGAGAGCTGAGGTTCAAAGCCAGCCAGAACACTAAAGCCCATGAGACTCTTATCTCCAATTAGCCACCAGAAAACTGGAAGTGGTGCTATGGCTCAAGGGTGGTGACATAGAGTTAAAGAGCTCAGGGAAAATGCCCAGGCCCAGAGTTCAAGTCCCATGACCGACAAAATAAATAAATAAATAAATCGTATTAGTAAGTCAGATTTTTCCAAGGTTCACATTAGCCACTCTAAGACATTACTAAACCCAAGCACCGGGTCATAAGAATTTTCTATTTTAATTCAGTCAGACAGGGGTGATAAGTTGTGGACCACTACTCATGGCTGGCATCTGTCAAGGCCAATGTCAGCCCTGGATCTGTAGGGTCAGTGTTAACCCCTCAGTTAAGTGAACTACAGAACACACAAAGGTCTTCCTAGAACACTGATGTATGTAAAAAAAAAAAATTCACAGTAGTGTTACTCTTGTGGCTTTGCCCGATTCAGTTCTCATCAATCAAAATGAATAACCTTTAACTATACCAATCACTCATAATTTCCAACAATTTGTCAGAAAATAGCCACAGAAATAAATTAGGTGTGGGCCGATTTTTCTTTTCAAAACCAAGCTCTCCCTCGGGAAGAAAAGAATCATCCAGTGTCTGCATGGCTCTCAGAAGCTGTCTGCATGCTGTCACATTACATCACAGCTCGCCAGGCCCTCGCCAGGCCCAGGGGAGGCCAACTCTTCCCTTTCTGAGTGCCAGGCAGGTTCTCTATCCCTCAAGCATTAGAAGGGTCAAGCCAGAGACACTGCTGTTTGAGCAGTGAGGGGCTGCCTTTGGCTTCCCCCGTTGACCAGAGCATGAACCACCACGTGGCTCTCCACAGCAAGGATGACCCCATTAGGAAAAACACCAAGAAATCAGCTGAGAGTGGCCATATCCAAACTGGCTGGCAAGAAGAGAGGTCATCAAAGTGTAGGTTTCATGATAAAGATCCAAATTCTAAGGGGACAGGAAGACATCAGCCCAGGGCTTGATCCTCCTCCCCCTGCCTGGATGAGGACACACCCAGAGCAGCACCACGGAGCTGTGGGGTCCTGGAGATCTCAGAAAAGATCCTGCAGAATCTCACTATACCACAAGGTGGGAAGAGACTGGCTATGCATGGAGCTCCAGCCTCCTCGCCCTGAGTAAACTCATGAGGGAAAGCACAAGCAGTTGGCCACATGAAGTTCCCAGCCCCGGTGGAGCCTCACCTCTTTCTCGGGGTACTCCGTCTTAATTTCTGCTGCCATCTCTACTCCTGCGGAGCCTCCTCCTACCACCACAATGAACTGTGATTGCTGGACCTGCAGAAGAAGGAAACATGGAACCCACCCACACCTCTACCCTATGTCTGGGGCAGAGGGTCTAAGAAATGTAGAAAACTCTGCAAGTTTGGGTTCCAAATGGGCCTCCTCTTCCCCTTCTTGCAAGAACGCCATGAAAATTGACTGTGATCAGAAGCTAAGCCTGCTCTACCAACCACGAAGCCCCATGTCACAGGGAACAGAAGAAAAGAAGTGAGAGGAAGGCCAAGTGTAGGTCTGAGAGCGCCGGTCCAGGCGAGGTGCCACATCCCTGGAAATTTCTAACCTAGCAACTCTCAGCACTCCAGCTTCGTAGGCAGCTCTGCGGCCCTCCCACATGACCCCTCTGCTCTGCCCCCAGCTGCCATTCACAGCAGAGGCTCTCTGGCCTGGCCTGACTGCCCCCATGCCTGTTACCGCAGCTCACCTGCTTCACCATGTCCTCATAGGCCTGGATGGCAGTCTGCTGGCAAGACATATTACACTTGCCTGGGAAGGGACCTGTGCTGCCAGTGGCCAGGATAAGATGTGAGAAAGGCAGGGCCTGTGAGAGACAAGGAAAAGAAAGGTTAGGAGGGAAGAGGTGCAAGGAAGCCTGGATCTACATCCAACACTAGGCTCCCACTTGCCAAGAAGGAACTGGTGATTCACACTTGAAATCCCAGCTAGGCGGCTGAGATCTGAGAATCAAACTTCAAAGACAGCTCGGGCAGACAAATCCTAGAAACTCCATTTGACCAGTGGGAAGCCAGAGTGAAGGTGTGAAAGATGTGACTCAAATGGTAGAGCAACAGCCTTGGCAAAAACAAAACAAAACAAAAACCAGTAAGCATTAGTGCAAAACCCTGAGTCCAAGCCCAATGTGGGTATATTTTTTTTTAACCATGGCAGAGAGCTTGCTGATGCCAGAAGAAAGCCTGTGCTTACCTCGCCACCCTGCAGCAGCACCGTCTGATTCTTCAGGTCTATCCCGACCACTTGGCCCTGCCGAAAGTTGTCCTTGAAGGTCACTGAATAGGAAATGAACGTCTTTTTGGCGAAGCCTGGGGAATGGATACATTAGAGGTGGCATTATAGAACTAGGCAAAATCTTCCCTAAGCTACATACCAGAGCTAGAACAGCCACTGTACACCAGTCACTCTGCCCCTAAAATGCCATCCAGTCCTTGGGTCTTTTAAAAAGCCCACGCTTTTAGTTTGGAGTTTTATTATAGTGGCTTCTTAAAGATCTTTTGAAACTGGGCTGTGGCTTAAGTAGCAAAGCACCAGCATGAGGTGCTAAGTTCATATCTCAGTACTGTCCTCATTTTTAAAAAGCCAGGCACGCGGCCGGGAGTTTGGCCTAGTGGTAGAGTGCTTTCCTAGCACACACAAAGACCCAGGTTTGATTCCTGGGTACACATACATAGAAAAACCCAGAAGTGGTGCTGTGGCTCAAGTGGTAGAACTCTAGCCTTGAGAAAGCCCAAGGACAATGCTTAGGCCCTAAGTTCAAGCTCCAGGACGGGCAAAAAAAAAAAAAAAAGCCTAGCACTGGTGGCTCACACCTGTAATCCCTGCTACTCAGGAGACTGAGATCTGAGGATTATGGTTCAAAGTAGTAAAGTGCTAGCCAGCCTTGACCCAAAAGAGTTCAGGGATGGCGCCCAGGCCCAGAATTCAAGCCCCAGAACCAGCAAAACAAATGACCTTCAGATCTTTGACATATATCTAGCAGTGAAATGGTGGCACTTAGGTAACTTGCTCTACATGAAAGAAAATCACTACCAGCCTTGAAACAATATGCTCCATACTGACATTCTTAGAGAGAGAAGGAAGGAAAAAGACTGGGAGGGCAACTCACCACTCTCCACAGAGGCTCGGAGGGCTGCCACGTTGTGATGGAAGGAGTCCTTCATGTCCACCAGCATGAAGGGGATGTTCAAGGCCTGCAGTTGGCTGGCTGCTGCAATCCCGCCGAAACCCCCTCCCACAATCACCACATGCAGAGCTCCTGTGTCTACTGACACCTGGGACCCCATCTTGAACCAGGCACTGCTGGGCTGGGAAAAAGGGCATATTAGAGTCAGGGGAGAGAGGCCTGGACTGGAATGCCATGAATCTCCCTTTAAAAGGAAAATCTGCCAGGGGCCAGTGGCCCTGTAGTCCCAGCTACTGAGGAAGCTGAGATCTGAGGATTGTGGTTCAAAGCAGCCTGGGCAGAAAAGTCCATGAGACTTTTTTTGTCCCAATTAGTCACCCCCAAAGCCACAAGTGGCCCTGTAGTTCAAATGGTAGAGTGACAGCCTTGAGAAAAAACTAAGGGACAGTGCCTGGCCCTGATCTCACGCCCTAGTACTGCCTATCCTGAAAAGAAAGAAGTATTTGGTGGAAGTGATTAATGGAATTTGAACTGACTTCAGAAGGAAAAATACCTGATTTCCACCCTGTTGCCAGTCACCCTTCTCTCTTCTCCAAGGACCCACTGGTGTCAAGACTCTGTGAAGCCTTCCAGAGACATTCCGTACCTACAGCCATTACTAATTTTTTTGTATATGTTAGGCTAATTTTTTTTTTTACTCTATACACTTCTTTTGAAGACAGAATGTTTATTCAAAACATACGACATGTTCTTGCTGTGAATCTTGTGGCCAACACATTTGTACAAGGTCCCTATTCTTTTTCTGGGGGGGGGGAAGGGAGTCAGTTGTGGGGCTTGAACTCTGGGCTTGAGCTCTATAGCTCAAGGCCAGCTCTCTACCACTTGAGCCACAGCACCACTTCTGGTTTTCTGCTGATTAATTGGAGTCTCATAGACTTTCATGCATGGGTTGGCTTTGAACCTCAATCCACAGATCTCAGACTCCTGTGTAGCTAGGATTACAGGCATAAGTCACTGGTGCCAAGGAGAGAGTCCAAAGTCAAAGAGCTAGGGAAAGTTAGGCAAGTGAACAGAAATGGTGCTTGCCTGTGGGGAACTGGTCAGCACAGGCCTCCTCTAAGGAAAAATTACCATTAGAGTGTATTAATTATACAAAATAATGGGCTGGGCTTGGAGTTTGGGCTAGTGGTAGAGTGCTTGCCTAGCATGCACAGAGACCCAGGTTTGATTCCTCGATGCCACATACACAGAAAAAGCCAGAAGTGGTACTGTGGCTCTAGCCTTGAAAAAGCCCAAGGACAGTGGTCAGGCCCTGAGTTCAAGCCTCAGAAATGGCAAAAAATAAAAAATTTAGAAAATATATGATAATGGGTTTCATTCTGACATTTTCATGCACATACACCAATACTTCAATCATATTTACCCTCATCAACCATTCTATCACTACTTATCCCAAATAATCCCCTCTACTTTTACACCTTTTTCACATGGTACTTATTTAGAGTCTTGGTTTATTTCACTTAATATGATGATCTCCAATTCTATCCATTTTCCTATAAATGTTATAATTTTGTTTTTTCTTGTGGGTAGATAATACTGTATTGTGTATATAGAGCACCAGCCTTGAGCAAAAAGCTAAGGGACCGTGCCCTGGCCCTGAGTTCAAGCCCCCTGATTTAAAAAAAGGAAAAAAATGGGGCCAGGAGTTTGGCCTAGTGGTAGAGTGCTTGCCTAGCATGCACGAAGACCCAGGTTCGATTCCTCGGTACCACATACATAGAAAAAAGCCAGAAGTGGTGCTGAAGCTCAAGTGGTAGAGCTCTAGCCTTGAGAAAAGTCCAAGGACAGTGCTCAGGCCCTGAGCTCAAGCCCAGGAATGGCAAAAAAAAAAAAAAGTTAAATCTTTAATTAATTGAATATAAATTGAATTTAGAAGGAAGAATACCTGATTTCCATCCCATTCCCAGGGACCCTGCTACACATACACACATATGTATGTATGTATGTGTATATATATATATAAATATATATATATATGTATGTATATCTACCATTTTGTTTTGGCCAGTCCTGGAGCTTGAACTCAGGATCTGAGCTCTATCCCTGAGCTTCTTTTGCTCAAGGCTAGCACGCTACTACTTGAGCCACACCGCCACTTCTGGCTTTTTCTGTTACATGGTACTGAGGCAAGCATTCTACCACTAAGCCACATTCTCAGCCCCTACCACGTTTTCTTTACCCAGTCATCTGTTGCTGGGCACTTAAGCTGACTCTATGACTTGGCTACTGTGACCAGCACCGCTATAAACATGACTAAGCAGAAACAGACTCCGATTCCTTGGACATATTCACAGCAATAGTATACTGGACCATATGGTAGGTCCATTTTTCACTGTCTGAGGAGCCTCTGTGCTGATTTCCACAGTGGCTGACTGCATGATACCCCCACCAAAGGTGTATAAAGATTCTAAGGAGAGGGCTGGAAGTTTGGCCTAGTGGTAAGACGGCTTGCCTAGCATGCACCAAGACCTGAGTTCACTTCCCTGGTACCAAAAGAAAAAGCCTGCAGTGGTGCAAAAGATTCTAAGGGGGAAATTCTTTAAGGCCTGTGCTAAGTAAATACTACAGCCAGATTTTTCCAGGCTCACCAGTTTGAGTACAAGGTCTGAGGAGGGCAGCTAGGGTAGGACAAAGGTGTCAGCTGTGATTGAACATTACTGCTAGGCGTTTGGGTCCTGAAGGATCCACTCCCACTGAGTGGATTAATGCTGATTGTAAAAGGCCTCTGGGCTTCAAGTTAGACCTCTTGCTGTCTTACCCTCTTTTGCAGCAGGAAGGGACTCACCATTGCTGGTCCCTTGATTCTGGACTTCATATTCACTCCCAGACCACAGGAGGCTGACTAGTTCCCAACAAGCCCAGAGAAAACTTTGGCTGAGTCTCAGTGGAGCTAAAATTTGAGAAGTTTTGACCCACAGCCAGAGCAGAGGCCATCTGAGACAGAGGGAAGTGGTCACCACAGGCTGAAATGCTGAGCCCAGAGGCAAAGGGGAAAAGTAACCAAGTTGCTGAGCTTGCTCAACCACACCTGGGAGGCTGGTACAGCACCTACAGCAGCCTGGAGACCACCCCACAGGGAGTTGAGAGACTGATCTGGAGCTGCAGCCAGGGGGCTTGTCTCCAGCCCAGCTGAACAAGGCACTACTACACTGTGGCCCACTGTGGCCTCAAACAGGCTGCAGACTGTGGTGGGGGAGCCATGGAGCCCATCAGTGAAATCCCCCGCTGTGGATGGCTTGTTGGGGATGATGGCTCCAGCCACAGATGATCAAACATCCTCCTGCTTACAGGGAGCCATACACAAGGATAGATTCCTAGGGAGGAATCAAAGCTCACAGAACAGAAAGCAGCCAAGGGTGCTGGTGGGGGAGGGAAGCATCAAGGAAGGAGGACCTGGACTCTGAGATCACTTCACTTGTAGACTGGGGCTGCGAAGGGCCTCATGGAGGAGTGTGTCCTAGCCCCTCTAAGGGCTACCTAAAAAGGTTACCTGCTGTGTGACGATCACTGCAGCCCCTTTCTGAGATGTTCTACTATAGACAGGTTTCTGAGATATGGCAGCCTCCAAGATGTTTCGCAGGACAGGTCCCTCCCCACCCCACCCCAACACGAGGCACTGCGGCCTTCTCTACTCCACGTCCTCACACAAGCTGATCCCAAGTATTTGTCAGACTGGATCTGCCAAGTGGGTCGCAGGAGAATGTCTCCTGGAGGTCAGGACTAGGAGGTTTTAGGAACTAGCCAGAGGCAAGAGCACATACCAGGAGCTACACAGGGCCTAGGAATATGGGAGGCCAGGGGTGCCGAATGTTCTTCTGCCTTCTTCTGTGTGGGCCCCTCTGGGACTGGCAGCCAATGGTAAGATCAGGAAAACATCCAGAAAAATCCCTCCTACAAGCTGGCTGGACACTGTCCCTGAGAGGGGCTATATAGCTTGAGGACTGTGACCCAGGATCCATGATAAAGTGGTCACAGTGGACCGACCATCAGGGAGGCTCAAGAAGCACATCCTGGAACCCTGAAGAGGAGCTAGGTCAGGACCCATCCTAGCAGAAGACAGATGTAGGCTAGAGGCCCAGAGGCAGGAAGGAAGGGAGTGTGAGAAGTTCAGGATGAAGTGGCCACAAGGACAAGGACCAGAAAGGTACAGCAGAAAGGTGGAAAGGCCACAAGGGCAAGGGACAAGAGTCAGAACAGATACCACTGAAGTCCAGTCATGCCAGGAGAGCAAACAAAGGTAACCTCTCATATCATGGGGTCTCCCTCCCTGAAAGGGAAAAACAATCAGGGGCCCCAGCAGGCCTGTCAGGCATCCTGATTAAATCAAAGGAAAGAGGCCCCATTTCCCGCAGCCCCTAAGATCATTCACCTGCTTCCTCAAGGGCACATGAAGGCAAATTTTCTGGGGTTCCAATGGGAGGTTTGGGGGACCTAGGATAGGTTCAGGAGTACAGACACCCTTTCTCAGTGAGAGCTGCTTAGGCCTCTTCTGGAATCTTCTCTCTCCCCCACTGACCTCTGACACCCTCACTAGTGCTTCTCTACCACATTCTGCCCTTCCCCCACTGCAGCATTGCCTAACTTGGACAGCAGATTTTCCTTGGCTTTCTTAAGTTGTCAATTTTGCCTGGAATCCAAGAATGGCACTTTTTCCTCTGTGGGCCATGACCTACTTCGCCAGACACCTAAACTTAGGTGTCAGCCATGGCCCTGCATTTCTAGCTACACAACCTGTAGATGCTCAGTGTATGTGGATGAATGAATGTTTGTGTATTCTCACATGGCAGCTTCAACCAGTGGGAAACTGTATTAGTCCATGGAAGCATCCATTATACACCCACATAATGAAAATTCTACAACTCTGTGTGTGTGTGTGTGTGTGTGTGTGTGTGTGTGTGTGTGTGTGTGTGTGTGTGTGTGTTCCTGAGGCTTAAACTCAGGTCCTAGGCACTGCCCCTGAGATTTTTTTTCTCAAGACTGGTGCCCTATCACTTCAGTCATAGATCCATTTCTGGCATTTTGGTGGTTAATTGGAGGTAAATCTCATGGACTTTTCTACCTAGACTGGCTTCAAACTCTGGTGGTCATATCCCACCCTCCTGAATAGCTAGGATTATAGCTCTGAACAACTGACACCTAGCCTTTTTTTATTCCCCCAGTACTGAGGGTTTGACCTGAAGGTCTATGCTCATAGCTGGTACTCTACTACCTGAACCTCCAATCCTATTTTTCACTGCTTATTTTAGAGATGGAGTTTTGCAGACTTTACTGCTCCAGCTGGCTTTAAACTTCCACTGTTTAGATATGGGGTTCCTAATTAGCTAGGAGCTAGGCTCAGGTATGAGTCGGAGTGCCCAGAATAGCTATTCGTTTTAAAAGATGAAGACATTTTCACATAAAAAGTTTGTCTAGAGCCAGGCGCAGTGTCTCACGCCTGTAATCCTAGCTACTCAGGAGGCTGAGATCTGAGGATCGTGCTTCAAAGCCAGCCTGGGCACTAAAGTCTATGAGACTCTTATCTCCAATTAATCACTAGAAAAAAAATAGGGCTGTGGCTCCAGGGGTAGGGCAGTAGCCTTGAGCTGAAGAGCTCAAGGACAGGGCCCAGACCCAGAGTTCAAGTCCCACAACAGACAAAATAAAAGGTTGTGGATGAAATGGTTAGGCAACAGAACTGCCTTGTCCCATTTTTACAGGCAATAAGATATAGTATTCTAGTACTGAAATACATACAGGCAACTGATACCACAGTTAATATTCCTGGAACTTTTACTACATCTTCACATGGAATAGGTTTTATACATCACCTGGCTTGATTATACAGCATCCTGTTTGCATTCTTTTTTTAGCCATCATGGGGCTGAATTCTGGGCCTGGGCGCTGTCCCTGAGTTCTTCAGCTCAAGGCTAGCATTATGCCAGTTTGAGCCACAATGCCATTTCTAATTTTCTGGTGGTTAACCGGAGATAAGCATCTCACCAGGAGGGGCCAGGAGTTTGGTCTAGTGGTAGAGAGCTGACCTAGCATGCACAAAACTCTGGGTTAATTTCCTCAGTACCACATATAGAAAAGCCCAAAGTAGTGCTGTGGCTCAAGTGGTAGAGCTCTAGCTTTGAGAAAGCTCAAGAACAGTGCCCAGACCCTGAGTTCAATTCCCAGGACTAGTAAAAAAAAAGTTACAAATATAGTTGGAAGTGGCACTGTGGTCAAGTAGTAGAGGTAGAGTGGTAGCTTTGAGGTGAAGAGCTCAGAGACAGCGTCCAGAACCAGAATTTAAGACCCATGATGGATAAATAAATAAATAAATAAATAGTCTCAGGAATTTTTATGCTCAAGCTGGTTTTGAACTGCCATCCTCAGATCTCAGCCTCTTGAGTAGCTAAAATTATAGGTGTAAACCACTGGTGCCTGGCTGAAAATGAATAGGAACCTTAGAAAACCCAAACTTTTTTTTTTGCCATCCTGGGGCTTGAACTTAGGGGCTTGGGTACTATCCTTGAGCTTTTTCAAGGTTAACACTCTATCTCTTGAGCCATAGCACCACGTTTGGCTTTTTCTATGTATGTGGTACCAAGGAATAGAACCAAGGCTTTGGGCATGCTAGGCAGGTGCTCTATCACTAGACCATGGTCCTAGCCCCCTGTTTGCATTCTTAGCTAGGACCATTTAGGCTGTGTCCATCTACAGTGAGTAATGCACTATGGATGTGTAGATGTGTTTTTGTGTGGCTATGTAACAGCTTGACTTGGTATAGCTGAGCCATATGCTAACTAGGTAGAACTTTCTGAGGCATCCCAAGGAGGAAATGCAAGCAGTCCTAACCACATCTGCCTACATTCAGGCACGGTACCTCAGAAAGCCCAAGAGAACAGAACAAACCATAATTGTCCAGCAGTTCCTAAGACATTGTACCTCTACCCAACCCTCAACACACAAAATGTGGTTTACACTTGAATTTGCTCAGTCAGTCCTGTTGCCTCTGCCAAATACCCAGCCTGATCCCAAGGGGCTCTTCTTTAAGAATAAGAGGCCTTCAGCAATTGGCAAGAAAAGCAAGAACTTGTTGAGAGATCAAGCCTCTGAAGACCCACAGGAGGAGCCATGTGAGTTCTCAATTCCAAACAGAACACGCAGCCTTTTTATTTGTCATGTGTTACGCAGAAGGTAGATTTCAACTTTGGCCCTTTGGGCAGCCATATATCCAGAGTGGCCAAGATGCAAGAGTTATTACTGTGACTCAGGGGTCTATGGATATCCATCTAACACCTGCGGAAAAGGGAAAGGTAATGACTTCCCTCACTGGACACCAGTGGCCAGCTGAAGAGTGGATACCCCACAGAAAACCCTCTCAGGAACATACCCCAGGCACACTCTCCAAAGAGACCAGTTGCGGAAAGGAACTCTGCCTCTTTTCATGGCCCCACGAGAAGGCAGCTCTGGGGCAGCCCCTCTGTGGCCTCCTTCTCCTGCCTGCCAGCAGGTGCAGCTGGACCCTGACTTCATTTCACCGCAAAAGACCAGGCTGGCTGCAGAGTACACAGTCGGACCCCCCAGCTCCCTCACTTCTGGGCTGTGTCGTAGTCCTGTGTCGTCCCCTTCAACAATTCATCTCGGGGGGCTGGCAGAGGGCAGGGACATTTGACGGCTATGTCTGACCCTGGGCAGTGCCCCAGGCCACCCCGCTCTCTCCCCACTCCAAGCAGTGCTAAGCTAATGTCAGTTCAGCTTCACCACAGGGTGCTGCACCCCTGTGCACTCCCGATGCACCCCGAGTCTACTGGCACCCAGAATAGAGGCTGCGGGTATTCCTGGCCGTCACACACGGGCCTCGCTCCGTCTGAGACCTCTCAGGATCGGGGCCACCGCCCCTGGCCACGGCTCACCCCGCTCCCTCGGACCTGAACCCACAGTTCTCAGGAGGACCTGCCGGGAAATGAGTTCCCCTACGGAAACAACCCTCCCTCCGGAGGCGCTGGCCGGGTCACTAGAGGCTGCGGTCCCAGCCCGTTTCCACGGCAACGGCGCCCTCCTCCCCAAGCCGGGATTCCACGCACGACCTCCCCGCCCCGCTCCTCGCGCCCCTGTGGGGGGGGAGGGGGGAGACACCGTCCCGCCGAGGCGCTGACCCCTCGCTCCTCGAACCCCACTCCGCGACGAGGGTCCGCAGGGTGACCTCACCTGCCGGCCGCCTCCCGCCGCACCAGGGCCCACGCTCGGCTCCCGCTCCGCCCGGCCACCGCCGCCGGCGCCTTCCGGTGCCGCCTGCCCCAGGCCCTCCGGCCTGGGCGGGTCCTGACCTCCCGAACCTCCGCCCCGCCACGGCCCCAGAGGCGGGGCGCCTTTCCCGCCTGCGCTCCGCTCCCGCCACGCCAAGGACTGACCTTGACTGTGAGCAAATTGCCCTGAACTTTGGAACGAAGGTCTCCCCTGCCGGCCTGGAGTCCCCGCCCACTCCGCCCCACAAGCCCCGCCCCGGCCCAGCCCGGCCTCCTTCTAGTCCAATCGAGCCAGCCAGAGCCCCTCGACTCCACCCACCAAGCCCACCCCAGCCCCTCTTCCTCTATTTGGCCTCCCACCGAGACACCTGTAGAGCTGCTCGAGGCACGGAACCGCGGCTTTGCCTCGTGAAAATACCTAATTCCCCCGACCTAGCGGAACACCACAGCAGGCCAAGCATAGCCAAGTGCTGTTGAAGGGGTGGGATAACGGAGAGCAAAGACAGACGCGGTTTTTGCTTTGGTAGACATTATGATAGTCCAGAAAAAAACAAAACAAAAAAAACAGGTGTGAAAGGCAGCTCCAATCAGAAACAACCACAAAGACCTCCCTCCCAGAATGAGGACTCACCTCTGGACAGACAGCAGGGAAGTGTCCTTTGTGTGTGCTAAGACCCAGGGGAAGGACAAGAATCCCAGGGCCAGACTTAAGTTTGAAGTTAAATCTAGAAGTGCTCAAGCCAACAGTGAAAGGGTAAAACCATTGTCGTGAGCAGGCGAAGTCATTCACCAATAGGCAGATAATATGATGCAACACAGTTTATTGGTTTACCAGAGCTTAGCAGAGTTGACACTATATTCTAGTTCCTATCCTCTAGTCCTACCTTGCCTAATCCTAATCTGCCTATCCAGCACACCCGCTGGACTCACCTAACATGTCTTAGTCCCGAAGATGACTGCCTGTCAGATGTTAGACATCTTCGGACTAAGAGATGTCAGAGAGGCAAGTTAGGACATCGTCTTCTTTTTTGAAGGAGTGGGTCTGGTACCCCGACTTAAAAGGGCCTCAGCTCTTGTTCCCTTTTCTTGCTCATGGCTGGTACTCTATCACTTACTTGAGCCATGGCCGACAGTTCAGCTATTTGCTGGTTAGTAGAAGATGGAGTCTCAGGTTTTTCTGCTTTGGCTGACTTGGAACCTCATCCTGTAGGTATCCATTTCCTGAGACAGGCTTGAGCGCCTGGCACCAGACAACCATCTCCATCTTCTTAATGTACATATCAGCACCTACCTTAAGAGCTATGTGGAGAATCCAGTGAGAACACTTTCGTGAAGTGTTTGGTGTGATGCCAGCCACACAACAGCAATACCTACATAGCCAAGTCCAGTATTACAGATGTTTTATATTCCAGATTAGCCAGTGGGCAGGCGAATCCTAAATTCATTTGGGAACTTCTTTAATCAGACTGGCTCACTCTCTCCTTCCTATTTTGTACATTTTTTTACATGCTGTGATCAGAAATAAGACAGGGTAATACAACAGTGGCTCACATCTGTAATCCTAGCTACTCAGGAGGCTGAAATCTGAGAATCACTCTTCGAAGCCAGTCCAGACAGAAAAGTCTGTGAGACTCTTCAATAAATAAAAGCCGGAAGTGGCACTATGGCTCAAGTGGTCATGCGCTAATCTTGAGCACAAAGAGCTCAGGGGATAGTGCCCAGGCCCTGAGTTCAAGCCCTAGAACCAGAAGAAAAAAAAAAAGAGACAGGGCTGGGTATATAGCTTAGTGGTAGAGTACTTACCCAGCATGCACGAAGCCTCGGGGTTGATTCCTCAGCACCACATAAACAGAAAAAGCCAGAAGTGGTGCTGTGGCTCAAGTGGTAGAGTGCTGGCCTTGAGCACAAAGCTCAGAGACAGTGTTCAGGCAAAGTTCAAGTCCCAGGATTGGCCAAAAAAAAAAAAAAAAAAAAAAGGACAGGGTAATAGGACAAATGCCATCAAAGTACATTAGTTATACACATGGAAATTTCATAATGGCATCCTTTTGCACAATTAACAGCATGGCATTGGCACAAAATAGACAAGAAGATCAATGAAACAAGATAGAAGATCCAGAAATAAAACCACATATCTATAGTCAACTTATATTTGACAAAGGAGCCAGAGATATACAGTGGAATAAATACAGCCTCTTCAGTTATGGTGCTGGGAAAACTGGGCAGCCACATGCAGAAAACTAAAAATTGATCCCAGCCTGTCATCATGCACAAACATTAACTCAAAATGTAAAGAAATTATTTAATGAAAACTGCAAAAAACCTAAAGAAAAAAATCAAAGAGGATACCAGGAAATGGAAAGACATCCCATGCGCATGCATAGGGAGAACCAACATAGTGAAAATGGTCATACTGCCAAAATTGATATACAATTTCAATGCAATCCCCATCAAAATCAAATGTCATGTTTAACAAGTATTCAAGAAGGGAATCTCTATATGCAATTACTGGAACATAGAACATAATTAAAATTAAGTTGAGAGTTTATATGCCATATATATTAATCTATATACAATAACATGTCTATAGAATATATATCCCAACATAGATTTTTATTTCTATGTAGTTATATTTATATCTCCAAACTGTGTCAATAACCTTGGGTACCCAAATATTGAGTCACCGCTCCTGTACTGTTTGCATCAAAGACCTCAATATCAGACCTGGAATGGCTACATGATAGAGTAGGAGAGACTCTGGAACTCAGGCACAGTCCTGGGCTTGAGCTCAGGGCCTGAGCACTGTCCTTGGACTTTCTCAAGGCTAGAGCTCTACCACTTGAGCCTCAGCACCACTTCCGACTTTTTTCTAAGTATGTGGTACCAAGGAATCGAACCCGGGTCTTCATGCATGCTAGGCAAGCACTTTAACCACTAGGCCAAACTCCCAGCCCAGGCAAAAACTTCTTGAACAGAGTCCCAGGATCACAACAGATTGGAGAGAGACTGGACAAATGGGACTACCTAAAAATAAAAAGTTTATGCACAAAGACATAGCTACTAAAGTAGAAAGACAGCCAACCAACTGGGAAAAGATATTTAGCAATAATACATCAGAGAAAGAGGACCTATTGCACTGCTGGTGGGACTGTAAACTAGCTCAGCCACTGTGGAAGGCAGCTTGGAAGTTTCTTAAAAAAACTAAAAATAGGCCTATGTTGGGTGAGATAAGTCAAGACCAAAGGAACAAAAGGTGTATGGTCCCTTGATATGTGGATATTAGATCCAAACAGTACAAGAGCGATGGCTCAATATTTGGGTACCCAAGCTTATGGACATGGTCTTGGGGATATAAACATAACTACATAGACATAAAAATCTATGTTGGGATATATACTCTATAGACATAATGTTATAGTATATAGATTAATACGTATGGCATACAAATTCTCAGCTTAATTTTAATCATGTTCTAAAATCTATGTGCCAGTGATTGCATATAGAGATTCCCTTCTTGAATACTTGTCAAACATGATATTTGAAATATGATGCATAAATCAGTGTTAATAAAATCTTTCAATAATAATAAAGATAAACTAGTACCAGAATGCGGGTGTAGAGAGCCAGGAGCCTAACCTGCCCTCGTCCTACCTGCCAGGAAACTGCTAGCTAAATAAACTGGTGGTACACCAAGTTCCACATTTGTCGTGGGCTTTGCAAATGTTCATTAGCTCTCATCCTCTTTTCTGTTCTTACAGGCATTTCACTCTGACACTAAGAAGGATATCTTAGACATGTTCTTTGGGCACAGACCTCACTTGGCTAGATTGTGTCTAGCAGTGACTCCAGAATCCGGTTTCCTACAAATTCAATATTGTTTGCCAAATGAATATTTTTTAATTAAGGTATAATCTGTATGAGCAGAGTAAAAAAATCAATGAGGTCAAGATTGTGTAATCATCACTACCACCTATATGCAACTCTATAGCATCTTCAACATCGCATATCAAATCCATCACAAGTCACTGTCCATTCTTTTTTTTTTTTTTTTTTTTTTTGTGGGTCATGGGACTTGAACTGGGCATGGGCACTGTCCCTGAGATCTTCAGCTCAAGGCTACCTCCCTACCCTTGAGCCAAGCCCCACTTTGGTTTTCTAGAGGTTAGAGATAAGAGTCTGAGGTCCTTTTGTACCCGGGCTGGCTTTGAACCTTGATCCTCAGATTTCAGCCTCCTGAGGAGCTAAGATTACAGGTGTGAGCCACCTCACCCGCCCGGCTAAGTCACTGCCATTCTTGACTCATCCAGCCCCAGCCTTTGACATCCAGAAGGATTCTTTTTTTTCTTTTTCTGGGGTGCACTAGGGTTTGAACTCAAGTCTTCATTCAGCCCTTTGCTTTTAGTTTGTTCTTCAGATAGCATGCTATTTTTTTTTTTTTTTGCACCAGGCTGGCTCTGATCAAGGGGATCTTACTACCTCCACCTCCCAAGTACCTGGAACCACTGCTGTGTTCACTACGACAGCTCAGTTTATTTCTGATGAAATAATCCCACCAGTACTCTGAAAATGTATAGCTAATACTATTGGACATTATGTGTCTGCATACCTCCTTGAGTTCCTTTTCACATAGGTCTTTCAGGGTAAGTTTTACTCTTCTGTTTTATAGATGAAGGCACTGAGGCCTCTATGGATTAGGGAACTCAGCTAGTAAAGCCGTAGGGTTAGGCCTCAAACAGAGGCTGGAAACACAGTCCTGATACCAGAAAGTCCTTCAACAGGGCAGGAGGAATCCCTAAGGGAGCTAGAGGGCATGGAGTGGGTAAAGCAGTCTCAATTGTATCAAACATGTGAGAAATTCACTGGACACCTGCCAGTTAGTTCCATGCCTCACAGAAGTGAACAGAAACATGACGACCTTCCTGGGACAGGGAGATGATCTTGGGCTTGGGAGATATTCTTGGGCCTTTCCAAAGAAGCTGGGTCTGAACCTGGATGGAAACAGCTCCAACTGGCAGGGTACAAGGGGTACACACAGAGAAAGGTGGAAAGGAGAGAGACGTGTGAGGTGGCCAAGCACCGGGCTCTCAGCATGACTTGTCAGGGCTGGAGAAAACAAAGTTTTCAGGTCCCCACTTCAGAAGTGGCAGAGTGGCAGGCAGAAAACAGGTTCTCATGCCACCCTCTGTGCCACCTCCTCTTTGCCCACCCAGCAGTGCCCATAGCTTTGGAATTGAAAAACAGGGATGACTAGTAAAGAATAGACTTTTGTCTTTTAACAGCTAGGTGCCAAAAGTAGTGGGAAGGTGTGGTGGTTCCACTTCTCAGAAGTTTGCTTCATGGAGACAACAAGCACATTATATAACGTCAGACAATCAAGGAGGAAGAGCAGCTGCCTCCAACAGGCCTGAGGTCATTCTCGACACAAGACAAGAGAACATCTTGCTGCTCCAGGCTGGGGGAGCCTCATCAGGAGCCCAGATCTACTGCTAGGACAAACAGACCCTCAACTCATAATGGTTCAACAACTGAAGAGCATGTCCCACTGGGATGTCAGTTCCAGGCCAGCGGTGCCTGGTTCTGTCATCAGGAACCAGGCTAATGGAGGCTATGTTCTCCATTACACACGGCTTCCAAGGCTTCTTGTGGGGGTTGCCTTGGTCCCTACCAGGGATGTGATAGTAATTGTCAAGAAAAGGTCAGATAGAAGGTTCTTTCAGACCTGGCCTAGAAGTGCTTCACCTTCCTTCTGCCCTCTGCATGAGCTGAAATTCCTGGACACAACTCAGTGTGTGTCCAAGAAGGAAATGGATGTTGGGTTGGGAATGTGGCTTAGTGCATACCTAGCATGCATGAAGCCCTGGGTTCTGTTCCTGTTACTACATCAATAGAAAAAGCTGGAAGTGATGCTATGGCTCAAGCAGTAGAGTGCTAGCCTTGAGCAAAAGAAGCTCAGGGACAATGCCTGGGTTAAGACTCCAGAACCCAGGCCCAGTACCACAAGGAGCTCGGATCCCTTGATCACTTTTGCATAAGAACTAACTTTCCCTTCCCGGTCACATACTACTTTACTTAGTAAACTTCTGTTGTCTTCAGTCACTAAAATAAGGAGTATATGTTTATCTGCATTGTCCTAACTCATCTTACTCAACAGCCTGTCTATATGAGGCTTCAGGCCCTACCCTTATCAGTTTCCCAGCACTACCTTATTCTGTGTTGAGAATGTCCTCAGGCCTGGCACAGACTTTCCTCTCTGTGACCTCACCCCACATCTTCTACCTCTTGTGGGACTTGCTCTTTCCCACACCCACCAGTCACGCCTTCATCATCTTCTCTACTGGCCTGTGTAACTAGTCTCAGGGCCTCAGTTTCACTCCTTTCTAATTTTCTCTCTTCTTAGCACTCCCAGATCATGTGGTTTTATCTTTCTCATCCCACCTCTCACTACTCTCATCTTCCCTACTTCCAGTTTGATTCTTAGGCCAAGCCCTTCCTGCTTGGTTTAGCCCCTACCTTTTCCAGATGGCATTTGGTGGTCTGTGAACATCCTTTCTTAGCGGTCCAGGGTACCAAGTACATCCATGAGGTGTTTGCTCTTACTTTGGCCTCATTGACCCTCTTGTTTTAGTTTTTGTGGTGCCAGGGAGGGAAACTAAGGCCTCAAACCTGCTAGGCAAGTGCTGCCCACCCCCAGAGTTAAACCTCATTGTTTGAATACCCACCTAGCTAGACTCCAGCACAACCTACGCATATCCCAGGTATTCTGTACATACCTGCTGCCAGGCTGAGACCACCCCCTTCTGGGATCCTCAAGTTCTAGGCAAGTCCCCAGCATAGCTAGTTGAGGCCAGCCCAACAGAACACCCTCCACAATGAACCCCTGGCTGGGAAGCTGCACAAACGGACAGGTTTCCTAGCCCAGTGCCATCCAAACTGTAATGCGGAGAAAAAGACACTGACATACAGGCACACAAAGACTGTCCAGTAGTTTATTCCCAAGCCCCAACCACATGTGCCATCTCCCCCAAATGTCTGGACTGATCTGTGGGCTGGAAAATGAAGGCACTGTGTCAGACTAACGGCCCAGGCATGCTGTCTTGCAGGAACCATGCTGCCCACATGTGCGGCACTACAGGGACACACTCCTGTCCATTCCCTCATCTCCGTGCCTAAGAGCAGGGTCTTTGTGCTGATGTATTCCAAGCAAACTCAAGCCACCTGCCACTCCTAAATGCAAAGAGGCAGCTCATGGGCACAGCCCCTGGGAAGCAGCTGCTCCAGATAGCCAGCAGCCTTCAAGCGAATAGCTGTCCAACCAGAGCTGGTCCTGTCTTCCCCCAGCATCTGCCTACAAGGACCAGGGCCTTCAAGCAATTGTCCTGGAGTCCTAGAGGGGAAAACCACATAGGCAAGCCTAGTGCTAGGGACAGAAATGAGGCTCAAGAAAGCACCCTAAAGCAGATCCCATCTCACTAAAGTGAAATCAGTGCCTGGCCCAGAGTCCCAAGTCCCAGACCAGAGTCAGAGGTGGAGATCTGCAGTCACCCGGCTGGGCTCCCAACCCTGTGACTGCCAACTACCTCCACATCATTTCCCAGAGCAAACAATGGTCCCTCTCATCCAGAGGGTAACACGGCCTCAGAGCTTGCTCCGTGGGGCCTGGGGCAGGGGCTGCTGCAGCCGCCACACCACCCTGACTGGCTCAGCAGCATGGTCCAAATCCCGGAGGCCACCAAGGTCACCGGTCTGACTATACCGCCTCAGGGCTGGCTGGAGCACGGTGATGGGAATGCTGAAGTTTAGGTGTGGGTAGGTAGCCCCTGTGTTATTATCCCGGGTGTTGCTGGTGACCACGCCTGTTGGAAAGTCAGAGAACAAAATAAGTAAGGAGGGAAGAAGGAGCCACTTGGTCCTGTTAGGACCCCAGGAGACAGACACTGAATATCCTGCTATGGATATCTGTTCTGCATACTCTGTCCTCTTCCCAGCCTCCTTCATGCCAGCCTGATCTAACGCTCTGGTCACTTTTTATCCTTCAGTTCTGTTTAAGGGGACATCTTCCTGGTATCTAGAGAATTATCTGGCACAAAGCAGGCCCTCAACAAATACGTGCTTAAACGAATGGATAACTGAACCAGACTCAAAGATATGTTTTTCTCAGCCTGTACAGTGGATATCATTAAGATAATTTTATACTTAAAGAGGCCTCACCTAAATAGTTATTTTTATTGCCTTTCATTCAGCTTTCTCTTTGGGCAACATCTTGCTATCAGAATACATTCATCAGAACCAAAAGCTCACTTTGGTAGGAGAATACTGATCAAACTGCAAAACTGCCCGGACATCAGTTTTTTTGCAAATGTCCTTTTTCTCTTCCAGGACCCCACATCCTTCCTCAGCCCATCCTTATCTTGAGGCCTGTTCACTTGGAAGACTGCAAGACAGTTCTTTTGTTCAATGGCTCTCAGGTAAATCCCTGTAGGAGCAATATTTCCTACTCAGTACATCATATCAGGAGGCACCAGGTGTCTATATGAATACTACATATTTAAAAGTGCTGGGGATTGAGCCTAGAGCCGCATACACGCCAGGCAAACACTGAACCATGGAGCTACACTCAAATATTCAACCACTGAGCTATACCCCAGCCCTTATGCTTAGGACTGGTGATGTTAACCTTGATCATTTGGCTAAGCTGGTATCTACTAAGCCTTTCTCCCCAAAATGAGGAATTCTTTTGCAAGCACTAAATATTCCATGGAAAACACAAATGCTGTTTATACTTAATTTCTGCACACGATTTTATAGTACTTGTGCTTTTGCATTAGCACGTGCAAACATGGTATCTTAACATGATTTTGACTTCCCTTATTTTTTTTCCTCTACATGTATTAATTAGAATTGTATAAAGAACTACAGCGTGTCTCCATTTCTAAACTCACTTGCTTATTTCTATCAGTGTGGACTCATATATATTCACTCTTCTTTGGTTTATAATCTCATACTAGTGCTACCTATTTTGTTGTCAGACCTGTTCCAACAGGAGCTCCTTCCAGTTGGCTCCTGGTCAACATGTGACATGCCCCACTTGACACTGCTGTTAGCTCTTTCTTTCTGAACAAGACACTCAAGAATTATCTTAGATTTTCCTTGTCCAAGCCCTGGAATCAACTAGTTCTTCATTCCTTTGTTAGAGCACAGTATTTAGAAACCAGTCTGGACTGTAAATGTGCTCAGCACTGCATTGCTCCTTACCCTTCTCGGTGGACAGACAGAGCTAAAAGATGTGTGCGTGTGTGTGCGTGCCTGTGTGTGTGCCTGTGTGTGTGCCTGTGTGTATGTGTGTGTGTGTGTGTGTGTGTGTGTATACTAATGTATTCACACATGGCTGGGTTTATTTCTGTATCCACACTTCTGTCAACTAGGAAATGTGACAAGTTACTCTAGGAATGATATAACCTCACCGAAGGCAGAGACAGGGGTGAAGCCCAGTGGTAGAACACAAGCATACACAAGGCCCTGGGTGCAATCCCAGTACTGGGAGAGAGGGGACAACAAAAACAACAATGCACAGAAAATACTCAACTCTACTTGCTAGAGTTGATTCTTCAGGGGTGTGGGAATGGTAATTCTAAAACTACAACTACATACCAGGGTTGAACAAACACGTACACAAATGATAGAAACTAACAGCAAGGTTTTCAACTACCTAAGAAAAAGGTTTAAATAAGGAAAGGCAGAAATAATAAAGGCTTAACACATCCTAAGTGGTGCTATATAGACAGCCGTACAAGTTTCCAAAGGAAAAATTGGCTTTTTCCTAAAGACTCTGGTTTTCGTTTTGTTTTTGGCTTTTTGTTTTGGTTCTAGGCTTAAACCCAGGGCCTTGTGAATGGTAGCTCTACCACTTAGCTACCTGCCCTCTGTTTTCAAAATCTTTATTAGTTACCAAGTTGCATTTTTTCCCCTTATAATCACAGCCACGTGGGAAGTTACAAACGAGCTGATTTTTTGTTTGTTTTTTGCCAGTTGTGGGGCTTGAACTCAAGGCCTGGGCACTGTCCTTAGACACTTTTTGCTTAAGGCTAGTGCTCTGCCACTTGAGCCACAGTGCCACTTTCAGCTTTTTCTATGCATGTAATATTGAGGAATTGAACCCAGGGCTTTGTGCATGTGAGGCAAGCACTCTATCACTAGGCTACACTCCTGGCCCAAGAGGTTCTCTTTTTTCAGTCCAGCCTAGGCAGAAAAATTTTCAAGAGGCCCCTTCTTAATCCATAGCTAGCACAGTGCTATGCGGTAAGTGCTATGTATCCTAAACTATGTGGGAGAATGAAAGCATGAGATTCACATCTCCAAGTGAGCTCATGTCCCAAAGTCTTTAAGACTTTCTCACCACAGAAGGAAATTGTACACAGTAACCCATGTTTGTCATCCCAATAACTAGAGGAAGCCTAAAATAGGTGGATGTCAGTCCAGGGACCTATCTGGACAGGAAGATCCTAGATCAAAAATAACCAGCAAGAAACGGAGCTGGATTGTGAGGCTCTGTACATTAAATCCCAGCACAGGGGGGAAAAAAACAAACAATAAACAAAATCTTCTAACTTTTTGTGATCTAAGAGCAATTTTCCCTCATGGTAACAATCTGTTATAGCTAAGCAGGCATCCCAGCATTCCACTCCCGACCCCACTCCCAGTGAATCCTGCCCTACACCTACACTCACCTACACCTACACCTGACACCCTTAGCGTTTAATCTAACTCTTGAATTTCACAGAACTGAGTAAGAGACTTACCTAAGGTCATGCAGTGGGTTGGTGGCAGAGAAGAGATATCTTCCCACTCAGCTCAGCACCCCTTCCTCTCTGCCCTCAAAGCCAGAGCATCCTGAAAACCTTGGCTAACTAACTCTGGGGCGTCTTCCCAGACAGAGGGCCTTCCCAGAGCCACAGCATCTGCTGATAGGACTGAGGCTTTGGCAAGGGGAAGGTTGAGAAAAGGCCAAGGAGCTGATTACCCAGGAGGTCCCCTGAGTGGGTAGAGAAGAGGGGTCCCCCACTGGAGCCTCCATGCACGGCACACGTGGTCTGTAGCATCACCGGTGTGTCGTCCACCTGCACCACAGCTGACAGGATGCCTGAGGTCACAGAGGGCCCACAGGCCTGACCGAAGATGCCGAAGCCCACCACACTGACAGCCTCGCCTGCCAGAGGAAAGGAGAATACAGCTAGGGACTCTGTTCTGGCAGGATTTTGCCCCTCTCACCTCCCACCACCACAAAGGTCCAACCTTCTCTGCCCTGTGTGTTTCTGCTCAGATACTCCCTGTAGGGATCCCCTTCCCATGTGCCCTTCAAGAGGTGACCAATCAAAACCACTACTTTGAGGCATTAAGCTGGTCTCCAGTCCTCGTTCCCTTGCTATACTTGGCAGGCACCTGGTGGAGTTCCTGTCACTCATCTAGGTGCTCATGTTTGTGGAACTAATACTCATTTCCTCCTGGGATGAATCTCTGAATGACAGGATGCGCTGATGGTTACTATAACAAAGCTGTGAAGGCATCTCTTACCCAGTCTTCACTATGGCCAGGAGCAAGGTGCAGCCCTGCTTGACACATGTGGAAACTGAGGCAGGGAACAGTTAAGCACTCTGTTCAAAGGCACCAGTGGCAGAAAGGTGATGCTAATCCAGAGACTGGTCCTCTATCATACCACACTGCCTCCATAAAATAAGACATCTGGCACCTATGTGGCAGCAATTTAAGGCTTGTTTCCCAAATCATGCCAAGGGAGTCTTGAAGGTACCACACTTTTCTGACCAGTCCCAAGTGTTACCAAAGGCCCAGCACTCTGACACCATACTTCTGCAGGCCCTGGGATAGGCTGATACACAAGGAGGCCTCAGCCAGAATTTGGCAAAGCCACCCTGGCTCTTTAGCTCAGCAAGGGTGGGACAGGGGGCTGGCTGCCTGATCCAGCCTAGTTAGAGGGCCCAATGTCAACTCTCCTTCCCTGAGTACAGCTCTGCTCAGACAGGTCCTCCAGCACACTCTGCCTCCTGTCCTTTACCTTCATGGAAGTGCTCAGCGGGCACAGGTGTGGGGACACCATCCAGGTCTTCCTCCAGCCGCACGACCGCTATGTCATAGGGAGATGTCTCCTGGGTGGCAAAAACCACATGTCCCCAGATTGTAACATTCCTGGAAGCAAAGGAAACAAATGACAGGCTTGATTTCTGACCCCTAGGTCCTGAGAGAGAGCAAGGAGATGACAGTAATGATAAAATCAGGGACTTGGGGCCAGGAGTTTGGCCTACTGTGCTTGCCTAGCATGCACACATACCCAGGCTCAATTCCTCGGTACCACTTACACAGAAAAGGCCGGAAGTGGTGCTGTGGCTCAAGTGATAGAGCTCTAGCTTCGAGAGTTTAAGCCCCAGGACTGGCAAAAGATTTCCTGGGGGTCAGGAAATCTGGATGTAAGCCCTGTAACCTACCAGTTAGCAGCTCTGGGTGAGCATGCTTGCTCTACCAATATAATCAATTTTGCAAAGCTTCTTCTACCTCATCACAATAAATAATTGACTCCAGGTAAGCACTATAGGCCAGGCCTGGTGTAAGTGCTTACATCCTCATAAACCTATCAGCCAGGCAGTAGTATTATCCTCACTTTAGATGGTACAAGTGAGGCCCAGAGAGGTTAAGTAGCCTACCCAAAGTCTTAGGGAAAGAAGCAAGGGCCAGGGAAAGCACACAAGACTCTTCTTCATAATCCGAGAGCGTGGCCTAGTGGTTGAAGCCCTGGGTTCAATTTCTTAGTACCACATTCACAGAAAAGGCTGGAAGCAGTGCTGTGGCTCAAGTGGTATAGCGCTAGCCTTGAGAAAGCTCAAGGATAGTGGCCAGGCTCTGAGTTTTGGTTTTTTTTTTAAGCCAGACAAGGGTTGCTTGTATCTATAATCCTAGCTACTCAGAAAGCTGAGATCTGAGGATAACGGTTCAAAGCCAGCCCGGGCACGAAAGTATGTGAGATTCTTATCTTCAAGTAAGCACCAGAAAACTGGAAGTAGAGTTGTGGCTCAAGTGGTAGAGCACTAGCCTTGAGCTGAAATGCTCAGGGACAGTGCCCAGGCCCAGAGTTCAAGCCCCAGCACAGACAGACAAAAAGAAAAAAAACAAAAGCAAAAACAAACTTCTTCATTGCCTCACTGACTCTAAACAATCCAGTCAGTGAGTGGACAGCATGTGCTTTACCCTCTTTGGTCCTAATTTAGAACCATGCTGGTACTTCACAGCACATTATGTCCCAGGATCTACCTTGTCCAAGACTGTACATGTCAACATACCAGAGACTGCTTAGACTATTAAGTACTATCCCATGCTCACCTGGGGGTACCTGGCTACACTCTTCAGGGGTAGAAGAGTAGAGGGGAGAGTAGAGTTGAGGGAAGGGTAGTTGGGGGGGGGTGTCATACCACAGGGCTATCTTCTTTGTCAGTCTCCCATTTCAGGGACTGTTCTGGGTCAGCTGTACTGCGTTAGTCTCAGGGATTCAGTGGAGGGACTGGAAAGGATGGCCTGAAAGACTGGGTTGAAGTAGAAATGAGGAAGGTGCTAGCTTTGGCCTGAGGGTACAGAACAGAACATGCTAGAAATTCAAACCAGAGGCCAATGTCCTCACTGCCAGAGCAAATCCAAGCAAAGGAAGGCAAGTAAAGGAGGGCAAGGGTGACATTCCCTACAATGGGAACAAAGAACCAACCTGGCTGTCCACCAAGGCAGTCCAGAACACATCTGTCTGACTGAAAAACACCACAGCCTAGTTAGGTAGAACCTCACATCTGTAATTTTCATATAAGCAGGGCAGCTCTGGCTAGGCCCTAGGAAAACCTGAAGAAGATTTCTCAGGCCCACCTCATCACTCCTAGGGCCTCTCACCACCACTTCCAGAGCTGAAGTGAGCAGGGTAGAGAATCTGGTCAAAAGACTTAGTGGGATGCAAGGTGCAGGGTTATGAGACGGAGAGGCTGACCAGTTCTACATGTCCCGGACACATGGACTCCAATTGTCTTGGAGCTTGTCAGCTTGCCCTGCCTGAAGGCTGGGAGCCCCGGACGAGCCTCTGGATGCCTCACCCACACTGCAGACCCAAAGCACGGAGGAGGGCGGAGGCCTCCACTGTCCTCACCTGAACACGGAAGGCCTTACCTGGGGGTATTGGAGTGAACCAGGACCTTGGCCATCTCCCGCGGGGCCACATGCCGGCAAGTCACCACGAGACGAGGCGCCAAGGCCACTCCGGATCCCCAGACGGTGCCGCACTCAACCAGCACGGCCGCGGCTGCCCACGGAGGCCCAGGGTCTTGCAGGGGCAGGCCCCGCGGGGCGCCCACCTCGGGCGGCAGGAGGGCAGCGAGGGCTGCACAGTCCGGGGCCAGGCTGGCGAGGGCGGCGCGGGCGGCGTGGAGCAGCGGGGCGGCGGCGCAGAGCAGTGTGAGGCCCACCCACTCGCGGGCCTTCCAGCAGAGCGGCGCGGCCACCAGTGCCACCAGCGCCCCCGCGGGTCTCGCGGCGAACACGCCGCCGCCCTCGGTGCCCGGCAGGCAGCGGGCGTCGGTGAGCAGCAGCGGCCCGGCCGCGTTGCTGAGTACGCCGCGGCTCAGCGTGTTGAGAAAGATGTCGGGGCAGAAGGCTCCGAACGGGGAGCCGCAGGCCAGCAGCGGAGCGCCCTTGGCCACACTCCCCAGAGGAGCCAGTGCCACGGCTGGCCCGCCGCCGCCCTCCTCGGCCTCCACGCTGGGCTCCACACTCAGCAGCGCGAACCAGCCCAACGCTCTCAGCTGATCCTCTTCCTCCTCCTCCGACACCTCATCGTCGGGTGCGGCGCTCACGAAGTGCCAGTGCTCGGCCGCCTCGCCTCCAAAGAGACGCGTGAAGTGGGCCCGGAAAGCGGGGCAGCTCAGCAGCAGCAGCAACTTGGCCGGGCGCGGAGGCTGCAGGGGCCGGCCGCGGGGCCGGCCGGGGGCGCTGGGCTCGAGGCCGGCGCAGCGGGGCATGCTCAGCCCCGGGCGGCTCGGCTCCGCGAGGACAGCCGGGCTCTCGGCCGTTGGCCCCCACTGCACGTGGAGGCGTAGATCGTCGCCACAACTGTCGCCTGGGAGGAACGCGGTGCCGGCCGCGGTCAGGACTCCACTGCCGGCGCGTAGGAACGGGGTGAAGATGCCCCCATGGCACAGCACCAGGCCCGGGCTCCGACTCAAGATTACCCCGCTGCAGCTCCACCAGCCCGCTTTGGGATGCCCGGCCCGGGAGGCGCTCACCACACAGCCCGCCTGCTCAGCCACCCTCATGGAGGGCCCCCACTGCCGCCCCATCGCCAGCGGCACCTGACTCTGGGGATCTTCTCCAGGACCAACTAGCGAACCAGGGCCCCAGCAACGCCGGCCACAGCTGGACGAGACGGGCGCAAGCACTGACTCAGGGCTTCCTCATCCAAGCCGATTGGCTGAGCCTCAGCAGACCCGACCCGATTGGCTGGGCACGGCGCCGAGCCCGGATTGGCTGTGAACCCTGCCTTCCCCCGCCCTAACTTGGGTTGACTCAACCTGCGGGATTTACGAAAGCAGATGGTACCAGAGCTAGCCCTGGGAGAGAGAGGTGTGTGGCCTCACCAGGGGTGAGAGGGAAGGAGAGGAGAGTGGGTCTTTGATGTTTTGGGGGGTTTCCAGAAAGGGTAATAAATAACAATGATGTAGCTAAACTTGGCCAGGATGTAGCCTCTGCATAGGTGTCAGGGACCTTTGGCTTCTGACCCCTGAGATAATATGTGAATTATTTTCATTCTTTGAAGTAAATCCTAAAACAGTCCACTAGGAGGCATGAGAATTACAAAACTGCTAAGGATTTTCTTAAAGCATCAATAAGACAAATTTCACAGGAACTATTTGTCCTAAACTTAAATGCTCTTTAAATTGACCATAACTAACAGTAGCTAAAGTAAAACACTTATAATCATACAGCCATACGTATGTCTATGTACAAACATGTCACATAACACTCAGGGTTTATGTTAGGCTAGAAGCCAAGCCCTTTTCTTTCGAGGCCATAATGAAAATGGTTCAAGTCTTAAGCACAAAACAGAACACAAAACAAAACCTTACTTCTGCAACTGAACACAGAACTTCTGATTATGGGGGCTGGGAGTTTGGCCTAGTGGTAGATTGCTTGCCTAGCATGCACAAAGATCCAGGTTTGATTCCTCAGTATCACATACATAGAAAAAGCCAGAAATGGTGCTGTGGCTCAAGTGGTAGAGCTCTAGCCTTGAGAAAGCCCAAGGACAGAGCTCAGGCCCTGAGTTCAAGCACCAGTACTGGGGGAAAAAAAAAAAAAAAGCTTATAGCAGCTTATTGCAGCCCACCAAAAATGGTAGGAACTGCATTCCATTGAAACTTCATCAATTTAAATTTCATGTATTTATGTGTCACAAAATTGCATTAAAGTTTCTTTAATCATTTAAAAGTACAAAAGAAAAAAAACTGTAGCTCACAGGTCATAAATGAATGAGCAGAAAAGACAGGACCCACAAACCATAGCTGGCCTTCTCTAATACAGACTTCACTGTTAATTATTGTCAATTTAAACGGCAGTTTGATTTAGGGCAAATAGTTCCCATGTAATTTGTCAAATTGAGGCTTTTGGTTACATAAAAACTAGTTACCTGAAGTATCTGAGGGCAGGTGAGAATGAATAGTCCTGTTTGGAGGGACTTCATAATGCCCCTAAGTACTCATCACAAGCTAGACATTTTATGAAATTCTAATTTATCAATTGTCTTAGTATGTATCTATGTGAAGCATCAATGACAAACTATTCAGTTGTTATTTAAATCACACAATTTGTATGTGAATGTGTCCACTCTGGTTTGAACTCTGGGCTTCTAGCTCTAGCTTAATTTTCTTTTACTCAAGGCTTGCCCTCTACCACTTAAGCCACCCTTCTACTTCCAAGCTTCTTACTGGTTAAATGGAGATAAGTCATGGAAGGCCAAGAGTGTTGCCTAGTGATAGAGTGCTTGCTTACCTGACCTGCACAAAGCCCGGGGTTCAATTTTTCAGTATAACATACACAGAAAAAGCCAGAAGGTTAGGAGTCTGGCCTAGTAGTAAGAGTGCTTGCCTAGCATGCATGAAGATCCAGGTTTGATTCCTCAGTACTACAAACAGAAAAACAAACAAAAAAACTAGAAGTGGTGCTTTGACTCAAGTGGTAGTGCTCTGGGCTTGAGAAAGCCCAAGGACAGTGGTCAGGCCCTGAGTTCAGGCCCCAGGACTGGCAAAAAAAAAAAGTCCCATGAACTAATTTTTAGCCCAAGGTTGGCAGATCCTCAGATCTCAGCCTCCTAAGAAGCTAGGATTATAGGCATGAGCCACCAGTGCCCACTTGCATGAATTCAAATAAAATTAAAGCTACCTGGTGTATCCCCAGTGCCTCCAAAGCCCCTGGTAGGACAATCTACTTGTTAACGCCTATACATGCCACAGGACTAAAGTTAACTAACTACCCACAGCAGGCATGATCACCTTTTACTTTTATGACTCAAAAGATGGATCACAGCAAAATCTCTTACCCCAACTTCCTGGCAATTAAGACTTTCCTTTCTCTCTAGGGCTCAGTGATTCTCCCTTAATGACGTTCAAGCCTCTAGCAAAAACTGTTATACGTCAAGTTTTTCTGTGTTTATGGCAGGCCACACTGCAGAGAAATCCCAAGTCACAGCCACAGAAGCCAAGATGAGTGAGTTGGGCTGGGCTCACTGGCTCAGCCTTTGATTCTCAATTCTAGTATGCATCAAAAGGAAAACATCCTCATAGTAAGAAAGGATAACTGGACACCTCCAATAATAGAATTTTTAGTATTAAGAACCTATTATTTTGCTTACATTCTATTTGTCCCAGTACTATAATTTTGGAAGCTCATTTGATTTTTTTTCTAAAAGCAGTTTCTAGTACCAGCATCCACTAAATACTAGCATCCAAGCAATCTTTCCCTGTTTGCCACACCTGTGGCATTCTAATGGAATCTCTCCAATATGGAAAATGATGAGGGAAGTAATTAAACTGGACTCTGTTCTTGCTAGAATGTCAATTAGAGATTCTTTCCAAGCATCTGCCATCAGCATTCTGCTGGAGATGACCAATCGCCCAGGACTCACAGCATGCTGACATCCTCAAATGGTGTTAAGTTTACTACCAACCTTTTCCCTCTCCTTGTAGCAAAATTCAATTGTAAATTCAAGTCTCTCAGATCCACTTGAAATGTTTCTTTAAGTAGAAATAACCTATTTTACCTTCCCCAAACAGATGACATTATATGCTCAAACCCAGATCAAATTATTTTTCAAACAACAAAAAAATACCAAGTTTTTGTAATAGCTTTTTATTAAACTGTTTAGGATACAGATTGACTTTCTTTTGTAAATGACTGTTTTACTTTTGCTGAAACAGGACATACGCACACTCTGATAAACACAATGAAGAATCTCAATGAGAGTTCCTGTAAAAGACTCGGACCCTCTGTGGAGTCAAGCTCCTCATAGCAGCTTCTTTATGAAGAGGGTCTGTGGGCAAGAAACACACTGCTGCCACTCGGCTTCTCAACAACCTCTTTCTCCAGTGGCTAAAATAAACCACTTTCACAAAGAGCTGCCTTATGTAGAGCCCAGTTTTCTAGTTTACTACAAAGGGATGATCAGGGAGAAAGGGAGAAAAAAAACCAACACTGAAGCCATCATACTTCTCATGTCTCTGGATCGAGACATAAGGACAACCTTGAGCCAAAGGAAATAAAAAGTGTGCAAGTTGCAACTAGTTCATTCACTGACAGATTTGTTCACTTAAGGCTTTAATAAACCCTTTCCAACCTGACAATTCTGTCTTAATCCAGCTATGCCTACTGTAAACACAGTAAGTACATGCATTTCCCAGACCTACCTCATTGAGCCTCCGCCTTGAGTCCCTGGCCGTGGAGCAGATGCTTTCTTAACACATCAGTGCACTAGAGTAAGAACAAGGACACCAACTGAACCATGACTCTCTCTCACCTTGGAGTATGGCTTCCTCTTCCCTACCCTATCACTGGGGGGAGGAATCCACTGAGTTGAATTTAATCCTAGCAAAGAAGCATCATAATTTCCAACTTTAAAAAAATCTACCTCTAATCTTGTATTAAGTAGGGGAAAATGAGAAAAAATATTCTCCCATGCTAACACCATTTCCTAATTTTTCATCTTTTACTACAAGTAGAATATAAATTAGGATCACAAAAATCCAATTTCACGTGTCACTGAGAAAATGGAATGCTATAAAAATGCTTGTGACGCACATGGGGCCGCTCTCTCACACTGGGTGCTCCTGACATCAGGGAGGCGCCTCCAGAGGCTCTACAAGTCCCAGCTGATTTCTGCAATGGAGAAAGGCAATTTCATACCAAAAAAAAAAAATTGTTTTTAAGCCACAGATGTCAACCACTACTTTAAAACACCAACAAAATAGGTAAATCGGTAAAGAGAAAAGAACTCTAGAGAAACCAAGTGGAAACTTTAAAACTCAATGAGAAAGTCTTTCCTAGGTTCACACAAGGGCTACAATATCAGATGACTGAAGTTCTCAACTCAGAAATGAGCCCTTAAAAGCTGTGCTCCCCTATCCAGAACATTCCCGCTATAATTTGTACAAGATAAGTGATACACTTATACAGGAGAAATGTTCTCAACTCTTTTTACTTGTTATAACTAGAAATGAAAAAAGTGCAATGAAGAGAAATGAAAATGTCACAACAGTGTGAAAGCAAAGACTAGCTGAAGCTTGCAACTTTATAAGAAAAGAATACCAATAAATGACCCTATAATTCATTTCTCCACAGTGAACAATCTACTACTCACTCCATGACAAGGGATCGTCCCAGCTTACCACAGTGGAACCTGCCACAAGTGCAGGGTTCTGCCCCTTCCCTAGTTCTCTGTACACAAGCTGATGCCAACGCTAACTAGGCAGGGGCAGGGGAGCTTCTCTACCAACCTACTATCTCTGCCCCAGCCTATTTAGCTCTGGCCTCCAACGTGCATGTGTTCATAATTTTACCAAGTATCTAAATGCCATTCACTAGTTTAAAAAAAGAAAGGAATAGAAAACTCTGGACCAAGTAAATTTTGAACAGTTAGGAGGGATACCAATCACATTAACAACACTTTCTTTTTTTAAAAAATAGAATCACTTTCTTTTGAAATCAACCACAGTGGTGAGACGTGTTTTTCTTTTCAGGTGTCCTATGATGGCACACAGTTTTACCCAGCAAATCCTGCCAGCTTCCGAGTCCCGGGATACTGACCTGACCAAGCATGGGGGGAGGGGGCGGCGTTACCTCCCAATAGTGTGGAGAAGAGCACATGTCACCACTGGGTGATGAGAGTTGACAGAAACTCTTGGCTTCTCAACGCCATACATGGTTGGAGAGCTTTCCTTGCTCTATTAGAAAAGTTCATGAGGAAGCTGTGAATAGGATCAGTCCAGAGAAGTAAAACTCTTTTTATTTTCACTGTCCAAATATCAGTCAATGTACTGGGAAAGCCAGCGGAAGCCCTCGCCGTAGCCTTGCCTCTTGAGCACACTGCACATGAACACTTCCATGGGGCGTGCGTTCAGCTCCTTGAGAGTCACATTTCCCTAGAGGAAGCAGAAACAAAGCAGGCTTGTTAGCATCTCCACAGAGAAAAGTGAAAGAGTGATCACTATAATCACTTCCTGTGTTCCTTAAGTGAAAATCAAAGTAGATAACTACAGAAACACGCCTCTTGTTTTCAGGACAGAATAAGCAACACAGTTCTATTCCTATTCTCTATCTCTTGAAAAACATTTGCTTTGAACATTTGGACATTCACTGCAAAGTTATGGCAGCAAAATAAGAAAAAGCCGTTAGAACACAGCTAGAGGTCTGTTTAGATGATATGCAGAAGGAACATTGACAAAATTTCACTGAGGTAATTAACAGCTCCTGAACAACTTGTAACTGAAAGTATGCATTTCTAGGAAGAAACGTAACAATAACAAGACTAAAGAACCATGTAAAAAAGGAAGTTATCACAGATCACAAAAAAAGAAAGTTGGTTTTTAATAAAGAAAAGTAGCCAGGCACTGGTGGCTCACAACTGTAAACCTAGCTACTCAGGAGGCTGAGATCTGAGGATTGAGGCCAGTCTGGGCAGAAAAGTCTGTGAGACTCTTATCTCCAATAAACTATGCAGAAAAAGCTGGAAGTGGTGCTATGGCTCTAGTAGTAGTGCTCTAGTCGAGCACAAAGAGGCTGAGAGACAGTACCCAGGCCTGAGTTCAAGTCCCACACAGACAAAAATACACCAAGAATAATCAAATACTTTGATTTTAATATCTTGAAAGTGATGTAATACTAGCTTATAATCTAAAATCTCTAGTCACAAAAATGGATTTCTAAGACACAAAAGACTTTCAAGAACAAGAAAGGGCTTTTTTCTCAGAATCAATTTGTAAAATAATCAGAAAATTCTTTAAAAAATCAAGACTGCCTTTTCTACTAAATTATTCATATACCAAAAGAATCAGATTTATTACTTGGGAGACAAAGATGGGAGGCTGTGGTTTAAAAGGCTAGCCTGGACAAAAAGAAGTTTGTGAGACTCCAAGTCAACCATGGCTGAGATAGCACCTAACATCCTCAGTGCTATGGAGAAGTAAAGCCAAGGCCTGCCCTACCGTAAAGTGAAACCCTATCTCAAAAATAACCAAGGCATTGGGGGCTGGGAGTTTGGCCTACTGGTTAAAGTGCTTGCCTAGCATGCATGAAGACCCGGGTTCGATTCCTCGGTACCACATACATAGAAAAAAGCCAGAAGTGGTGCTGAGGCTCAAGTGGTAGAGCTCTAGCCTTGAGAAAGTCCAAGGACAGTACTCAGGCCCTGAGCTCAAGCCCAGGACTGGCAAAAAAAAAAAAAAATAACCAAGGCAGGGGCCAGGAGCATGGCCTAGTAGTAGAGTGCTTGCCTATCATGCAGGAAGCCCTGGGTTCAATTCCTTGGTACCATAGACACAGAAAAAAGCCAGAGGTGTTACCATGGCTCTAGTGGTAGGAGCGCTAGCCTTGAGAAAAAAACAAAAAACAAACAAAAAAACCCCCAAGGACAGTGCCTAGACCCTAAGTTCAAGCCCCAGGATTAACACCAAAAATAAATAAATAACCAGTGCAGTATGGGGTTGGAGGCATGGCTCAGGTAGTAGAATACCTGCCTAGCAAGCACAAGGCAGGCCCTGAGTTCACTCAATCATACAAAAAAAATAAATAAATAAAAATCAAGAAAATAATTGAAGAGATAGGAAGTTGTTCAGTAGCCTGACGTGTGAGACATTGCATTCAATCACCAGCACTGTCCAAAACGATTTCTCTGCCTTCAGTGAGCTTACAAAATACCCATACTAAGATAAATCCTAAACCAATTCTATACTTTTGAAAGGAAAGTAGAATCTAGATAGCAAAACATCCATGATTAAAACATTTAGATATCCTTCTTAGGACTCCCAAACATTTTCCCCTTACCTTTCCTGTGGTCTGTCCATAAAGCCCAAATATTTCACGGAGCTTTTCTTCACTGATAGCATCTGACCTGTCAATTTTGTTTCCCAAGATAAGGATTGGCACGTTGGATATTGTTTCATCAGTCATTAAAGCCTAAAGGAAGGATTAAAAAAGAAAAAAAGGTTAAATGAAAAAGCCATAAAAGCCCACCAGATTAATGAAAAATTTGACTTTTCCTGGTCTTACATGGCATCATATAATATGCAAAGTAAAAATCCGATGAAGTGTGTTTTGTCATTAAGTAAAATCCCGTCTCAAAAGGTTGTCTATTCCCAAGGCAGACTGTCCCAACCTTGATTCAGAACTGATTTGCTCAAGCACAAACCATCCTCACAACAAGCACTGAACAAAGACTTGGAAGAACAAAGGCTCTGGCTACAGAGCTTGAGGATACTATAGGAACTTTTGAGCAGTCATTCAGTGCCAGTATAGGCAAAGCACAACCCCAAACACTGACAGAAACACAGAAAGCAGAAAAGAACTGCCCTCTTTAAAAATCCTAATTCAATCTATGGCCATATTACCTTAAGGTACCCAATCTCTTCTGACCTAAGCAGCGAAGCAGGATCATGCCTGGTTAGTCTTGGCTGGGATAAATCCTAATTCTACGTTCATATTCATGCTAACAAAGCTAAAAACAAAATGTACTTGACTGTCACAATGCACTAGGACAGACTACTAATACTAAAACAAATTCAGGGAAAGAGAATGGGACATTTGGGTTGAAGAAAGTCTTAGCAAAGATACAGAAAAGAAGTATAGGAACTGGCTAAGTGGAAAGGAGAACATAAGCAAGGGATCTGCAGCACGGTAAGAACTGAAGAAGCACACAGAGAATAACATGGCTGGATTAAAACATGTACATCATCTTGCAGCGAGAGTAAACAAGATGGTGTCATATCCCACATTCTGAAAAAGTTAGCTGCACTATACCCTAACAGAGACCCTAAGTCCAGACATGAGAAAAAGTCTAGCCTTCCAGTCCCTATTCTAAACAGGGTAAAAAGTGAAAAAAAAAGGCTGACAAGCATGAGTCAAATGTTAAGAGTACCTGCCTAGCAAACAACCTCATCAGTTTAAAAACAAACAAAAATGTCTAATAGCTAAAGGAGAAAAAATAAGGAAGCCAGGCAAGGAATGGCTTATACATAGCCAAGCAAGGCTAAGGATAACTTCTCTATGTTTGGAACATATTTGAAGATAGCCAATACAGAGAAAGGATGAAGGAGAAAAAGCATCAAAAGGAAGAAAATAGAAGACTTTTGTGCTTTACAAAAGATCTGTGGACTTTATCCTGAGATAGAAAACTAATGTGAATTATTAATATGACAAGTCTAAGAGAGTTCCTTCTTGCATTACAGTGTATGGCAGAATGGTGTTAAGACTCTACGATCCTTAAGTTTCTGAATGTGTTAAAAAAAGAAGTAGAGGAAAATGAATAGCTGTGGTTTGGGAAAACAGAATTAGCAGGAACAGCTGTCCAGTAGACAACATTAATAAGAAGGAAGTTCAGGAGAGGTCTAGTTGAGAAAATCCAACTAAAAGTCACTGACATGGGTGGCAGATGATGGAATGGCTAAGCTGGGGGAATGTACAGATGATGGGGAATACCCCCAGTTAAGGACTAAGCAGGCGAACAAGTGCAAGTGCCCTCAGAAAAGTCAGAAATATCAGCTAGAGAAAGAATAAGAAAACCAAGGATGTAAAAGGAGTCAAGAAGAAGGAGAGAGGCTGTCCTGTAGGAAATGGCACGATACTACAGACTTGAAAATTATTTTGGAAATAACCTGAGTCAGGTTCAAACTACCAGAAACCAGTGTAGAAAAATAATTATAAACTGAAGAAAAAGTGATGTGAGGTAATGTAGAAAGAATGTAGTAGAAATCATCATAATAGAAAACAAGCCATGAGCTGAGATTGTGGCTTAGTGGTAGAGTGCTTGCCTAGCATGCATGAAGCCCTAGGTTCAATTCCTCAGTATCCTATCAACAGAAAAAGCTGCAAGTGGTGCTGTGGCTCAAGTGGTAGAGCAAGGAAGCAAGCTCAAGAACGGTACCTAGGTCCTAAATTCAAGTCCCAAAACTGGCACTGGCATTGGCATGCACACGCGCAAACACACACACGCACACACGCACACCATTTGGTGTCAGTGGCTCATCCCCATGATCCTACCTACTTAGGAGGCTGAGATATGAGGATCTCAGTTTGAAAACACTCCAGGCAGACAAATTGGAGTGACTTCTTTTTTTTTTTTGGCACCAGTCCTAGGGCTTGAACTCAGGGCCTAAGCACTGTCCTTAGGCTTTCTTAAGGCTAGAGCTCTACCACTTGAGCCACAGACCACTTCTGGCTTTTTCTATGTATGTGGCACCAAGGAATTGAACCCAGGTCTTTGTGCATGCTAGGCAAGCACTCTACCACTAGGCCAAACTCCCGGACTGCAGTGACTCACATCTACTATTAGCCCACAAAAAGCTCAAGTGGCACAGAACAAGATTGAGTGAGAGACAAGCAACAGCAATAGCACAAGGGAGTTCAAGCACTGGTATTAACATTTTTTTTTTTTTAAAAAGGAGGGGGCAGGAGCGTGGCCTAGTGGTAGTGTGCACTCCTAGCATGCACAAAGCCCTAGGTTTGATTCCCCAGAACCACATATACAGAAAAAGCCCAAGTGGCAGAGTGCTAGCAAAAAATGTCCAAGGACAGTGCCCAGGCCCTGAGTTCAAGCCCTAGGACTAGCAAAAAAAAGGGGGAGGGACCATCAAGCCAAGATTGATAAGTTGACAATAGAGAATCCTGAAGCTGGGCCTGGTGGCTCACACCTACAATCCTAGCTATTCAGGAGGCAGAGATCTGAGGATCAAGGTTCAAAGCCAGCCCGGGCACAAAAGGACCAGAGACTTATCTCCAATTAATCTCCAAAAATCAGAGAAGTGGAGCTTGGCTCAAGGGTAGGGCAGTTCAACTGAAGAGCTCAGGGATGACACCCAGGCTAAGTTCAAGCCCCATGACCCACAAAAAGCAAAAAAAAAAGAGAAAGAGAGAGAGAAAATCCTGAAGTGAATCCCTGATAATATTGAAGGATACATGCAAATAGACTGTTATGGTCTGGCAAGTAAGAAAGAGACAGGCACAATCCAAGAAAGCAGATTCACAATGCCAACACAGGAGCACTACTAACTATGCAACAAGCATAAACTGTTGTGTCCTAAGTAGTCTTAGCCACATCATTACCCTATGAAAGAAACCATCATAGAATTTATTCAAGTTCAAGCTGAAGCTCCTGAGAACAGTGAAAAACAATGTTATGAATTTTAAAACATTTTTTTCCTTTTCTTCTAGAACTCTGAGCACATGCTATTGGCACTATTGAGCTATATATCATAGAAAAAATAAAAGCCAAGAAAAGAAAAAAATAAAAACGTACATTAAGCTCAATTTTGGATTCCATGAGGCGAGAATGATCTGCACAGTCCACCAGAAAGACAATCCCATTAATTGCTGGAAGATAATTTTTCCAAACCCGACGTGCTAAAAGACAAAGTTTGTAGCTGCATCAACAAAAACACATTTTGAAATGCCTACAAAATGGGAAAATTTTGGCTGGTCTCAGTACTAGAGATTATCTATGAATTTTCAACTCCTGGCCAACAGGATATGAATTGATGACCCATAGACTAATCCTGACTTCTGTAAATTTGACAAGAGTTTCTGCCTTCCATAAAAAATAGCAACATGAGCCAGCATGGCTGCTCACGCCTATAATCCTAGCTACTCAGGAGGCTAAGATCTGAGGATCAAGGTTCAAAGCCAGCCCGGGCACAAAAGGACCTGAGACTCTTTTATCTCCAATTAACCTCTAGAAAACAGGAAGTAAGGCTTGGCCCAGGGTTAGGGTGGCAGACTTGAACTAAAGAGCTCAGGGACAACGCCCAGGCTGAGTTCAAGGCCTATGACCCACCAAAAAAAAAACCAAAAAAACAAAAACCAAACAGCAACATGTAGTGGCAACCTCATGCCTACCTACCCAAATGCCAACAATCAGCAAAAAGTGAACAGTGGCTGCCCCTTTAGATGAAGTATGAGCTCTTCAGTTTACCAAAATGTCCACCATTTTCTAGCGTATTACACCCTGTCATCCTAACAGTCACTTTTGTTTGTATCAGTTAAAAAAAAAAAAATTCAAGTTACTTGCCCCCAAGATCTTTAGTCTCAAGTTAGCTCCTAACCAACTAATGTGTGGGTATGCTAACACACTACAGCTCACCTTGCGGGAGGTGTCTAACAGATGACTGATGTCCTAAGGCAAGTTACTCACCCTCTCACATTTAACACAAATTCTTAGAAATGTTTTAGGATTTTTTATTTGTGACAGGGTCTCCCTATGTAGCTCAAACTCACTTAGAACTCTTAGCCTCATTTGGGGTTATAGGCATGAAACGTTTTGTGACAAGAGGTAGTCAATGGAAATAATGCCTTATTATATATAGTACTATAATTTCCTTTATCTGGGTAGTATTAGAGCTTGAACTAAGAAATATGAGGGGCTGGAAGTTGGGCCTAGTGGTAGAATGCTTGCCTCACATACACACACAAAGACCCAGGTTCAATTCCTCAGTACCACATACATAGAAAAAGCAAGAAATGGTGCCATGACTCAAATGGTAGAGCACTAACCTTGAGGAAAGCCCAAGGACAATGCTCAGGCCCTGAGTTAGTTCAGGCCCCAAGACTGGCAAAAAAAAAGAAAACAAAAAAAGAAACTTGAATTTGCTAAGCAGACACTGTACTGCTGAGCCATGCCGCTAGCCCTAATTTCTAAGCCACTTTTTTCTTCTAGTCCTTGCAATGAGGTGAAAAAGAAAGCATGCCCATATCCATGGGGGAACTCTAAATGCAAATCATTTATAAGATAAAATGGCATGCTGCTTGGGGGAGAGAGAACACAAATGAAGTACAAGTCCATACTAAATACCCACTGGGCTCTTACCTTGCTCATGCCCACCAAGATCAAAAGTTGTAAATGTCATTCCAGCAATTGTCAGTTCTTCTGATGCTGAAAAATTGTGAAGAGGAAAGAAATAAACTTTTCCAACCAAAGGCCCAACTAACATTACTATACATTAATACTAATGTAAAAAATAAAGCTTTTTCTTGGTAAAGATAAAAATACAGGAATAAAAACACACTCTTAACCTATTCCAAACTGGTTCCAAAATATCTTTCCCCTCCATGATTTATTTTTACTTTGTAGAAGCAAGTATGTATCCCATTACAGAAGCAGTGTGAAGGGATAGTGACAAAGCTCCAAAGGTTTACAGTAAGTGACCTGAGTGCTTCTTATAGGTAACTTCAAAAGGACCTGGCTTCTGGGATCTCAGTTAACACTCTACTCACTCACCAAGTTTCACATTGACCTTCAAAAATTAAAAGGTCACCTGGTGTTCTGAAACCTACTTGGATGTAGTGTTGGAACATGTTGGCCCAATCTGTCATCTTTAAGCATGTGAAGAAGAGTAGTTTTGCCTGCATTGTCCAAGCCTAAGAATACAAGCTTCCCAGATTTCTTGTAGAGTCCTAAAAGAGAAAATAGTTTTGAAATGTAAATTGTCTTTTTCCAATACCAAAAGCTGCTCACATTTAAATTGTTGGAGGAAATGTACAAAACTGAAACTACAACAGGAGTCAAGGAAATAGCTTTACCTAAGAACTGGAGCACACTGCTGAAGCCATTGTAGATCCACTCAAAGATGAAAGACATTATTAATGTTTATTACCTGTACAAAATATGAAAGTACCAAACATTAGCTTTCAGAATGCCACCACATTTCTATATTCCTATATGCATGTTATGCATGTCCATAGACTCTTCTTTTCTGGCCAGCCAAAGCAAAGACAAACTAGTTTTCCCCCTTAAGGCAAGGATTCTGTGCCCTAGAAGAAGCTTCTAGGATCTGATGTTTGCATTAATTCCTTATTTCCTAACTTTCAAAGCGATACTAAGAGAACTAAAAGTTAACAGATATACTTTCTTCTTTTTCCTCCTCTTTTTTTTGTTTTTGTTTTTGCCTGTCCTGGGGCTTGAACGCTGAGGTTGAACAGTGTCCTTAAGCTTCTTTTGCTCAAGGCTAGTGCTCTACCACTGGAGCCACAGTGACACTTCCTGCTTTTTCTGTGTACACAGTAGAGTTTGAATCAAACCCAGGGTTTCATGCATGCTAAGCAATCACCCTATCACAAAGCCACCTTCCCAGACCATATACTTTCTTCTTTTACTGTGTGACTGATTCCTCCAGGAAACTGCTCATTCATACTCTCTAGATATACCGCTGCTGTCTGTCTACCAGCAACACTTCTAAGAAATCATTCTTATCAATAATCTAGATCAAAAGGCCATAAAGATGCAATAGATAGGAAATGAAAACAAAAAGTATATTAGTTTGAATGAAAATTCTATTAAGCTACCATTGTATAGTTCTTTAAAAAAAAAAAAAGTCCCAGGAGCAGGTGGCTCAATGCCTGAATTCCTAGGTATCCAAGAGGCTGAGATTCCAGGATCACAGCATGAAGCCAGACCAGACAAATAAATCAAACAAACTCTTACCTTCAACTAACCTGTAAAAAACAGGGAGTGGAGGTATGCCTCAAGTGGTAAAGTATCAGCCTTGGACAAAAAAGCTAAACAAGAGTACAAGGCTCTAAGTTCAAGCCCCAATACCAGTGGAGCACACACAGTCATAATAAAGCAATAGGTTCCTAAGTAAGTACAACTTAGTATTGATATTAACACTACCCTTCCTACTATTTCACAGGCCTAGACAAGCAATGTATAAAACTAACAGGTCCATACAAACTAGTATTGAGCAACAGCGTCGAGTGAGATTAAGAAAGAAGAATCTACAGAAATTAGTGACTTCTCAGGTTTCTCAGGTGCATTTCCTGGTCACATTGAATGTTTTGTCTCTGTATCTGATTTAGTGTAGGGAGTGGGGATGAAGGGGGAGAAATCACCTTTACTCCCCTCCCTCAGCAGGGGCATCTGAATACCAGGCTTGAAGTAGACCAACTGCTATCTTTCTCTTGTGTTGCCATGCTAGCCTGAACTCCTAGACTCAAGCCATCGTTCCAAGTCAGGACAAGCCCCTTTGCCCAACCCCACCTATATTCTTAGAAGAATTCAGGTTGGAGGCAGTACAAATGGCTAACATTTATAATCCTAGCTACTCAGGAAGCTGATATCTAAGGATCTGGGTTCAAAGACAGCCTGGGAAGGAAAATCTGTGAGACTTATCTCCAGTTAACCACCACCACCACCAAAAAAAAAAAAGGGAGAATGAAACTGTGGCTTAACTGGTAAAGTACTAGCCTTGAACAAAAAAGCACTGGGACAGTACATAGGCTCTGAGTTCAAGGACTGGTGTAAACACACAAATACATACATACATACACATACACATACACATACACACACACACACACACACACACACACACACACACACACAGACAAATTCAGATTGAATAGGAGACTGAAAAATGTAAACATTATGACTTTTTATGCAATTACTGGGTTTCTATCAGGTCTGTAGCATGGCCTGTGAATCTCTGGATGTACTTATTGCTTACTTTCCTCAGCTCTTATCATAGAGGGAACAAATAAAGTGGGAGTTTGAGTGTGGTGATACAGATTGAAGGAAAAGCTTTCAAGAAAAGATACTAAATAAAGTTTTGTTTTGCCCTTTTCAATAACTTTGTCAAATATTTTGCCCCCCACCCCAAAAAAGCACAGTTTGTGCAATTAGCATGTTAAGTAACAGTTTTGTCTGGAAATGTAGCACTGTTAAAAAAAAATCCAATTAGGGGCTGGGAGTTTGGCCTAGTGGTAGAGAGCTTGCCTAGCATGCATGAAAACTCGGGTTCAATTCCTCAGAACCACATACATAGAAAAAAAGCCAGAAGTGGTGCTGGGGCTCAAGTGGTAGAGCTCTAACCTTGAGAAAGTCCAAGGACAGCGTTCAGGCCCTGAGCTCAAGCCCAGGACTGGCAAAAAAAAAAAAAAAAATCCAATTAGCTGGGGCCAGGTGTAGGTCAAGTAGTACAGCAACTGCCTAGCAAGTATGAGGTCCTGAATTCAAACCCAAGACTAAGAACAACTGGAAAAAAAAATAGAAAAACAGGAAAAGAAGTCTAGAATCTTAAATATACTTACAAAGGTCCTGTATCTCTATTCCCATTTCTATAGATAAATAAAAGAATAATGTTTTCTCTTCAGTTTCCTCAGGCCTTGATGCCTATTCCATCTTTGAGATTCAACATATCAAAACAACTCATTGGTGGTCACAGAATTTGTATAGTACCTGCACATACATCTCAATCCATTCTTAAAGCAACTTTACCAAGCAGGGTCCACTGGCCTCATTTACCAAGAGGAAGATGAGGACACTCCCAGGCTAGCTAGCTTGACCAACAGCTAAAAAAGTAACAATTCTAGGATTTAAACTCTCTTAACCCCATCCTCAAAGCCCTTCCTGTTACTAAAATTACAAAATTGGTTTTAAAAAAGGAAATTTACTTCTTATTACATATCAACTCCACAGATAATCTCCCAAATCTTTATAACACACATCTTTTGAATGGTGTTCTAATAACTGGCATCTTAATTTCTTTTCTTGATCCACTCTATGCCATGATAGTACTATAAAATTTGAGGGCTCAGAAGACCAACAAAAACACTGCTGTACCTAAAACAAAAGCTTACGAGTTTCAGGATTGACTGGTTTAAACAAACATACAGGGTAAGCATCAAAATAACCATTAACGAAAAAATTTACACGTTACTTCTTACACATACTCAGAGCAACTTGGGAACACCATTCCAGACAGGTCTAGGACAGAAGGCAGCTGGCCTTTAGCTAAGAAACCCTGCTTGGCTTGGGGGAAATAAATGTCAAAGGTCAACAGCTTAAGGGCAAAGTAAGGGTAATTCTTTGCAAACCACAGGTAGCAACCTAAACAGATGGATTCCTCTTCCAGTAAAAAAAAAAAAAAAGATAATCAAGGGCGTAAGAGGCAATCTGATGCGATCCTCACCACCAATAAATCATAAACACACTAATCTATGCCAAACGCCCAAGAGTAAACGTTTCCGTACACATCCGAGAAGGAGGGGGAGAAGAAAAGCCAGGGTCGAAACAGGCTATCGGAAGCGCAGGCTTACGTGGGGAGGAGCCCTGAACCAGGAGCCTGCAGACCTGGTTGGGGCGCTCTCCCCGGCTGACCGAGCCCGGGGCCTCGCCGGGCCTCCATACCTCCCAGGGTCTACGAAACAAGGGGGAATCGCCAGGGAATCCCACCACCGGCCTCACCGAGGACAACGCAAAGCCGTTTGGTGAACCCGAGCCAGGTCGGTTACCGGCCCAGCTCCCGTAGGATCCCCAAGAAAGATGCAAGCGGAGCCCGTACCCCGCGAGGCCGGCGGTAGGTGGAGCAGCCCCTGCCCGGCGGCCCGTCTCCGCCCAGCACCAGCCCCGGGGCCCACAAAGCCGCCTGCGTGTCACTTTCCCCCCCCACACACACCCGTCCCGCCGGGCTAGCCTCCGCCCCGATCCTCTCCGCTGCCCACCCAGACCCTCGGACCCCGGTTGCTTCCTCCGCCAAGGCCCCCAGACTCACGGCCTGAGGGTCTCCTCTGGTGGCGGCGGACGGCGGCGACCCTCCCTCACAGCTCACGGACTGGCAGCTCCCGGGACCGCCAGCAACTCGCCGGATGTACGTCACCACACCTCCCCGGACACTTCCGGGCGCGTGCTGGTCCCCGCCCCTTCGTAGCGTCCTGCTGCTCGCCCTAGGTACCGCCCTACCAGCCACTCAGGCTGTGGGGGCGGGTTGAAGGAGTGACGTAGGCGCTTGGGGGGGCGGTGCTTGGACCTAGTCCGCTTTCTCCCGGCCACGCGATACGTGGCACTGCCGGGCTGGAGGGGGTGTGCGCGCGTGTGTGTCTGAAATTGATGTGGGGGAAAAACAAGATTTAAGACTAGCTGTGTGTGTGTTCGATACTCTAAAATTCATACGGGAAAATAAGATTAAGGCTAGTACTAGGGGCCGGGACTTTGGCCTAGTGGTAGTGTGCTTGTCTAGCACGAAGCCAGAAGCGGTGCTGTGGCTCAAGTGGTAGAGCTCCAGCCTTGAGAAAGCCCAAGGAGCCCAAGGAGCCCAAGGACACTCGTAGGCCCTGAGCTCAAGCTCCAGGACTGGCAGAAAAGACAAAAAGACTAGGACTTGTACTGTAGGCCGGGGAGTGTGGCCTAGCAGTATAATGCTTCCCTAACATGCATGGAGGCCTGGGTTTGATTCCTCATTACCACATACACAGAAAAAGCCAGAAGTAGCGTTGTGGTTCAAGTGATAGAGCACTAGCCTTGAGAAAGCTCAGGAACAGTGCCCAGGCCCTAAGTTTAAGGGCTGGCACACACATACACACACACACACACACACTAAACTAGTACTGCAACAAACAGGCTCCCAAACGAATGGAAACTAGCGCTATCAGATGTTACAATCTAATAAAGGGCTGGCACTAATAACTGAAAAGAGTACACAAAAAGACAAACCACCTGGGTTCTGCTGTGGCTCAGTGACACACACCTGTAATCATAGCTAACTCAGGAGGCTGAGACCTAGAGGATCTCTGAAGCTAGCCTGGAAAGAAAAGTCCTTAGGACTCCATCTCGAATTAAATAGCAAAAATACTAGAACCAGCCAAACAAGCCATGATTGATAGTTCTAACCCCAGTACACCACACACACACAGAGTCAATGTAACCCTAGAGATGAGCCACTTTCCATTTCAAATATATGAAGAAAATTAAAATGGCACTGAGCATTCTAGTAATACACAGAAGGGCCTGGATGGGCTAGCTCACCAGCTTCTCTGCTTCATCCTCTAGTTCTTGGATATTGAGTTTGAATCTTGCCTTGATACAGAAAGGGTTCAAATCATATTCTTAGGTTCTTTGCCACTTTTGGGCAAATCGGGAGGGACTTATGGGGGCTTGGATCCCCAAAGTTTGCAACCCTAAAAGGAACAAATCTGCCCAGTGCAAATTAACAATTTGGGTAACTGTCTCTGAGGGAAGCTTACCTGTAAGAAATAAGGCTGTTCCGAGCACAAGGAGACTTGGATGGCTTGAGTTGCTTGGGCAGAAAATGAAAGTACATAGGCAGCTTTTCAGGAAAGGCACACAAGCTACTTACCAAGTGGAAATCTTTGGTCAAGCTGACAAATGCTCCAGGTCTCAGTATACTCATCTTTAAAATGATAGCAATTATACTGTATATAAGACAGGTTTTTCCAAAATAAGTGTTTCTATCATTTGTTTGTAATTAATATTTAGAAGGTAAGGCAACTTGATGGTTTAAAGAAAAGCCAGGATGCTGGGAGTGTGGCCTTGTGGTAGAGTGCTTGACCAGCATACACTAAGCCCTGGGTTCAATTCCTAGTACCATATATACAGAAAAAGCCAGAAGTGATGCTGTGGCTCAAACTCATGGCCTGGGAACTATCCTTGAGCTTTCTCAAAGCTAGCACTCTACACCTTGAGCCACAGCACTACTTCTGGCTTTTTCTATGTATTACCAAGAAATTGAACCCAGGGCTTCTTGCATGCTAGGCAAGCACTCTACTACTAGGTCAAACTCCCAGCCCTAGAAATATTTTTGATCCACAGATGGTAGATCTCCAATGGCTAATGTGGAACCAACAGACCTAGAGGTCCAAGTAGATTGGAGAAGATGCTGATAGTCTTATTTGCAGGCTTCTTTGGTACCAGTTTTGACCTTGATCCTGGAAGACACCTTTCTCAAAGGCATTTCTATGGCATGCTGCAGCAGGGAATAACCAGGGGAAGTTCAGATGGTCTTTTCTCCAACTGCTCTATCTCCTGTGTCAAGTAGACTAAATTAGCATATCTTGGGCTGGCACATTCTAGTTACATTCATGACTACTTATGGAGATATGTAATATGATAACATGTCTTAGAAAACAGGTTAGCTTGGGCTTGCCTCCCAATTCTTCCATTGATTACCTCCATAATTTTGTAATTGAAATTTTGGGGGGCATAAAAGGATAATAACAGCGTTCATTTGTTGCAGTATTCCCTATGGCTAAGATTTTTCTCACAGTAAGTACCCAAAGTAGTTGGCTCAACAACTGAGTGAACGTGTGAGAAAAATGGTTTTTATGGGCATTCAGATCATTTTATGGGCTGGCTTTGAACTACGATCCTCAGATCTCAGCATCCTGAGTAGGATTACCGGCGTGAGCCACTGGCATTTGGCTGACCTTGTTTTTGGTCTTGAGATCCCCCTTCCCGCCTATAAGCTTCCCTCTCCCCAGAAGGCCCTTCCACTTCACCGTGTCCTCTCCTCATGCTGTCCCTCTTTTCCTTTCTACCCCCACAACTCTTCCAATGTTCACCCACAATGATGGGTTTTTGGTACTAGCCTTATCAAGCTACCATTTCTATACTGTAAAGTTCATCTGCTTAAAGAATCTAATTCAAAACTGGGAGAGAGCCATTGAGATAATTCTGACTCACCAAAGAGGGTTGAGAAGCAGTTACAGAGTTCTTTTGAGAGTTGATTAGATATTACTAAGCAGAGAGAAAAACCACATTTAATAAGCTCAGGGATTTTTAATATTCAAAAGTCTGAGGTTTTGGAGCATTTTCTTAAGTAGCTGGTAAGCCTGATCAGGAAAGCTCTCTCTGTATAGCATAGAAAAAATGACAGATCTTGTAGCTTTAAGTGATGGGATCCATGTGATTGAATTCAACACAAAACCATGTCAAGAAAATGAGTAGTACAAGATGATTGGGAGGGGGATGGGAGAGGGAAATGGGGACAAAAACATAACAAGGGCTATCTTGTGAGAAGTAATACACCTTCTATTTGGCAAATATAACTGTAACCCAAGACAGGAAGGGAAAAATAAGAAAAGAATGGATGTTTAAATTGGTGGGTAAAGAAACATTCAACATCAGAACTGTAGAGACTAAAGCCACCATAAACATTGACTGTCTCTGGCTTTGCTTAAGAACATACTCTAGAAATGAGTGGGAAGAGCTTCAAGAAGTATATAGAGAGCAAATCAATGATATGTGGGTGATATCAGGTGTCTGCTAGGGTTTAGGGTTGGGGTTATGGTTAGGGCATAGAGGTAGGTTTGGGGATGGTGGTTAGGGGTTGGAATTGCAGCTAGGGTCAGGTCAGGAGTCAAAGGTCAAGGGGTCAAGGGTCAAGAGTCAGAGTTAGGGTCAGGGTGTTAGGGTTAGGTGCTGGAGTTAGGGTCAAAGATCAGGGGTCAGATGTCAAAGGTCAAAGAATCACAGTTCAAGAGTAAGGGCCAGGACAGGTCAAAACTTTCTTAATAAGGACCCAGAAACACAACAAATCAGAGAAAGTCTGGATAAGTGGGACTGCATTAAACTGCAGAGCTTCTGTATGGCAAAGGACATAGCTAGCAAATTAACTAGAAAGCCTACAGAGTGGGAGATCTTCATTAACCATACAACAGACAAAGGCCTCATATCTAAAATATATCAACAGCTCAAAAAATTGAATCACTCCAAAACTAATCTCCAAAGTAACAACCATTCCATTGAAAGATGGGCCAGAGACTTAAAGAGAGTCTTCTCTGAAGAAATAAGAATGGTCTATGGACCCATGAAGAAATGCTTGACATCTCTGGCCATAAAAGAAATGAAAATCAAAACAACGCTGATTCCACCTCACTGCAGTTAGAATGGCCAGGAATCTAATAACAACAGATGCTGGAGGGGATGTGGCCAGGAGGGATCACTACTACACTGTTGGTGAAAGTGCAAACTCATTCAACCACTACGGAAAGCAGTATGGCAGTTCCTCAAAAGACTACACATAGAGCTCCCCTATGACCCAGCAGTTCCACTACTTGGCATTTACCAAATCGTCCAGAAACAGGGCCATACTAAATCCACTAGCATAACGATGTTCATTGCAGCACTTTACCACAGCAAAGGTATGGAACCAACCCAGATGCTCCTCAGTTGATGAGTGGATCAACAAGAGGTGGTATTTATACACAATGGAACTCTATGCTGCTGTCAGAAAGAATGACATTGCCCCATTTGTAAGGAAATGGAAAGAGTTAGGAAAAAAATCATATTAAGTAAAGTAAGCCAGACTCAAAGGAACATAGGCTCAATGGTTTCCCTCATTTGTCATAATCAGTAGAAACCTTGAGCTCTCCTAGCAGAGATTCACAATAGAACAAAACCTAGACACATAAGGCCATATAGTATGATGCTAAATGAAAGGACCTCCAGGATATAGAAACAAAAGCCATATGAGTGATTATTGTCCTTAATGTACTGTTATCGCTCATCTTTTTTGCTGTCCCTTGGCTATCTCATATTGTTACAGTATCTCACCTTGTTATCTGATATATTGTATATATGTGTATTTGGTCATTTCAAATCGGTTAGGGAAGGGAGGAAAACAAGATGAGGGGCAGGGGTGAGGGGAGGGAAATGGGGACCAACACACAAGAAAGGGTATCAATGTATGTGAAGTAATGCACCTTCTATCTGGTGAATATAATGTAACTCTTCTTTTAATTACAATAAAAATATATGGAAAAAAAATGAGTAAGGGCCAGGAGTTTAGCCTAGTCTAGAGGTAGAGTGCCTGCCTACCAAGCAAGAAGACTGGGGTTCAATTCCTTGGTACCACATACATAGAGAAAGCCAGAAATGGTGCTATGGCTCAAATGGTAGAGCTCTAGCCTTGAGAAGGCCCAAGGACAGTGCTCAGGACCTGAGCTCAAGCCCCATGACTGGAAAAAAAAAAAGCCAAAGTTCAAGGAATACATTATAAACATGAGAGGAATTTCACAATGAACTCCTTCCCTGTATGACTAATATAAAATGAAAGTCTGATTTTTTTTCAAGAACATTCTTGAAACGACAAGGTTCTAGAAAAACAAAGAAAAGACTTACTAGTTGCCAGAGGCCAAGGATGGGGCATAAGGAAGAGAGGGGGGAGTATGATTAACAAAGGTCCATACAAAGGACCTGTGTACTGTTGGAGGTAGTCAGTGTCTTGTAAGACCCATGAACCCACCAAGGTGATTAAACTGAATAGAGCAATAAACCACACAAGTGGGAACACATAAAACACTGAAAAGCATCAGTGGTTTCTATTAGCATTGATTGTAATACTATGCTGTACTCTTACAAAATGTTAAAATTGAAGAAACTGAACAAAGTGTTCAAGGAATGTTTTGTATCTAATAACTACATGTGAATCTGCAGTCACAATTTGATTTTAAAAAATCTAATATTTACTATAGCATCTCTTTTTACAGAGGAGAGAACTGAGCTTGATGTTACTTATCCAAGATTACAGAGCTAATAAGAAAGCGGGCTGGGATTCAAATTCAGATCTGTCCATGGCTTCAAAGGCCAAGAACTTATCACAGAATCATCTGAGGTAAAGATTTCATCATTCTTTCAGCTTAAATAAAAACAAAGAAGCTTTAGCTGGGGAAGTCAGGAACTGGGAAAGGTACCAAGACAACCATAGGGGTTTCATTCTAAAATTCCTACAAATAAGTAGTTTTTTATCTAAGTATGAAGTTGAGTAAGATAGAACACCCAAAGTTACCCATTCCTGGTTTCAGAATCAGAAAAAACTGAGTAAGATAGAGCACCCAAAATTCCCACACCTTAGTTTCAGAATCAGAAAAAAAAAAATCCTAAACCAAGTTTCAGCAAAATAACTTTATTTCCTAATACATGGTACACATGTACACCCCACCTGTGCTCACACTACACATCTGTTCACAAATGACTTCCAAACCACTGCTGCCCCACCAGCTAAGATGTATGAACAGCTACCTTAGTTGACATATGTAGAATGTCTCTAGACAGAACCTTTTGAATAGATTGGCTGGGTCACAGCAGAGTCAAATCAGTTGGATGAGTCTAAATTTAAAGCTTTGAAAAGCTACTAATTTTCTTCTAATACTTGCAGATGACTGGAATGCAGAAATCAGCCTGTACTCCAGGGAAACTGTTTCAGTTTTTCTGGTGATGGAACCACTTATCCACTGTAATCAAACAAAAGAAAAACAAATTACAATCCCCATTATGAGCCAAAATTGTCAACATTGAATTACACTCATTTTAGTAGACCCTACTACAGAGAACTTAGAGCAAACATACATGAAAAGCTGCACCATAGCAAAACCTGGTGCATAGTTTTTGTTTGGGCCACAGTGTTTTTGTTTGCGATTCCCTTTTCTTTTCTTTTCTTTTTGGTAATATGGACTCAAGCTCTTGACCAGCTTTTTCCCTCATGGTTGGTGCTCTACAATTGAGTCATGTCTCCAGTTCCAGCTTTTCTGCTGATTAACTGAAGGCAAGAGAATTGAGGATTGTCTGTTAAACCGTCTTCAAACCTCAATGTTCAGATTTCAGACTCGTGAGTAGTTATGATTATAGGTGTGAGCCATCGACACAGAGCTCATCTTCCTTACTTTTGCATTAACTTTAATATGATTTTCAAAAAAGAAAAAATTAAATGACAAAATCTCTTTCTCATCAGGAAAAAAAAAAACTTAACAGCGATTCTTAAAATCTAAAGGGGGAAAAAGCTGTTTTTTGAAGGCATCCACCTAGTACTCCAACTCTATGTCACTGCTTGGACACCAGAGTGAATTGGCACTGAACAGAGGTGGTATACACATATAATCTGTGGTTCACACATATAATCTGTGGTTCATACATATAATCTGGAACGTTTCTTTGTTCCTTCCTTCTTGCTCTCCATATATCACATGGTAAATTAAAATATACATACACATAAGCGTGGAACAAATTATATCAGGTGAAATAATCCAGGTACAGAAAGATAATTACACCTATTATATGTAGAACACTTGAACACATAAGAATAGACTGGAAAGATGCTCTCCAGGGGCTAGAGAGTAGAGACAGGTAGACACTGAAAGGGGAGATGCTGATTAAAGGGTTCAAAGCTGCAATGAAACAGGAGGAATAAGCCTTATGGATTTTTATTGCAAAGGATGCTGACTGCACTAAATAGCAATACATTGCCCATTTCTTGTGTTAGTACTATGGACTGAACTCAGGGCCCAGTGCTTGAGAGTCTCACCTATTTTGTCTGTTTCTTTGATGCTGGGGATTAAGCTTAGGACCCAAATACACTAAGCACAAGCTACATTCTCAGATACACCACATATTTTAAAATGGTAAACACAGTAGATTTTAAACCACATACAAAAAAATGTGCAGTAATAGATTAGCCAAATTTAATCATTCTTCATATTGAACATATAACAAAGCATCACATTGTACCTCACAAATATATAATTATTTTTCAATTAAAAATAAAAATTTATATGCACATTTAAGTTTGCATAAATGTAGTTATATTAGACTGTAGCCTTACCATCTGTTGGTATTGTGCAGGCAGATTCACATGGTGGTGGTAACTAAAATAAAATATTGAAATATATTAATTAGTCTTAGGGCAAAAAAAAATCAAAAGTATACTGACAAAAAAAAAAAAAAAGCTTAGCATTGCAGGGTTGGAAAAAGGCTCCAACAGAAGGATAGATAATTTGAGACCAGTCACAGCTACACAGCAAGATGCTGTCTCAAAACAAATAAAGAAGATTGTCAGAGTGACTTTTTAGAAACAATGAGGGTGTGCTCTATAAAAATTGATATATAATGATCCTATTCATACAATACATGCACAAAAGGTAGACAGTGTTCTCATTGCAAAACTATTGATAATTAACACTAGCTTTTCCTTTTCTGATTTTCTTACTCATACCATCAGGACACATGTATGTGTCCTGATGTCAGGATACAATGTAAACAGTCATGAATCTATGAATCTAAACGTACTGGGTTCATTATTAAAGCTGTCTTTTCCAGAAAAAGGCAGAATTTATTCTGCAGTGCTCAAAGGCAGAGCCACACCCCTAGCAGTTTTTTTGTTTTTGTTTTTGTTTTTTTGCCAGTTTTATACATGATTTTTTTGGGGGGTCGGTCATGGGACTTGAACTCTGGGCCTGGGCATTGTGCCTGAGCTCTTCAGCTCAAGGCTGCTGCCCTACCCCTTGGCCTGGGCATTGTCCCTGAGCTCTTCAGCTCAAGGCTACCACCTTACCCCTCGAGTTACAGCATCAATTCTGGTTTTCTTGTGATTAATTGTAGATAAGAGTCTCAGACTTTTCAGTGCCTGGGCTGGCTTCGAACAGTAATCCTCAGATCTCAACCTCCTGAATAGTAGGATTACAGGCATGAACCACCACACCAAGCCTTACATGGGTTATTTTTTTGAGATAATAAAGGCTTGCTTCATGCTAGGGCAATTCTTGGACCAAGATCTTGTTTTCAGCTTCCTGCTACAGCTTGGATGACATACACACATCCTAACACATCCAGTTTCTATTGAGCTGGAGTCTCTTGGGCTTTTCTGCCTGGTTTGGAACACCTCAATCTTCCCAGACTCAACCTCCTACACAGTTAGGATGCCATTCATGTAGCATGGCACCTAACTATTGGTTAAGCGCACTCTCTCACGCTCTCCCACGCTTGTGCGCTCTATCTATCTATCTATCTATCTATCTATCTATCTATCTATCTATCTGGCTGAGCTCAGATCACAATCTCTTGATTGTGGCTAGGATCACAAGCATAAGCCACTGCCTATGGCTTGTTTGTCATTTTTAATGCTTAAGTGAAAATAATTATAAGATGACCTAGTTACATCTTTTGGTTAAGCCCAAATAAGATAATTTAAATTATACATAGACAAAATTGTTGCTTTTTATAGACAGCTTACTATTTCATATCTAAGTCTTTTCTACTGTCATATACCATTACTGCAATGGTACCCTAAATTGGTAACTTCCTTAGCCTTTTCAAGTACATTTCTATGGGCTCTCTTATTGGAAATGCCTCACAGTGGGATAGACATTTGAGTCATTCACTACATTCTAAAATCAATCTGACTTTTACAAATCATACTACTTTGCTCTCTGTCCAACTTATGATTCATTGACTGATCAGGGCCACTCCCCAGTTCCTCTCCTCAGTCCATGTCTACTTATATGTGCTCCACGCTCTAATTTCAATACTTGCACAGAAATATGTACATAGGAGGTATTCAAGTATTTGCTTAAAGTACTTCCTCTCCCATCTAGCACTGTATCTTTTAGCCACCCCATCATCTTGTTAGAGGAAACAATTACATACAGCATCCACAATGGCCTTAGCAGCATCAGGATCACACTTGAAGGGGCTCTCAGTCACTGTTGTATTCATGCTACAGAAAAAAAGCCAAAAGTGAGTGATCACAAGACAAAACAACAACAACTACAACTCTTTCTCTTTTTTGTGTGTGTGCGAGTTAGTATTGGGGTTTGAATACAGGGACTGGGTTCTGTCTCTTGGCCTTTCACTTCAGGCTGATGCTCTACTACTTCTACCAATTTTTTTCTTTTAGTATTTAATTGGAGACAGAGTCACATGGACTCTGCTGCCTGAGCTGCAGGAGAGTCCTGTGATCCTCAGTATCCTCAGTATTACCAGCATGAGCTACCAGTGCTTGGCAAAAATGCCTCTCCTAAAGAGTTAAACAAAATAAACTGAGGGGCCAGGAGTGTGGCCTAGTGGTAGAGTACCTGCCTAGTATACATGAAGCTCTGGGCTCGATTCCTTGGTACCACATACACAGAAAAAGCCAGAAGTAATGCTGTGGCTCAAGTGGTATAGTGCTAGCCTTGAGAAAGCCCAAGGACAATGCTCAGGCCCTGAGTTCAAGCCCCAGGACTGGGGAGGGAAAAAAAATTGAAAATGGTAGAACAGATGATCTTTAAATTGAAAGCTTGTTCACCTGAGTTAAACATTTTAGGGCTGGGAGTTTGGCCTAGTGGTAGAGTGCTTACCTAGCATGCATGAAGACCAGGGTTCAATTCCTCGGTACCATATACATAGAAAAAAGCCAAAAGTGGTGCTGTGGCTCAAGTGGTAGAGCACTAGCCTTGAGAAAGCCCAAGAACAGTGCTCAGGCCCTGAGTTCAAGCCCCGGGGTGGTCAAGTGAGGAGCTTGAACTCTGGGCCTGGGCGCTGTCTTTGAGCTCTTCAGCTCAAGGCTAGTGCTCTACCACTTGAGCCACAGTGCCACTTCTGGTTTTCCAGTATTATTTGGAGATAAGAGTCATATGAACTTTTGTGCCTCGGCTGGCTTTGAACTGTGATTCCTCAGATTTCAGCCTCCTGAGTAATTAGGATTACAGGTGTGAGCCACTGGTGCCTGGCCAAAGTACATATATTCTTAGGATGATTCAGCTATTCAACAAGTTCAGTTAAGATTGAATACTGTGTAGTTCTTACTAAAACAGCTGGGAATGCAAATTGAAATAAGAAACACATCTTCCCTAATGGAAAAAAAAAATGAAACCACCACCACCATACAAATCCTATCTCTATCAGTGCTGATGAAAGATCTGACTGATGTAACAATGCTCAACATTTCTAAAACATAATTCAGTAAAATATATGCAAAAATCTTTAAAAAACTTCATAGGCTTTCATAGGAGAATTCTGTCTCTAAGACCCAAGGTTGAAGCAATGTCTATTCAAAAATTGGACACAACTCATTAGATTCACTATACATAATTAAAATAATTTGAGGGTATGATGGGATTAGGAAAAATGGGGGAGAATGATGGAAAGGGTGACATTAATCAAGATGCATTGTTCTCATAATCTGATTTGTTATACTGAAATCCTTTTGTACAACTACTTAAAATTGGAAAAAGACAATAAAAAAGAATCTTGGAAGAGAAGACAAAAGAAATTAGACATAACTAAAATGTCTAAAAAAAAAAAAAAAAAGAATGATTAAAAACATTTTATCTAAGGCCAGAAGTATGGTTTTGTGATGGAGTACTTGCCTAGCATGCATGAAGCCCTGGGTTTGATTCCTCAGTACCACATAAACAGAAAAAGTCAGAAGGGGAACCTTGGCTCAAATGGTAGAGTTCTAGCCTTGAGCACAGAAAGGCTCTGTTACAGAGCCCAGGCCCTGAGTTCAAAGCCCAGGACCAGAAAAAAATAAAATAAATTGATTCAATCTCTAATACCAAAAAACAAAACAGAACAATTTTTTTAAAAATCACTAAATCAAGTCCTATACTATACATAGTTTATAATATAGTGTTAAATTTAAAAAGCATGAAGTAGGACAGGGAGTTTGGCCTAGTGGTAGAGTGCTTGCCTAGCATGCACCAAGACCCCGGTTCAATTCCTTGGTACCACATACATAGAAAAAAAGCTGGAAGTGGTGCTGAGGCTCAAGTGGTAGAGCTCTAGCCTTGAGAAAATCCAAGGACAGTGCTCAGGGTCTGAGCTCAAGCCCAGGACTGGCGATAGATAAATAAATAAATAAATAAATAAATAAAAAGCATGAAGTAAATTGTGCATAGCTTAATCCTATTTTTTTTTTGCCAGTCCTGGGGCTTGAACTCGGGGCCTGGGCAGTGTCCTTGGGCTTTCCCCAAGGCCAGCACTCTACCACTTGAGCCATAGCACCACTTCCAGCTTTTCTATGTATGTGGTACCAAAGGTCTTTGGGTACTTGTGTCTTCTTGCATGCTAGGCAAACACTCTAACACTAGTCCAAACTCCTGGCAATCTTAATTATTTTAAAAACCATTTTGAAGCAGGGCACTGGTGGACTCAAGCCTGTAATCCTAGCTACTTAGGAAGCCGAGATCTGGGGACTGCAGTTCAAAGCCAGCCTGGGCATGAAAGTCCATGAACTCTTTATCTCCAATTAACCACAAGAAACCCCGAAGGGGTTCTGTAGCTCAAAGTGGTAGACTGGTAGCCTTGAGCTGAAGAGCTCAGGGACAGTGACCAGGCCCAGAGTTCAAGCCCCATGACTGGCCCCCAAAAAGTGCATTTTGGCACGAAATGTAATAGAAGGGGTGAGACTTACTGGAATACAGTGTAAATAAGTGTAAAGATAGTAACAGTGAAATTCCCTCCATATAAGCCAGAAAACAAAAAAAGCTCCCAAACAAAAAACCCAAGTACAACCTTGATAATAATAACAATAAAATTATATTTAAAAAACAAACAAACAGGGCTGGGATATAGCTCAGTGGCAAAGCACTTGCCTAGCAAGTGCAATGTTCTGGGTTCGATCCCCAGTAACAAAAAAGAAAAGACAAAAAAAAAAAAAAAACAGTTTAGAAACAAACAAACAAGTATTTTGCTCTCACATAAAGAACTGGGGGGAAAAATGCTCCAAATATTAATGTGTATATTTGGTAAAAGTGTAATTAAAGATAATTAAAACTAGTTTGGCCTAGTGGTCAATTGCTTGCCTGGCATGTATGAAGACAGGGGTTCTATTGCTCGGTACCACATACATAGAAAAAGCTAACAGTGGTGCTGTGGCTCAAGTGAGAAAGCCCAGGGACAGTGCTCAGGTCCTGAGCTCAAGTCCAGAACTGGCAAAAAAAAAAGCAAAACAAAGTTTTTTACTTGTTTATCCATAATTTTTAGTCATTTTGCTGAATTCTTTTCTTTCTTTTTTTTGCCAGTCTGGAGGCACTTCCTTTGCTCAAGGCAGCACTCTACCACTGGAGCCACAGCGCCACTTCTGGCTTTTTCTGTGTGCGTGATACCAAGGAATCGAACCCAGGGCTTTGTGCATGCTAGGTGAGCACTCTACCACTAGGCTATACTCCTGGCATTATTTTTTTTTTTAAGAGGCAATGCCATCTGCAAGAATTTTTGTCCTCTTTCCAATATTCTTTCATCTTATTTCTTTTGTTTTGTAGTGCTGGGGATTGAACTCCAGGCCCTGTGCTTACAAGTGCTCTATAACTTGAGCCATAGCTTCAGTCTCATTTCTTTTTCATTGACTAGTATTCACTTCATGGACTAGTATTTCCAGAACAATAGTCATCACATGACAGAAAATATCCTCTAATAATGCCTTTAAAAAGAAAATGGCGTTAGAGAACCTAGGGCTTTGCACATGCCAGACAAATGTTCTATCACTGGGTTTATCATAGGTCCTTAACCCCTTGGTGTGTACTTGTAGTTGAATTTAGGACCGTGTACTTGGTAGGCAAGCACTCTACAGCCTGAGACAAACCTCTACTTTCAGCATTTTGCTGGTTAACTGGAGATAAGAGTTTTAAAATCCTCAAATTCAGCTTCCTGAGAAAATAGGATTATAAATTGGCAGTACTACAAACACCTGGCACTTATTATTATTATTTTTACTTGCAGCTTTTTCTGTTGATATGGTACTGAGGAATCAAATCCAGGGCCTCATGCATGCTAGGCAAGCACTCTACCATTAAGCCACATTCCTAGCCCCTAGCTGTTATTTTTAATGGCAGTAAATTCTATGTACCTAAGGGATACTAGTACAGCTGTAATGCATCTTACATATTTACATCAAAGAATAGCACCCTGAGGCTCAGAGCCTTTCCCAATTATTCTCATACAGCTCTCACTCACTGCTTGCATGATAGCTTTACTCTGTACTTATTCAATGTTTTATGGACACTTTTAAGCTGTTTATATATTTCCCTTCCCATTTGAGCACTAGCTGACAAGTTCTTTTCTAAGCTAGTAGAACAGTATATATAGCATTTTGTGGTTGCTAAAATCTTTGGTGCAAACAGATCTGTTTTATGTGTTTAACACACAGAGAAGCATTAACACTTACCAACTGATTCCTTTTCCATCTGTTTTCTTAGTCACTAACGCTTTCCAATAGTCATGAGTACTTTTAATAATATCAACTGCAAAGTCCTATAATTTGGAGAGAGACATTACAATGATAGATAAATGATCTTTTTCTACTATCAATATTTTCCCCAAAGCCTGACACTTTGTCTTGCTTTCTTAAAAATAGGAGAGAACATTCTTTTTTGGGGGGTCTGTCATGGGGCTTGGGCTCTGGGCCTGGGTGCTGTCCCTGAGCTCTTCAGCTCAAGGCTTCCACCCTACCCCTTGAGCCACAACTTCACTTCCGGTTTTCTAATGGTTAATTGGAGATAAGAGTCTCATGACCTTTAGTGGCTGGGCTGGCTTTGAACCGTGATCCTCGGATCTCAGCCTCCTAGAATTCCAGGCATAAGAATATTCCTCTGAGAACACTTTTTTTTTTTTTTTTTTTTGCCAGTCCTGGGCTTGAGCTCAGGGCCTGAGCACTGTCCTTGGACTTTCTCAAGGCTAGAGCTCTACCACTTGAGCCTCAGTACCACTTCCGGCTTTTTTCTATGTATGTGGTACCAAGGAATCGAACCCGGGTCTTCATGCATGCTAGGCAAGCACTTTAACCACTAGGCCAAACTCCCAGCCCATCTTTTTTTTTTTTTTTTTTTTTTTTTTTTTTTAAGACAGTTTCACTATGTAGCCCAGGCTGTCCACAAACTTGATTCTCCTGCCTTAGGTTCCCAAATACTAGGATTACAATAGTATATCATAATACCCAATAAGGACATTTAAATGAATAAACTTCCTTAGTATTTTGTGAGCCTTGATGAGAATATGGTTAATTTTTTTTTTCTTTTTTTGGTTGGCCATGGGACTTGAACTCTGGATTTGGGTGCTGTCCCCAAACTCTTCAGCTCAAGGCTAGTGCTCTACCTCTTTAGCCACAGTGCCACTTCTGGTTTTCTGGTGGTTAACTGGAGATAAGAGTCGCTCATACTTCAGTGCCCAGCCTGGCTTTGAACCGCTATCCTCAGCTCTCAGTCTCTTGAGTGGCTAGGATTATAGGCATAAGCCACCAGTACCTGGCAATATAGTTAAAGTTTAAGTCTCAATACATATTTGTAAATGATACATTACCTTATCTTTAAATTCTGCATTGAAAGCAAACTCATTTTCTGGTTTTCCATCAGGAACCTTGTACCTTCTAAACCAGTCCACAGTAGCTTCTAGGTACCCAGGTTTCAGCCGTTCTACATCACTAATATCTAAGGAAAGAATAAACTTATTACCTAATACATGAGTAATTATTTATGTATTGAAAGAAAGCTATATATTAAATCAAGTAAAAGTTCAAAATAACATTGGAGCTGACATCCTTATTGAAAAGAGAATCCCATATAAGAAAAGAAAATCACATGTGAAAGGGTATCAATGTATGTGAATTAATGCACCTTCTATCTGGCAAATATCATGTAACCCTTTTACTAATTACAATAAAAAAATTATACTTTAAAAAAAATAAAAATAAAAATAAAAGAAAATCATCTAATGTATCAGACTAGCTCTGACATTAAACATGAAGAGAGCAAATCAGTATGACAGTAACTGCTATTGAGGTAACTAAAAGGAGAAATGGGAAAACTGGGGTGAAATAATGAAATCAGTTTGGCAAGTGAGGATGATTCCTATGAGAAGAGTATAAAATCAAATGAAGCCAAGTAGAAATTATTTCAGAGGCGCATATGACAATTACATATGAAAGGAGAGGAAAACACCCTAGCTGAGTGTAAGTGTCTCATACTAGCTACTTAGAGGGCTGAGTTATGAGGATCTGAAGTTTGTAATCATACAGGCAGAAAAGTTTATGAGACTCCATCTCCAATTAATTAGCAAAAGTCAAGCTAGAGGTATGGTTCAAACTTAGGAACACCAGCAAACCTAGTGAGAGTGTACAGTCCTGAATTCAAGCCATAGTATCAGCACAAAGGAAAAAAAAATACCCACTGGCTTCAGGTTTTTATTTTTGTTGTTCTGGGGATGAAATGGAGCATGTTCCATGCTCTTCAAGCACTTTACCACTGAGCAACAGCCTCAGGGTAACATTCTAAACTTACTAGACCTTGATTCTTTAGCTATTTCTCAATCACAATGAGTTAGTTTTGGCCAACAGAAAAGCCAAGTACTGTTCCATATAAGCAAATAGAAGACAAAGCACTAAAAAGTCAACTGTGAAAGGGAAATACATTCACAGCAGGAGCTAATTTATATTTGCACAACATGGATTAGTCTGGCATGGTGGTATATATTTATAATCCCAGCACTTGGGAGGATAAACCAGGAGGATCATAAATTCCAGCCAATCTAGACTACAGAGTAAGACCCTGTCACAAAACAAACAACAAAGATGGCTTCGGTCCAATTTGTGATCTATATAGTTAAATAATATGCAATTAACTATAGTATTCCTAAAGTATTGAAAAGCTTACAGAGGGAAATAGCAAATTTTTCAACATTAATACATTTCAAAGACACCAACTGATTGTATCTCCAATTAACCACGAGAAAACCAGAAGTGTCACTGTGGCCCAAGGGATAGGGCAACAGCCTTGAGCTGAAGAGCTCAGGGACAATGCCCAGCCCCAAAGTTCAAGTCCCTGGACAGACCACAAAAAACAAAAACAAAAACAAAAGAAAGTCCTGATGGGCTATTGTGTATGCTTAGCAAGCTTGAGATGGGAGTTTAATCCATAACACCAAAGTAATCAATTAGTTAATTCATTAAAATGAAATGAAGATAAATTAGACGAATGTTATAAAATGGTATGTGAACTATATTTTGACTAAACATTTAACGCCTGCAATTCTAGCTACTCTGAAGATCTGAGGATCACGGGTTCAAAAGCCAAGCAGAACTCAAAAACTGGAAGCGATACTGTGGCTCAAGTGGTACAATGCTAGTCTTAAGCACAAAGAGGCTCAAGGACAGTATCCAGGCCCTAAATTTAGGCCCCACAACCAACAAAAAAACAAATCAAAACAAAAAAGAAAAAGCAACACAAGGTAACTGAAGGTTACACAGAGAAGGGGGGAAAGCAATAAACTCAAACTACCAGCTTTTTTTCTTTCCTGGAACAAAGAAAGTTATTTAGTTAATAACCTCCAGATCAGTCTTGGAAATAACAATGCTTTGTCATCTGCCTTGTTCCTCCACTTTAAGGCAGGGGCTTACAATTCCATCATTGTAGGATAAGTCTAAAAGGACTTCTGGTCTGTAGGCATGGCTCAGGCAGAAGTCAAAGATAGGCCCCAAATTCAAATCCCAGTACCACCGGAACAACACAAAGAATTAGATTCCACTGTCTTCTGATATTCTTACCACTGTAATTTGCTGCATCAGGATCATCCACATTAATGGCAATGACTTTCCAGTCCGTTTCTCCTTCATCGATCATAGCCAATATGCCCAAAACTTTCACTCTGATTATCTCACCTCTTGCACATACCTGAGATTCAACAAACACAGTCAAGAAAATGTCTTAGAATAAAATTTGGGGAAGGAAATTTTATTTGGTAATAGTAAGAAATAAAGCTGTCAAATTTCTATATATTTAAAGCTTGTTCTTGAAGCACATTTTCAAAAGCTAGACAAATATATGCTCCATTAGTACTATTCAGACTGAAAATTGGATATGCAGGGTCTAATATCTTATAGTTCTTAAGAAAAGCAGCAACATGGCTCAGAGTAATTAGTGTTATTTTACACTAAAAATTGTGATGAAGAATAAGATCTCTATAACTTTTTTATTTTTTTGAGGGCGAGCCCTCAAACATCTCTATTTGGGCTTTGTGTTGGATAACTGAAGATGGAGTCTCAAATAATCTGCCCAGACTGGCTTTGAATCTCAGTCCTCCAGGTCTCAGAGTCCTGAGTATCTAGGATTACAGGGGAAAGCCACCAGCTGGTTCCACATTCCTAGTGTGAATTGTTTACCACTTATCTTATGGAAAACCCTGAGTTAGACCAGTCATACAGCTTAGTCTGTCTTAAAAACTTTGACTTGGTAATGGCTCTGTGATTCAAAGTGGTAGAGTGCTAGCTTTGAATGAAAAAGCTCAGGGACAGCACCTAGGCCCTGAGTTCAAGCCCCATGACCAACAAAAAACAAAACAAACAAAAAACCCCAAAATAACAAAAGCAACTTCGTCTTAACAACTGGGAATATGGCTCAGTGAGAAAGAACTTGCCTAGCATATATTAGGCCATGGGTGTGTCCCTTAGCCTAATCCCCAACAAAACATAACAAAATGTTTAAAAAAAAAAAAAGATGATAATTTTGGTTTTGTTTCCTTCTTTCCTGAACCCAAGAGTGGTCATAAAGCTATAACTAATCAGAATCTCAGAGTGGCCCCACTTTATAGAAGAATCCCTATCATAAATCTCCAAACAAAGAGGTTATTTGCCTTGAGTGTGTTCACAGGTCATATCAAACCCTTCTGGCAAGGGTTATCTCATGCTTATTTGAAATATGCCTCCAGGTAAGCTTTACCTATGGGCTACTTATCTGTTTTCTAAAATAGTACAGAGCATATCTCCCAGTTCAATCAGACTATAAATGCACACATTTTCCTAGAGTAGGCTTGAAAATGACAATTATAAATGCTTAGAATGAAGTCACCCAGAACCATCATTATTTCAGTAATATTCATACATTTTATTCACAGTTTTTTTGTTTGTTTTGTTTTGTTTTTGCCAGTTCTAGAGCTTTAACAGGGCTGGGCATTGTCCCTGAGCTTCTTTTGCTCTACCACTTGAGCCACAGCATCACTTCTGGCTTTTTCTGTTTATGTGGTGTTGGGGAATGGGACACTAGACTTCATGCATGCTACGTAAGCACTCTACTACTAAGCCACATTCCCAGCCCCACAGTAGTCTTACAGAAAAGATGTCAGATTTCATTACCTTGCTTCCAATTTCACAAACATCAATTGGATCATTATCACCACAGCACCCAGTATGTTTGTCATTGTGTCCTGGGTCTTCCCATGTCTAAAACAAAACAAGGGTTAGATTACATCATTTCTATACATTCTGATGACAAAGGGGATCTTGTTGATAGACAAAATCTAATTAGTCTTTCTAAAACAGTATAACTTCACCTATTTTTTCTCTCATTTGTTTAATGTTAATTTTTACAGTTAAGAATCTTAACTATATGCAATTATTCCTTTTACTCCTTTCTTTAGTTTTTACATCAACTTTATTCTCAGAGCCAACCTATATGAGTTAACCTTCACATCACCAACTAATGTAGGAATCATATTCCCTCTTACCTTCTTACCAAAATCCCATACTCAACAGTGAGTTCTGGATTGCAAAAGAAGATTTACTATTTGCATCCGTCTATAAGGCTACTAAACAAAGACACTTACACAAGTGCTACATGTATTATTTCAATTAAATGCTATAACTTAACTAATTTTAAGCTTGAAAACCATCCTACTTACAACAACAACAAAAGCTCAAATCTGGATGTGAGTGTATAAGGCCTATAATTCCAGCACTTGGTAGGCTAAGGCAGCAGAATCTGAGTATCAGGCCAGTCTAGACTAAATAACAAGATCCCATCACAAAAAACAGATTTTTTTTTTTTGGTACCAGTTCTGGGTCTTGAACTCAGGGCCTAGGTATTGTCCCTGAGCTTCTTTTTGCTCAAAGCTCTCTACCACTCTACCACTTGAGCCAACACTACTTCCAGTCCAGCTTTTTCTCTTGATATGCTACTGAGGAATTGAACCCAGGGCTTTAGGAATGGTAGGCAAGCACTCTACCACTAAGCCATACTCCCATTCCAAAACAAACTTTTTTTTTTTTGCCAGTCCTGGGGCTTGACCTCAGGGCCTGAGCATGTCCTTGGGCTTTCTCAAGGCTAGAACTCTACCACTTGAACCACAGCACCACTTCTGGATTTTTCTATGTATTTGGTACCAAGGAATCAAACCTGGGTCTGCGTGCATGCTAGGCAAGCACTCTATGACTAGGCCAAACTCCCAGCCCTACATATAACTTTTGTTTGTGTGTTTTCTTGGCTATTATGAAGTCTGTTTGGGAGCCAGCAGTTTGGCCTAGTGATAGAGTACCTAGCATGCACAAAGACCTGGGTTCCATTCCTCAGTACCACATACATAGAAAAAAGTTGAAGTGGTACTGTGGCTCAAGTGGTAGAATTCTAGCCTTGAGAAAACCCAAGGATAGTGTTCAGGCCCTGAGCTCCAGCCCAGGACTGGTTAAAAAAAAAGTTAGGTGTAGTCTCAAATACTTACTTTAAAACTATATTAAGATTGGAGCCGGAGTGCTAGTCTTGGGGAAATCCCAGGGCCAGTGCTCATGCCCTGAGTTCAAGCCCAGGATTGGCAAAAAAAAAAAAAAAAAAAGAAAAAAAAAGTATTTATATAATTCTAGTTACTCAGGAAGGTGACATCTGAGGATCAATGTTTCGACCAGTCCAGGAAGAAAAGACTATGAGACCCTTATCATAAACTAACTATGGAAGTGTCAGAAGGGTTATTTGGCTCAAGTGGTAGAGCACCAGCCTTAAGTGAAAAAGCTAAGAGATAGCATCCAGTGAGAAAATGAGAAAAAAGATAGAGCCAGAAAAGTGGCCAATCCCAGGTCCTCCTCCACGAAATGTGCCACAACATACTTCTCTCAGTTGATTGTCCAGAATTTGTACCAGGCCAAGCCTTTTGCTCACATACAGACATTCCCTCTTGGGAAAAAAATGTGTGCTTAAACTTTTTTCAGTCAGGGTAATGATCTACTGATGCTCTTGGATGTCATTTGGTCGGAATACGCAGTGGAATAGGGGACTCACTGAAATGCCATTGTAAATATTGGAACAAATTGTGCTGCAGAAATGAGAATGACCAGACTGCCTTCTGTACAAGAATATCTACTCTCAGGCCCTTGTGAAGGAGGTTGGGCCAGCACTGCAGTGGAGATACCCACCTTTGGGACCATGTGAGACAGACCGGAAGACTGCTATTGTTATTACAGGAGCTGCTTATTGCTGTGAAATTAGCCTGGGCTTCATGGGCTACTTTTCTTCACGGTGGGAAAGTTAATTTTATCATTGTGGAAATGCTGCAAGATTCTGTGTTTTGTTTCCAAGCATATATACTTGTGCTGAGATCAATAAAGCAGAGAGGATTGAGTAACATTTCCCAGATTGTTAGCTCCTTTGCTATTTGATTGTTGTCATGGTGTTTCACATGGACTATAAGATTTATTAATGTGGACACGTAAGTAATAAGAAATTTAAGAAATAAATAAGGGTATTTTTCCTTTACTTTTAAGAAATGTATTTTTTATACATCAGTATGAAAGAACTGCCCATCAATAAACCATGATGGACAGTTTCAAAGATACTTTTATCTCATATTTCTAGTTAGTCTCTTCTATTCCAGTTAGAAATTTGGGTGAGTGTTTTAATTGATGAAGAAAAGTGACATTGTTTAAATTTTTTATTTTTTAAAAAAATATAATGACTGATTGTATAAGTTACATTTATTTATTGTATAAACTTGGGTCCAAGATGATATTTTTCAACCATCTTATGAACAATTGTTGGGTAAGTTGGACACTATAGAAAATTCCTTTCCTTCAGGATAGCAGATAGGTCAGTCTAGTTGGTGATGCCTGTCTATTAACATTTTGTGCATTATTAATAAAATTGCAAGAATAAAAAAAAAGAGAGAAATAGCATCCTGGCCCTAGTCCAAGCCCCAGTAAACACACACACACACACACACAGTAACACAAAGTAAATAAATAAAGATTGTCAGTTGTTTATACTTATAGTTCTAGCTACTTAAGAAGCTGAGATCAGAAAGAAAAGAAAAGAAAAATCACAAGAATCTATTTCAAAAAAGTAAGTTGTGCGTGGTAGTACATGTTTGTCACCCTGGATAAAATGGGAAGCATAAAAAAAAGGCAGTCTACAGCTACAGGGCAAAAAGTGAGAATAAATCCCAAAATAGATCAGTGCAAAAAAGGACTGATGATGTGGCTCAGCAGCAGAACACTTTCCTAGCCAGCATTAGGCTCTGAGTTCAAAACCCAATATAGGGGCTGGGAATGTGGCTTAGCTGCAGACTGCTTGCCTAGCATGCATGAAGCTCTGGATTCAATTCCTCAGTATCATATAAATAAAAAGCCAGAAGTGGTGCAATGGTAGAACACTATCCTTGGGCAAGAGAAGCTCAAGGACAGTGCCTAGGCCCTAAGTTCAAGCCCTGGGACTGGCAAAAACAAAACAAAACAAAAACACCCCCCCAAAACAAACAAAGAGCAACAATACAACCAAAGTAGTAGTAGTAGTAGTAGTAGTAGTAATAATAATAATAATAATAATAATAATATACTGGTAGAAAGAAAACTGCTCAGTGGCTCATGCTTATAATCCCAGTATTGGCTCACTGGAGGGAAGCATGCAGTTGCATAACAAGAATCTGTCTCAAATAAACAAACAAACAAAACCCAAAGCTGGGCAGTGGTGGCTCACACCTGTAATCCTACCTACTTAGGAGGCTGAGATTTGAGGATGGAAGTTCAAAGTCCCAAAGGAAAGTCCATGAGATTCTTACCTCCAATTAGCCACAGTAAATTAGAAGTGCCACAGTCGCTCAAAGTGGTGTTGTGCTGCTATCCTTGAACAATAGAGCTCAGGGACAGTGCCCAGGCCCCATGTTCAAGCTCCAGAACCAGAAAACAACAACAACTAAGGATTGCTAATATAAAGTATTCTTACATGCTCAAGGCCTAGGATTCCAATCACTCAACAAAAAGAAAAACTTTTGAACTCTTCTGGGTACTTATTGTCTTCTACTAATTAGATTTCCTTTATAACCAATTTCTAAAACAGACTAGAAGCTGTAATACTAAAATGGAAATATGTTCTGATGTTAAAAGCATTATTGCTGGCCAGGAGCCAAGACTAAAAAGTTTAATCAGGTTTTTCTGAAGCTTAAATTGCTGGCTTTCCTTCTAACTAAATTGCAAGGCAATCTTCCCAGAGCATCTTACAAAAGAACTGAGGCTGGGTTTGCTAGGAAGCTCACTTAAAATGCAACTATTGTTCAGGTTTTCTCCCCAATCAAAATGTTTTATGAGTTGGGCTTCTCTGCCTCATCAGGAGTGAAGAAAAAAAGATAGAATTCAAGAATGATAAAGGAGCACTCACAAGGCAAACAGAAAGATAGAACAAGCCACAGAACGGTAAGCATTTTAGAACAAGCCACAGAAGGGTAAAGCATTTCAGTGATGCTTTCCTATGGGGACATACTTCAAAGCTAAATACTAAATCAATTGAAATACAAGGCTAAGTACTGTAATTAGGCAGACAAATGACTTTGTGATTACTCACAAGCTCAGATGAGTTTGACCTATATTCTAAGAGCTGTTCCACAAGAAAATTCTACTTAACAATTTCACTTAGTGGAGAATGGAAGCAAAGCACTTAGGAATCAGAAAAACTAAAATGAACATTTAGTTAGGTGCTACAACATTAGCCTAACCAGACCAGAATTAAATATATGTCCTTTACTCATACAGGTGTGATTCTAGAAGAGTCTTCATTCAAACATGAAATAGGATCCTGTTATATAATGACTGGTCATTATGCTTGAGATAAAATGGTAAGCAATTCAGCTATCCTTCTGGCTCCAGGCTTCACCAACACTTTACCACAAAGAGCTATATTTCAACAGGAAGAAATCAATTGCTATGTGAACTGAAGAAACTAGGTACTTTATTCTACAATAACTACACAAGCTCAGTATTATTTATATCTCAAAGAGAAAAAAAGTAATATTTAAGAGGAGGGAGGATGAGAGAAAGGGAAGCAGTGAGTTTGTGTATGTGTATGGAAATGCTTCAATGAACCCTCAACCCTGTACAAGTAATATATTAATTTTAAAAATCTTTGAAAAAAGAAAGAGATCCACATTTTGCTCCAAACAGCAGGTTTTTGTGTTTTTGTTTTATTTATTTACAAGGCAGGATCTGATTCTGTAGCCTAGGCTCCCCTGGAACTTACAATGTAGTACAGGATGGCCTCAAACTAACACTCTCTCTCTCTCTCTCTCTCTCTCTGTCTGTCTCTCTCTCTCTCTGTCTGTCTCTCTCTCTCTCTGTCTGTCTCTCTCTCTCTCTCTCTCTCTCTCTCTCTCTCTCTCTCTCTCTCTCTCTCTCTTTCTTTCTCTTCCAGTCCTGGGGCTTGAACTCAGGGCCTAGGCTCTGTCCTTGAGATTTTTTTCAAGGCTAGCACTCTATCACTTGAGCCACAGCACCACATGCAGTTTTTTCTGTGTATGTAGTATCAAGAAATGGAACCCAGGACTTCATGTACCCTAGGCAAGCAGTTTACCACAGGCTACATTCTCAACCCGGCCTTAAACCCTTGATCTTCTTGGTTCAATCTCCTAAATGCTGGGATTAAAGGCATGTACCACAATCTAGCTTGAAATCAGTTCTTTAAATCACTATCATGCACTCTCTTAATAGATTTATCACTGGGGATCTGTAAAGAAAGAACCTATCCATCTCTGTGTGTGCACATAAGTATATATATATGTGTGTGTGTGCGTGTGTGTGTGTGTGTGTGTGTGTATGTTTTACAACCAGTCCATAGGAAAAAACAACATTTCAGAAAAAAACTTTCAAATCTGAGTTTAGACAGTTTTAATCCAGCCTTTCAGTTAGTTATTAAAGGATGCAGTAACCAGAGATAATTGTCCCTCATGTGTTTTAAAATTCCATAGAAAACTGGAAGCCAGTGGTTCATGCCTGTAATCCTAGCTACTCAAAAAGTTGAGATACGAAGAATGGGGTTCAAAGCTAGCCTAGGCCATAAAGTCTGTAAGAGTCTTTTGTTGTTGTTGTTGGTGGTGGTGGTGGTGGTGGTTGTGGAGCTTGAATTCTGGGCCTGAGTGCTATCCCTGAGCTTGATCTCATGGCTATCGCTCCACCTCTTGAGCCACAGCACCACTTCCCATTTTCTGGTGGTTAAGTGGAGATAAAAGTCTCATGGACTTTCATGCCCAGGCTGGCATTGAACAGAGATCCTCAGATCTCAGCCTCCCGAGTACCTAAGATTACAGGCATGAGCCACCAGCACCCAGCTCTGTAAAACTCTTATTTCCAATGAACTACCAAAAAAGCCACAAGTAGAGCTGTGGCTCAAGTGGCAGAGCACTAGCCTTGAACATACATGCTCAGGGACATTGCCTGGGCTAAGTTCAAGCTCTAAGGCCAGTGTGTGTGGCCTACACCTACAGTAAACACACACCTACAGCAAACATTTTCTGCAGGTATTTAAATCTTTTGACCATCAGTTGTTTTTTAGCAGGCTAAGATAGTACATTTTAAAGAAATGTATACAGGGCCGGGAGTTTGGCCTAGTGGTTAAAGTGCTTGCCTAGCATGCACGAAGACCCGGGTTCGATTCCTCGGTACCACATACATAGAAAAAAGCCAGAAGTGGTGTTGAGGCTCAAGTGGTAGAGCTCTAGCCTTGAGAAAGTCCAAGGACAGGGCTCAGGCCCTGAGCTCAAGCCCAGGACTGGCAAAAAAAAAAAAAAAAAAAAGAAATGTATACAGACATACCTGAGGGATGGCACCATAGTTCCAGATATATCCTTTATATGGGAATAGATTCGCAACATAGCGCAGTTTTCCTTTTTTTACATCTTGCTTAATTGGGTTTAAAGGGTCCTTGGTAGCAATCTGAAATGGTATTTCAAATGGTTGCATATGAACTGGAATATATTTTGATGTGACTAGAAGCTTGCTTGAGGATGTACCACGACTCAAGGAAGGGCAAAAGAGCATTTATTAACATTTACGTACTCCAGAAAGTGACAACTACCATTGGCTGGAATAAACCCTAATATCTAAGAAATAAAGGCATCAAGATTTCTATTAAGCAAAACAAACATCCAATTTTAGTTTTCCTTTAAAGCACTTAAAATTATCCAAACATCCAAGTATACTGTATGTAAATGTGAAAATGTAAAAATTCAAGTGTATAAAACATGACATACTGATACAAAAAGGCAACTATGTTAGGTACTATCAGGAAAAACTTTGAACAATGAAACCAAAATCCCAATGAGATCACTATACCTTTCATCTCTTAAGAGGAGATGGTGGCTCATGCCTATAACCCTATTTACTCAGAAGACTTGAGATCTGAGGATCATGGTTTGAAGCCAGGCCAGACAGAGAAGCTGCTGTGAGACTTATAGCTCCAATTAACCACTCAAAAAAGTGGTGCTGGGGCTGGAAATGTGGCTTAGTGACAGACTGCTTGCCCAGCATGCATGAAGCCCTGGATTCAATTCCCCAATACCACATAAAGAGAAAAAGCTGGAAGTGGCGCTGTAGCCTAAGTGGTAGAGCACTAGCCTTGAGCAAAAGAGCTCAGGGTCAGCACCCTGAGTTCAAAAAAAAAGAGGAGGAGGAGAAAAGGCTTAGAAAACGTCATTAAGTACAATGGTATGCGGAAGTGAAGTCTGAGGCATGCAAGAAGACTGGCAGGCAGCACGAGAAATGGTGCTAAACAGTCTTGAGATCTGGATGGTTCATCTTGGAGCAAGTCAATATGGCTAGATCAAAACTAATGTGATAAATCTCCTTAACTGAGGTCAAACATTACCTCCATTTTTGCATTGGACCAACGTGGAACTTCAACAACCATGTGGAACACGTCCTGGAGAAACAAAGAGAAGGTTGTATAAGAATAAAACTATTACTTAAATCCAAGACTAAAGAACTGTGCATTTCTGTAAAACAATAAATGTGTTTAGAAAACTTAAACTAATTTTTCATAAGTAAGAAACTTTAGGACCAATCTTATTAAAGTTCATTTTATCCACTATAAATTTTCAAAAACTACATTTATCTAGTACTACTTTTCAGATATAAAAAAATCAAAGATCTGGGGGCCAGGAGCTTGGCCTTAGGGGTCAAGTGCTTGCCTAGCATGCATGAAGACCCAGGTTCCATTCCTCAGTACCACATACATAGAAAAAGCTGAAAATGGTGCTGTGGCTCAAGTGGTAGAGCTCTAGCCTTGAGAAAGCCTAAGGACATCACTCAGGTGCTAAGTTCAAGCCCCAGGACTGGCCAAAAAAAAAAAATTGAAGATCTGTAAGTTGAGTTTTCAGCAATACTTTAAAGATTCACAAGGTGGAGCTATTACAACATTAAAGATTAGGAGCTGCTACAACTAAAAATTTATTTTTTGTTTGTTTGTTTGTTGTGTTTTAAGTCTTTTATTCACCATAAAACAGTCTTCTGTTACAACTAAAAATTTAACTGTAGAGTAAACCCACAGGAAAGCAAGAAGTTTTTGTTTGGGTTTGGTTCTTTTGGAACAAGGTTACAACATAGCTCAGTATGTAACCATATAGCCCAGGCTGGTCTCAAACTCCATTCTCCTGTCTTGGCTTTCTGTGTACTGGTATTATAGTCAAGTGCCACTAGGCCAGGCTCTTTCAGGCCTCCTTTAATTGACCCGGTTTCAAATGCTACTAAGTTCAGACTTGAATTTTATTTTTCCTGCTGTCCTGGTCCTACACCTCACGAGTGCTTTAAGCAATTGCTCAACCACTAAGCTACATTCATAGCTTTCTATCCTAGATTTACTGCCACCTTTTTCTTTTTTTAATTGGCCAATCCTGGAGCTTGATCTCAGGGACTGGGAGCTGACCTTGAATTTTAATTCAAGACTAAAGCTCAATCACTTGAGTCTGAGTAGTTTATTGGAGTCTTATGGACTTCCTGCCTGGCCTGGCTTTAAACCACGATCCTCAGATTTCAGCCTCCTGAGAAGCTAGGATTACATGCATAAACCACTGGCACCTGGCTTAGAGAGAAAAGCTTAATAAACCAGAAGATACAAGGGGTAAAGACAAACCACAAATGAACTCTGACACCTCAGAGTCAGAGCATAAAAGTTTCCCTCACTTGACATTTGTAACTATTTTAAGTTATCAAAAATGTTAAAAGATGTCTAGATTTCAAGGAATTTGGAAATTTAACAATGTTAAACTGTAAAATGCTCCATACTTCCTTAGGCTTAAACTTTCACTAAATGAGGCTGTCATAGGTAGTACAATTGAGGATAAGCCTCCCCTCCACGCAGCGTTGGTGCTCTTGTGCAAGTCAGTAGTCTGATCAGCTGCTTACTGATGTGATGTGTAGGCTATTATTACTGCATAGCCAAGTACATACACAGGAAACAGACTAATTATATTCCATTTCTGAATAAAAATAGTAAAATTAAATATGTCTTCATTGTAAAAGAAACGTCTCTTCAAAGAGAGAGAACCTCAAATGCCAGAAATAAAGAAAAAAAGAATTTCATAATATAGTTCATATGGGGGCCAGGAGTTTGGCCTAGTGGTTAAAGTGCTTGCCTAGCATGCATGAAGACCCAGGTTCGATTCCTCGGTACCACATACACAGAAAAAAGCCGGAAGTGGTGCTGAGGCTCAAGTGGTAGAGCTCTAGCCTTGAGAAAGTCCAAGGACAGTGCTCAGGCCCTGAGCTCAAGCCCAGGACTGGCAAAAAAAAAAAAAAAAAAATATATATATATATATATATATATATATATATATATATATATATAGTTCATATGGGAATGAGCTCCTGTCTCAGACTTCCATGAACCAAAATTTGGGGGGCTCAAATCAGGGCCTGGGCACCACCCCTTAGCTTTTCATTCAAGGTTGGTACTCTGCCATTTGAGCCACAGTTATACTTAAGGCTTTATGCTGGTTAACTGGAGTCTTTAAGACTTTTCTGCTTGGTAGAGCTTGAACTGTGATCATCAGATCTCAGTGTTCTTAGTAGCTGAGATTACAAGTGTAAGAAACCTGGACTCAGTATTAAAGTACTCAGATATCAAGACTTGGTACTTCAGATTTTAGAAGTTTGGTGTTTCTCTTTCTCATATCTTAATTCTCATGTCAAATACTAGTCCTGACTATGTAGATTTGTTGTTTTCCAGTTACATACATGTGGAACTTTCAAAAGTTAAACCTTCAATCAAATAGGCTAATGCTTTGGAAACTTAAAAATCTGAGGGTTGGTGTAAATATGTGGAAAGTTTGGGTGGAAAGTTTCTATGGTCAAGATTCTTAATGAAGATCATAGAAAAGTTTGCTACCTATAAACACATACTCTTTTGCTTAATTTTATCTTATAAAGTAAAAAGGATAAATATTTAGAAGTTTTGCTTTTGAAAAAATTTGGTCATTCTGAGGATTAAGGAAAAGTAGGTTAGATATGCTTAACCAGGAAAGTTTATGCCAATATTTAAAATCTAAGCAAATCTAAAATTTGACACATTTTTGGTTCTAAGATTTTTGATAAAGGATACTCACCTGTATAACTGAAAAAGTGTATTGTGCACTGAGTTCTTTTTGTTGTTGTTTTTTACTTTTTGTGCTATGCTGGAGCTTCAACTTCAAGTCTTGTGCTCTTACTCAGCTTTTTTGCTCATAGCTGGCACTCTACCACTTGAGTCATAACTCCATTTCCAGATTTTTACTGGCTAGACAAGTCTTATGGATTTGTCTGCCTAAGCTAGCTATGAACCTCGATTCTCATATCTCAGCCTCCTGAGTAGTTAGGATTATGTGAGTGAGTGCTAAACAACTCTCTCCCTATGATATTGAATAAAATGCTTCTTGGTTGGTGTAAGTCATATTTTCTTTTGCTAAGCTGCAATTATAAATGAATAAAGGATGCAGCAATATGAAATTTGGTCATTTTATTTCTTTCTATTAGCTTTTCAAACAGACTTTGTTACTTGTCTATAAAGAAATCCAGGAGTCAAAAAAGCCAAGCCGGAGTGCAAGCCTTTGAGTTCAAACCTCAATACCAGCATGTGCACACGCACGCGCGCACACACACACACACACACACACACAAAATCAAATGTGTTTATTAGTAGTCTATAACCATGTAACTAGTCTTAAAACCAAAGTAAGAGTTAAGAGCCATTGTCACTTGATAAGCCTAACTAAGGTATGTTACTCTTAGAAATAACGAAATCTGATACATCCAAGAGTATCATTGTCAAGCTGAGTGTAATAGCACTTTACAGTAATCCCAATACTAGAGAGGCTAAGACTAAATCAGAAGGATTTCAAGTTCAAGACCAACCTGGACTACATACTGACTCTCAAAAACAGTTGAGCTACCTAGTGAGTCTCTATCTCAAAAACAAATAAAAAAAATCAAACAAAACAAACAACAACACCCAACTCTTTAGATCTTTATTCACCCAATGTTTCATACTTTTTATACTATGTCCTGGTTTTTGAAGATTTTCTATCTCTGAAGTTCCATCTTAGAAGATGTTGAGTGACAAGTACTTTTATATACGATCCCAAAATAGACAAAGGACAACTAAAGAAATTAAAGTCCAGGACCGAGAGTTTGGCTAGTGATAGATCGCTTGTCTAGCATGCACGAAGACCCAGGTTGGATTCCTTGGTACCACATACATAGAAAAAAACTGGAAGTGGTGCTCAGGCTCAATTGGTAGAGCTCTAGCCTTGAGAAATCCCAGGGACAATGCTCAGGCCCTGAGCTCAAGCCCAGGACTGGCAAAAAAAAAGAAAGAAATTAATGTCCAGGCACTGGTGGCTCACACCCAAGCCCCTCAGGAGGCTGAGATCTGAGGATCACAGTTCATGCCAGACCAGACAGGAAAGTCAGTGACTCTTATCTCCAGTTAACCACCAGAAAATCAGAAGTGGAGTTGTGGCTAAAAGTGGTAGAGCACTAAGTAGTCTTGAACAAAAGAGCTCAGGGACAGTGCCCAGGCCTTCTGTTCAAGCCCATTGACCAACAATACATACATACATACATACATACATACATACAAATTTAATTAAACAAAATTAAAAATAAGAAACAGGGCCGGGAGAGTACCCTAGTGGTAGAGTACTCGCCTCGCATGCAACAAAGCTCTGGCTTCAATTCCTCAGTACCACATACACAGAAAAAGCTGGAAGTGGCACTGTGACTCGAGTGGCAAAACACTAGCCTTTAGCAAAAAGTATCCAAGGACAGTGCGCAGGCCCTGATTTCAAGCCCCAGGACTCGCAAAAAAACAAAAACAGAAACAAAAACCAGTGAGTTTCACCTTTGTCTTCTCTGCCCACTAGATTTGGCCATAATCCAAGCAGGATATCTGAGTTACAAGAACTTCCAGATCTGGATGGCTTTATTACCTAATGGTATAATCAAACTAACTGTTGCCCACAGTGAAAGGTCCTCACTTGGAGTAGAAAACATTAGCTTTTAATCATTCTTCCATAGAGGAGCTGACTGAATCTTAAAGGTACATAATTACTTGCTAACATCATTCCCTCACTACCACTCCTCAAATGACTGTCAATATTGGACAAAAGCCACATTCCTAGCCTTGAATGTTTTATTTAGGTATTTTTTGCCAGTCCCGGGGCTTGAACTCAGGGCATGAGCTCTGTCCTTGGGCTTTCTCAAGGCTAGAGCTCTACCACTTGAATCACAGCACTACTTTTGGCTCGCTCTTTCTTTCTTCCTTTTTTTTTTTTGCCAGTCCTGGGGTTGAGCTCAGGGCCTGAGCACTGTCCTTGGACTTTCTCAAAGCTAGAGCTCTACCACTGGAGCAGCTCCACTTCCAGCTTTTTTCTAAGTATGTAGTACCAAGGAATCGAACGCAGGTCTTTGTGCATGCTAGGCAAGCACTCTATCACTAGGCCAAACCCTCAGTGGATGTTTTATTTTTAACAATTCATTCTTCTGTAATAAACTGGGTTGATCTACTGGTTTTTTTTTTTTCTTTTTTAAAGGCTACAATCCAAAACAACTTGTCATCCACACCCCTATTTGTGTTTTAAGTAATTAACTTCCATAAGAACAAAACAAAACCATTCCTTTGGGCTTCTCTGGCAGGAATAAGAAGGGCTGAAGTACTTAGGGTTTGGATCACTGGTGAAAACCAGTTTAAAGAGCTCATGTTTCTGAGCCCTGCACAGGACAGCACAAGGACAGAGATTGAACAACCACATCACAGATATAACCAGCTTGATACAAGACTTCAACAGTGCAGGATAACGTGAATAAAAAGGTTTTATACCAAACCAAAACATCACATTTCTGGTTGTGGAATACTTTGAGGCAGCAATAAGACCAGGCACCAATTCATTCTGTTTCTCAACTAAAAATGTTCTTCAAATCTCCAAAATCAGTCATGAGTACCAAAAAGCAGATGTGACAAGAAGATGTTTTACTTCTCAAAACATCTGTCTGTATGTAAGGGTGCCAACAACATAGTTTGATCATAGTCTAATCATAGTTCATATCTCTTCATTACTCAGAGGGGTCTGAGATGTTATTTTATTTACTTAGTTTTTGTTGTTGTTTGGTGCTGATCTTGGGGCTTGAACTCAAGGCTAGGGTGCTATTCCTGAGTTTTTTTTGCTCAAGGCTAGTACTGCTCTACCATTTGAGCCACAGCTCTACTTCTAGCTGCTTTTTGGTGGTTAAATGGAGATAAAGGTCTCATAAACTTTCCTGTCAACTCACAGCATTTTTAAGATTTTATTTACATTGATTTTTTTTAATATAATATTTCAAATGTCAAGTTTAACAAACAAGTACTCAAGAATGGGATCTATATATGCAATCACGGGCACATAAATTAAAGAATAAAATTAAAACTAAGCTGAGAATTTATATGTCATAGATACATATTGATCTATATAACATTATATCTATAGAATACATATCCCATCATAGATTTTTATGTCTATGTAATTATATTTATATCTCCAATTTCATATCAATGACCTTGTGTACCCGAGTATTGAGTCATCACTCTTGTAATGTTTGGATCTAATATCCACATATCAAGCAGACCATGTGCCTTTTGCTCCTTTGGTCTTGACTTATCTCACTCAACTTGATTTGCTCTAGTTTCATCCACTTCTCAGCGAATGCCATTATTTTATCTTATCTGGTGGCTATATAGAATTCCACACAATGGAGCATTTTATGTACTCAATAAGAAGCATGTAAGGAGAGTCAGATGCATAAGCAGCTAATCTTAGTAAAGAGAGGATGCTCCTTACCTTATCTGCATAAATTGGAATATCATGAAATGGAGATATATACTGCCCTTTTTCATTTTCTGTAAGACAAATAGAAAACAATTATTATTGTGAATCATGATACTGCCAAACACATAAAGCATATTTTTTTTAAAAAAAAACAAGTGATGGGCTATAGTGGTTCAGCCTGTAATCCTAGCTACTCAGGAGGCTCAGATCTGAGGATCATGGTTCAAAGCCAGCCTGGGCAGGAAAGTCTGTGAAACTCTTAGCTCTGATTAGTCATTGGAAAACCAGAAATGGAGCAGTGGCTCAAAGTGGTTGAGCACTAGCCTTTGGCAAAAGAATTCAGGGACAGCACCCAAGACCCGAGTTCAAGCCCCATAAATGAAATGCCACAACAATCCCAAGAAACCAGAAAGCACACATTCTCTAATATCAATATTTTATTCTTATGCACCTCCACCCAAAAAACTGGTGGGCCAGTCTGTTTGTCTATCTATCTATTCAGAGGCAAGGTCTCACTGTTGCCCAGGCTGTTTGGGGACTTCTAATTTTCATGGCTCTGTCTGCCTCCCAAGTGCTAGGATTACAGGAATGAGCCCTCACACCCAGTTAAAAACTGGGTGGTAGTTCACCTTTCCTGACCCTTCTTGAAAACTTATTTTCAGTCGGAACACTCTGTAAGCTTCTGACAGGTATTAACCTATATGACACCTTGCATCCCCTGAGCCTAGCAGTGTTTGCTATACAAAAATGTGATCGAACTGGTTTAATTGAACTTACTTCAGTTAACTATTTACAGAATGTTTTACTTTTTCGCCAGACCTGGGGCTTGAACTCAGGGCCTAAGCACTATCTATCCTTGGACACTTTTTGCTCGGAGGTTAGCACTCTGCCACAGCGCCACTTCCAGTATGCACGAACCCAGGGCTTCGTGCATACTAAGCAAGCATTCCACCACTAGGGCACGCTCCCGGACCAGAACTTTTTTTAAATGAAATACCTGGGAGAAGGGAGGAAGTGGAGCTGTGGCCCAAGGTGGTAGGTAGCAAGCTAACTTTGAGTGAAAAAGTTAAGGATGGCTCCCAGGCCCTGAGTTCAAGCTCCAGGAACCGGTGTACGCATACACATGTGGACACACACGCGCGCACACACTAATCCACCCTTCCTGGATTTTCCCTGCGGGTTTAATCTCTGCCCCTAGATGTGTAAGCTTCACATTCACTTTCCTTTTCCCCCCCATTACCACGCTGCGTGCTTTCAATATTGCCAGTCTGTTGCATCAACTTCCCCCTCCCCTACTCTTCCCATTCCCTTCCCAACAAAACTGTATATTAGTTTAAACAGGAGGGCCCTGGGAGGCACACTTTTTGGAGTCTCTTCTTAGTAGCCGGAGGGAGGAGGTTGGGAGAAAGGTAAGCTCTTCCTGTACCTACAAAGCAAAAAGGCGGTTCGCCCAGGGAGGGAGCCGGCCCTGGGCTGCACCCCTGCACCCCAGTCTCCGCAATGGGGTAACAACTCGGCATAAATGCCTCCCGTTGACGTCGCCCGTGCGGTCCTAAGGAGCGTTCCCCCGGCGCCAGGGGCCCGCGCGCTCCTCGCCAGGACGGATCGGCATGCTCGACCTGTAGGCCGAGCGGGGCCGGGGCCGGGGGGAGCCTGAGCTCGCCCCGCGCCCGCCGCCAGGACCGGAGCGGTGGGTTTACGGTGGCCCGGCACGGATTTACCTCCAGTACCTTCCTGGAGTGACTCACTCGATTTCCCTTCCCAGCGATCCCAGCCTCCGTCGGCCTCAGGTTCGACTCCTGAGGGACGGACTGGACGGACGGACGGAGGGCAGAGGGCGCCTGCCGCCGTCCAGCCCGCGGCGGGGAGGTGAAAGGAGAACGGGTAACCAGCCGGTCCCGCACACGCTTCTGTGGGAGCCCGGCCCGCTTCCAGGACCGGCGGCCCGCGAGCGGCCAGGCCGGGAATGAATGGGCGGCCGGGCCGGGAGGCGGCTGAGCATCCCAGGCCGCAGGCACTCACTGAGGAAGACGCGGTACTCCAGGGTGAAGGGCGCGGCGCGCTCCTCGCTGCTGAAGCTGCTCATGGTGCTGAAGACCAGCCGCCGCTGCCGCCGACGCCACTACGCTCCAGCCCGCACGAGGCGCCGACTGACAAGGAGAGAGTCCGCGCCTGCGCAGCGCGAGCTGGACCCCGCGCTCCGCCGGCCGCCTTTAACGCATCGGGTTTGGCTGCCACCGAGCCCCTGTCCCGCCCACCCGCGCAGGCGCACTCCGGCCAGCTCGCGGTCCTACGCCAGACCCCGCCCCGGTCTCTGGCCCCGCCCCTCTGACTGCCCAGTGGCTCTGAACTTGGGCCACGTGGCTGCTGCTGGGTTCTGGATCTGTCCTTAGGGTGTCGCCAGCCACAGCCTTGGGGTTCTAACCCACGAGGGCACGTGCTCCTGCTCTCTGCTTCTGCTCGCTAGTTGGAGATTGTCTGTACAACTCGCACACAGTCAACTCACCTTTGACTCTCACAAAAAGCAGCTCCTTATCTCTGGAGGCACTGATAAGTTGCCAGCTTTCCAAACCGTCCCTGATTGTACTCAAAGGTGAGCATTTATTCTGAACAGGAGAGCTGGGGTGAGTTACTGACATTCCTTATGACTTCCAGCACCTCTGCCTTCCAGCGTTTGGCGTGGGGTAAATTGCTCCCCATCTCTGTTTCTCATCTGGGAAATGGAGCTAGTAACTGTGATCATTCTGTGGGCTGTTTAGATGAGGCGCTTGCTTGTATCCAGGAACTGTACTTGTTATTTACACTCTAGGGTAGGTGAATTTGGGGGAGACGATTTACTCTGCCTGGCTCCTTCGCCTAACCCATCCCAGGTCCTCTGGGATTTGAGCTGGAAACCCTGGGGGAGGTCCACACTTGAGCTTAGAATCTTTGGAGAACAGTTCTCTCAGGCAAGGCTCCTAGGAGTTTGTTTTTCTGCTTCTGTTTATGTCCGGCCAGACCTCCAGAACCAAAGCCTACTGAAGCTGTTTAGGCACATGGTTTGCATCATTTACTTCTTCACTACTGCAGGGTACAAAAGCACATTCAAAGTCCCATATATTATCTAGGAAATGATCTAAAATAGTTATTACACACATGCACCCAATAACGGCTAGTTGTATTTTGAAATTTGAGAGGCAGAGTTTCTTTAAATTGTTCATATTGTTTTTCTAAGGCATTAAACATAATGTAGCTTTAAAATGTTTTTACTCTAGAAAGTGGGGCTGTGGCTCAAGTGGCAGAGTGCTAGCCTTGAGCTGAACTGCTCAGGGACAGTGCCCAGGCCCAGAGTTCAAACTCCACAACCGACAAAAAAAGTTTTTACTCTTAACTTTTTTGTTTTATGAGACAGAGGTCTCAGTTAGTCTTGAACTCCAGATTTCCCTGAACTGGAACTAGAAATGCATCATCACCACTGCCTCATTGAACTTTTTCTTTTTCAAAACAATATGTTTTAAATAAAATGCAATTTATAAAGTGAGTATTAAATCAAAACCTGGTAAGATAAATTTCTAATTAGCTTATGTCTCTGCCTTTGCCATGTCCCAATTCCACTAACATCCTTTAATTTTCACAGGGCTGTGACTCACTGAGCATTTGAACACAGCACCAAACTGTTTTAGAACACAAGGGCAGAAAAAAATATAGTGGAGCAATAGTTGAGTCAGTCATATACAATATACATATGAAAGGGAAAGAAGTCTCTTCTGAGTAAATAGTGAGTGGTACCATCAAGTCTGGGGAATATTTTAAGGGAATGTACCTTTGATTGAACTACTGCTCTGTCATTTTCTATCCTTGAGTAAATGGAACCAATTTCTTGGAAAAACCCAGAATATCATCTCTGACTGACTTATGAACAGACAGAAATGATGCAATAATAATAGGCTACATGCACTTTCACTTTTTCCTGCCAGCTCAGAGCAAGATGATAAAGTCTTGTTGACCTCTAGACTCAAAACACTAGCTCTAGTTTCATTAAGTGTGTTCAGAGAGCCAATCAGCACCAGCTCCAATAAAACACCCAGCTCTGAGGCATCATAACCTTCCCTAGCAAGCAAGGGTCATGCGCCTTACCAGCAAGGAGTACCTTATACTTTCCATGTCTCTCTGGGATTTAGCATAGTACTTGACCAAGAGTAGGTATTAAATGAACCAGAATGGAAGAATTAATGGAAATAGGAGGAAGGATATCTAACATTCTCCAACATTATTTTTCTTGCTCTGTAATAAAATCAAATTGCTCTTTTCAGTTTAAATTCTCTCTTTTACTGTATGTGTTCTTATAGAACACCTCCAGTTTGCTCTTGTCTTCTTACTTTGGACTTGTGACTGCATTCTCTTCTGATGTATCTCCTTCTTATCTCCCATTTGCTGTCATTGCTTCACCTTTTTTTTTTTTTTTGCCAATCCTGGGGCTTGAACTCAGGGCCTGTGCACTATCCCTGAGCCTCTCTATGCTCAAGGCTAGCACTCTACCACTTGAGCCACAGCACTACTTTCAGCCTCTTCTGTTTATTTGGTACTGAGAAATCAAATCCATGCTAGGCAAGCACTGTACCACTAAACCATATTCATAGCCCAAATCATCTTCATCTTAAGTGAGACTTGTTCACTGTTTCTCTCCAGAATAGCTTGTATATTTCTTACTGACAACTGCCATCTACAAGTCAAATACAAAAAAAAAAAAAAAAAACCTAGCCAACCTGTTCCTAAGCTGTATTTAACACTTGTATGGCCAGTCTATGTAAGGATGAAACATTGTCAGGCATAGGTGCCTTTCATATATAATCCTAGATACTCAGTAGAATGAGACTGGAGGACTGAGGTTCAGAAATCTGAGAGAATCTCTTCTCCAATTAACTAACTAGAAGTGGAGGTGAACCTCAAGTAATAGAATGCCAGCCTTGAGTAAAAAAGCTAAGCATGAGTGGGAGGCTCTGAGTTCAAGCTCTAGTACCAACACACGCACACACACACATACACACTCACAAAGAAAAGCAAAAAATGGCCCAAGACAGGCTTCAACAAATAATCACAACACATTCAGATAAGACTGTAGAGGAAATACCGAATATGACACTGTGAGAACAGCACCTCTTCAAGGATGTGACTTCTAACTTGTGAACTGAATGACGACCAAGGATTAATAAAGTGAAGGCAACAAGACAGAGCCTGGAAAAGATTAGTAAGAGATGAAACCAGAAATGTAGTTCGGATCAAATGCTAGGGCTCTTGGGAGGCATGGCCTGGGATCAGAATTTTTCCTAAATAACAAAGGGAAACCTAAGAAGAGTTTTTTGTTGTTGTTATTGTTTGTTTTGTTGTGTCAGTCACAGGGTTTGAACTTGGGGCCTGGGCGCTGTCCTTGAGCTCTTTTGCCCAAGGCTAGTACCACTTTGAGCCATACCACACTTGAGTTTCCTAGTGATGAATTGGAGATGAGATTCTTGGGGACTTTCTTGCCTGGGCTGGCTTTTTTTTTTTCCAATCCTGGGGCTTGAACTCAGGGCCTGACCACTGTCCTTGGACTTTCTCAAGGCTATTGCTGTACTACTTGAGCCACAGCACCATTTCCAGCTTTTTCTGTGTATGTGATATCGAGGAATTGAATCCAGGTCTTCGTGCATGCTAGGCAAGCACCTACCACTAGGCCAAACTTCTGGCCCTAGGCTGGTTTTTGAAACACAATCCTCAGATCTAAGCCTTCTGAGTAGCTAGGACTATAGGCCTGAGCCACCAGTGCCTGGTTAAAAAGAGTTTGTAACAGGAAAATTACACGATTCAAATGGCTTTGGAAAAAAACTCTGAGCAGCTCAGAACCTGCATTGAGGTTTAGCAAGACCAGAGGTGGACAGACCAATAATGAAAATGATGGTTCCCGGGCTACAGGCCCAAGTTTGCCTAACAAACACCAAGCCCTGATATCAAACCCTAGTAGTACCAAAAGCAAAATGGTGGATGTGGCCTGGACTTGGGAGGGCAAAAGAGTCAATAAGAGCTAGGTTCAAGATGGAATTGGTGGAGTTGATCACTAACTGAAAGGAGAGGAGCTGAGAGAGATGGAGATTTGAATATGGTTTCCAGGTTCTGGCTACAACTGATTAGACTGAGTGGCACTGAACTAGTTTGATTGAAATGGAGGATGATATTATAGAAAACACTGAAAGTTGACTGTGATGTAGTCACATTGCTTCTTCAATTCTTTAGAATTTGGAATTCACTAAGGAATATTTTCCATGCACTTTTGCTCCAAGCCAGCCAGCCTCTCCTCTACTTTCAAGGAAGAAATTTTAGGGCTGGGAGTTTAGTCTAGTGGTAGAGTGCTTGCCTAGCATGCACGAAGACCCAGGTTTGATTCCTCGGTACCACATGCATAGAAAAAAGCCAGAAATGGTGCTATGGCTCAAGTGGTAGAGCTCTAGCCTTGAGAAAACCCATGTGTTGGGGCCTGACCTCCATCTCTGAGGCCTGATTCTGGCTCAGCAGCAATTAAAGGGCTTTGACCAGGCATTCGGTCTTTTGCATACTTCTCTTAAGGCATCTCGTCTACGTGACTCGATTGAACCCCCGCAGTTTCTCGGGTCTCGCAGCAGCTCAGGTCTGGCGAGCTTTCCTGCACCTGTCCTGCCCAGTACCTGAAAGCCCCACCCAGACCCTTAGTGGTAGCACAGAGGCCCTCTTCCTATTGGCTAGCTTCCCAGTGCCCACCTTCTCCTACCCTAACAGTATATAACTAATTGTCTGATGCAATAAAGTGATGAGAGCATCAGAGAGAACCAGAGATCAGCAGAGAGATCTGATGCGCTTTCATGGTTAACACTGCTTCTGACTCAGCGTGGTTTTTTCTTCCCCGGTGATTGGGGGAGGGCTGGGTCTTCGACACCTACCATCTCGCTCGGCTCCCGGGGGACTACAGGCTGGCCCTGTGTGTCCCTCCCCACTCCCGTGTTGCTGCCCCAGAGAGGAGCAACCCCCGTGGACAGTACTCAGACCCTGAGTTCAAGGCCCAGGACAGGCAAAAAGAAAGAAAGAAAGAAAGAAATTTTAAATGAACTAAGATAATCATGGTGACCAGAGTTGGTTTTGTGTTTTTTGGCTTTTGGGTTTTTTTTTTTTTTTCAGGCATGTGTATATACAATGGGATCTAGTGGGATAAAGAGAAGTCTACTAAAGTTAAATTTGGAAAAGTTTTTCTTTAGCTTAAAGAATATACTCCAAATGAACCAGCTTACCTACAGAGATCAACAACACAGGAATAAGGAAAACTGACCCAATTTCTAAGGTCTCTTTAAGCTATAAACTTAACCAACCTTAAGACGATTTCATCTCTGAATATACTGCACAATAAAACCTCCACAAATTTTCTCTGTAAAACTGGGTTAAATCAAATTTCGATTGCTTGTAATCAAAAGCATCTTGATTGGTACAGATTGATAGCCCAAAAGAGGAATAAAATTCTAATAGTTTATGAGCTGGGAATGTGGCCTAGTGGTAAAGTACTTGCCTAACATGCACAAAGACCTGGGTTCTATCTCATTGACTTTTTTGCCCAGCCTAGTTTAAACTATGATCCTCAGTTCCCAGTCTCCTGAGTAGGTAGCATTTTAGGCATAAGTCACCAGCACCTGGCTTAGCTTTTACTAATTTATACTGGTATATCAAACTTCACCACATTATAACAGACAAAACCACAACTACTTAACAGAATGGTCATTTCTTCCTTTTTCACGTGCCATGATGGTGATTCTTTTTCTTACTCAAGCTGAAGTAGCATGCCCAATCTTGGGTCTTGTGCCTTTTGATTACCAGTTGGGTATGAAAACACTGCATCCTCTAGGGGGTTCACAAGCATATGACCAAACACGTAGGGCACGTCTCTCCTCAGAGAGAAAAGCAAATAATTGGAAGCAGAAATACACTCCCTCACAGCCTAATTCCTTAGTCACGAATTTTCCCCACCCCCTTTTGATAGAAACAAAAAACACTCCTCAAAGAATAACACCACAAAGTCTCAACTGATCATGTCATTAGAGTCGAAGTTTAGTATTTCATGAGTGCTCCCACATTGTGTCCACCTACAGCTTTTCTTAATCCACAGGCCTGTGAACTTACAAAGCAGTTGTCTGCTTCCCATCTATACCTAATATGCAATGATGGAACAAAGGCAGCGTTAACGCTGGAGTTAATGCATTCAAAATCTGAAAGAGTGCGAGTCACATGGCTATACAGGATTTCTTAGAATTCCAAAATCGTGCTGGGCAAGTGAACACTTTCGGATTCTCACCCACTCCAGCTGTCTGGAAATCAGCAGTATTATTTTTCAAGGCTCTTAGCTTTATATTCTGGAAGGGTCTTTTCTTTGCCATTACCTTCTTGGCCATATCTAGACAATATATATTCCTTGGAAGCTAAGTAGATATGAGGCCTGGAACATGGAAGAGAAAAGTTGTCTAGAGCCACTGATGTGGGCAGAAGCTAAAAGGGAAGATGAGGTCTAGAGGAAAGGGGTGGAGGGAAACAGCAGAGGTCTGGGGTGGTACCCTAGGCGTGGAAGACCATAGAAGAGCTCCCAGCAATTCCACCTGAGTTGGAATGAAGAAGTGGCAGAAGAAGGACATAAATGGGGACAGTGTGCAGCCTAGAAGCCAGGGCACAGCAAGGGTTTTGAGAAGAAAGGGAGGTTTAGCCCTGGTACTGCTGTCTCTAGGCCTTTCTGCTTGGCTGGCCCAGGAACATGTCATCATCACCAAGTCCCAGTCCAAGAGTGAGTTCACCATCTCTCCCTTGAGCATTTTATCTCAGGAAGGCCTCAGAACTGAGGCAGAGGCTTCTGGGAAAGGATCTCTTATTCATCCCTCTCTCTCCCCACTGAATATGGGTTTAAACATAAGACCTCAAGCTTACAGTTTGTGGGACTACCATTTAATCCATAACCCCAGCTCTTTCAATGCTTTCTCTTAGTCTGGCCTTGAAATTCTCCTGCTTCTGCCTCCTAAGTAACAGGGATTACAGGTGTGCGTCATGACACTCATCCTAGGTTCTCTTACTTCTATGAGCCATGACACTCAAAAAGGCTGCCCCTTCTTCTGTAGGATCTTGTGGAATTTTCTAGCTACAACTTTACAAATTGTAGGAGAGGTAGCCTATAAGTTTTGCTGATACACCCTTGGTGAAGATGAAAAGGAAAAATCTTGATGCTTGACAAGATTAGTGGACTGCTGCCTTAGCCCAGTCTGTAGGTGTGTGTGTGTGTGTGTGTGTGTGTGTGTGTGTGTTTCTTTGCAAGATAAATAAATGAATGGGCTTTGCACATTCAAAAACAGCTGGGGAAACATGCTAACGGATACAACTTGTCCAGTGTCACACCCTCCCCAGTCTAATTAGATGAGACATTGATTCTAATCTAGGATTCAGGATAGGTGTTGATTTGTCTCAATCATACATTCTTATCCTAAATAACTGGTCAGAATCCCTGAGGTTTGCTCTGGACACAGGGTTTGGCTCAAAGCACCAAGAACAGTTTGAGCCAAGAAGGGTTAGCTGCCTCCTCTCATCCAGAAAATTGTAACAAAAGATATTTGTCCCTTCTCCTCCCCTCCCCCTCTTATCTCCTCCCCCTCCCTCCCCTCCCCTCCCCTCTCCTCTCCTGTCCCCTCTTCTCCCCTTCCTTCCCCTCTCCTCTGATCTCCTCTCCCTTCCCCTCCTCTTCCTTGTCCTCTCTTACCCTCCCTTGCCCTCCTCTCTCTCCCATACTCTGAGTATAAATACCATACAGGAAGGTAGATAGGATACAATTCACCTTTTTCAGAGAGCAGAGCAGAAGAGTGGATACAGACTGAGTTCTCAAAGCTCCGACATGTGCCTGCCTGCATGCATGCTGGCTATGCTATTATATGAGCCATTCTGTTCTTTCCATTTAGTTCATTTGTAGCTGGTTTCTATTGCTGACAATAAAAGCATGACAAAGTGATACCCATGCTGCCCCAGCCAGCCCAATCAGTGGCTGTGGAAATGATCTCTCCAATATCTCTCCTCTCATCTCCTCCATCCTTCCCCCACCTCAGCCAGTTCCTTGATTTCTTACCTAAATTCCTGTAGATTCCTTCTGCCTACCTGAGCACCAGCTCCAATTCCCTCTACTTTCATATCTGCATGCTGCCAGAGTGAGCAAGCAATGGCAGATGAGGAGCTGAGCATGTTACCTATCTCTTCAGACCCTCCTCTCCACATGCTTGTCCCTTGGCTTATTTCAGACTGCTTTCCTGACACCCTCATGCTGTCCATGACCTCTTTAGCCAACCATAAGGACCATCCTTTAGGAAATTCTGACCTACATTATATTTTTCCTTTATTTATTATTTTCTGTGTGGTAATAGAGCTTGAACACAGGACTTCACACTTTCATGTAGCTTTATCACTGAAGGCTAGTGCTCTACCACTTGGGCCACAGCTCCATTTCCAACTTTCTGATAAGAGATAAGAGTCTTACAGACTTTCTTGCCCAGGCTGTTTTTTGGTATTGTTGTTTGCTTGTGTGTTTGTTTTGCCAGTCCTAGGGGCTTGAACTCAGGGCCTGGGCACTGTCCCTGAGCCTCTTTTGCTCAAAGGTAGCACTCTACCACTTGAACCACACTGCCACTTTCAGCCTTTTCTGTTCATTTAGTATTGAGGAATCAAACACAGGACTTCATACATTCATTCCCAGCTCATTTAGGTTAGTTTTGACCCACTGTCTTCAGATCTCAAACTTCCAGTTAGCTGGGATTACAGGCATGAACTGTGGGTGCCTGGTGACATTATAGTTTTCCTTTTCTCTCTTCTTTCTCTAGGAAGGGGGTAGAACCATATTCCCAGACTTAGCAGACACTCTTGAGTGAGCCCAGCTAGAATTAAATGTCATCTGTACTGTCCTTTACACTTACAAACACAGAGTTAGCTGAACAGCCATTTTAGCCAATTCACACTAAGAACACTAGACTGTAGTCCATTTTGTTTTTCATCACCCACTGATGAACTGGGAGGACCTACAAATACCCAGGCCTCAACTCAACTCACCATCTGTAGCATAAGCCCTGCAAATACCTCCGAGCTAACAGCCTACAGCCCCCCTTTTGGAAGAGGCTAGCTATTCTGCCTGAAAACTTTGTTCCATAGCAAAGACATCAAAGGGGGTTGGGGAAATGGGAAACTAATAAGGAATAAAAAAGGAACACCAAACTCTTTCACAGTAAGTTTATTTTCCACAATTTACAGCATAGGCAACAGAATTGTGTCCCAAAGACCTGGAAAAAGTGAAATAAAAGCAGTGATTATGAGCACTAGAGATGGATTCATAGGACCACCAGACAAACAAAGTACCCCTTTCCGGAGGGTGGGGTGGAACTCAGAAATGTCAGCTGCTTCATCACTGAGCAGCCTGGCTTGGCTGTTCTCACCTCCGCTTGGAAGGGGTGCTGGTAGAGGAGAGCCATAGCTCCTCACACAGAGAATGATTTCATGCCCCCACTGGCGACATGACAGATAAACTCAAGATTCCAAATCACCAAGCTAGGGTTTTTTCCACCCATATTTATTTAGTTGTTTGCACATAACAACAGTAGCATTTGTGGGTGAGCAGATTTGAAGACCTGGCAATTACTCCTAGCAAGAGAACACAAACAAGCCAAGAATGCCCCAGCCAGGTCAGCAGCCTTCACAGCTCTGTGGCCACAGGGTAGGGGGCCCAGGGTTGCCTTGATGGCTTGAGATGATGTTGATACAAACTAAATTTGTATCTTGTACTTAAAGTTGCTAGTATTCCTTCCATCTCAAAACTTTGGAAACTTTTGAATGTGATGGAAACGTGGCCGTGGGATCAAAATAGCCTGGAGCCTGTGGCTGGTTAGATTTACTTTTAGGGTTATAAGAAAACGCTATCAAGTTTCTGGCTTTTATTCTGAACCTCTGTTTCTCAAATGTAGGATCAAGAAGCCACAATAGCATGGGGAAGTAGCAAAAACCTGGCTTTTGTGGTCAGATGGTCCAAGATTTGAGTCTCAAATTAATATCTCCTAGTCAGATGACCCTCAGTATGTTACATCTTAGAGCCTTGGTTTTCTCTTGAGAACTACCCACTGAGTTCCTTGTTTCATTCATCCAAAAGGCATGCGTTGTATACTCCTGTGCAGCAGGAAATGTCCTAACTGTGTGAAGTAGATACAGCTCCTGTTCACATGGTATTTGTTCTCTATCGTGAGAAATTAAGTACAGATATATATCAGGTGCTGGTTGCTCACACCTGTAATCCTCATGTGCTCAGGAGGCAGAGAGCTGAGGATCATGGCTGAAAGCCAGCCCAGGTAGAAAAGTCTGTGAGACTCTTATCTCTAATTAACCACCAAAAAGCCAGATGTGGAGCTCTGGCTTAAGTGGTTGAGTGCCCACCTTGAACATAAAGCTCAGGCCCTGAGTTCAAGCTCCACGAGCAGCACAAAAACAAAAATCACACAAAACCAAAAATGGATACAATGTACTTGGTACCATGCCTGGCTTTTAAATAAGCACTGAATAAGTATTTTGAGTTAACCAGAAATTTAATTCTTGAAATTCAGTGGCATTTAGGAATATATTAATTCCTTTTGCACTACTTTCCTTCTTCCGGACCCTTGTATGTGATACACTGTCTTGATAACTCTGTCTTTCCTTACCTATCCACATAGCTACCTCTCTAACTTCATACCTGTATTCAAATTTCACCTCCTTAGAGAAGCCATTCTTAAACATCCATGTAATTATCCTTCCATATTCTCCTCTCTCCTTGCTTAAAAAATTATCTGTGAGACCAAGCTCAGTGGATCATTCCTGTACTCCTAGCTTGAGGGAGGTGAAGATCTGGAGGATCATGATCAAAAAAAAACAACAACAGATTTTGCAACCCTATCTCAACCAATAAAGGCTAGCTGGCATGGCAAGATCCTGTCATCTAGATAATGTCAAAGCATAAATAGGAAGATCGCTCACTGTCCAGACAAGCCTGCATATTAACAGATCATATCTGAAAAATAATGACAGTGAAAAGAATTAATGGTTTGGGTCACTTGGTAGAATGTCTACCTGGCAAGCAGAAGGCCCTGAGTTCAAACCCTGGTATCTCAAAAAATAGTGATAGATGTAGGACAAATTTTCTAAAGTTTTTTTTTTCAAAGATAAGTATATGTGTAGGTACTTTAACTGGTGGAGAAAGTAAGGCCTGTGAAACCATTTAAGATATCACCCATCATGATGTGTATGCTGTCCACAGCTGTCTACCTATATTGATAATTTTGTATGGTTTGTGAATGATTTTATAAATATTCAAATGGCCCTTGGCAGAGAAAAAGATCTTCCCCTGCAACGAAATGCAAAATAATGTCCAATAAGCTCATGACATGCTTTCTGGAGCCACTCTTCAGGAAGGAGACCAAAAAGACAAACCCTATTAAGTGTTGGCAAGAATGTGGAACCAGAGGAACTGTTAATAAGAATGCACAGTAGTAAAACACTAAAACTGAAAATAGGTATACATATTAGAACTTGTATATGAAATATTCATTGCACTATTATTCATACCAGTGAAAACTAATAGCCCAACAGGATATTACCAAATAAATAGGTAAAATGTGTGGACATATGTGCACACATGGAATCCTGCCTAGCAATGAAAATGCATGAACTTGTAAATGCTACAACATGTCTGATTCCATGGACAAAAATTCTGACATCGGATGGGAGTGATTATGGGCTGACATGGGGGAACTTTTGGGGAGGATGGCAATATCTGATGGTGACCTGCATACAATTGCAAAAATTCACTGAAGATACTGAGCATGTATGAGCTTAAAGCCACCAAATATATGCTGACTGCATGGGTTTTGTTGTCAGGACTTAGGTACTTTGGATTTTCCTGTTTTGCTTGTCTAAATGTTGTAAACTTTCCACAATGATTATGTAGTACTTCATAGAGGAAGGGAAAAAAACCCAGTAACAATAACTGGATTATTCAACAAGGAATCTATTTTGCTTCAACATTGTTTGCTTGTCATGAGGCCCATGTGGTCACCGCCATCATCTGTCTTTGCTCGGTGGCACTTCTGAGGGGTGAGCTAAGGAAATGAAGGCAGGAAGGTACAGGGCTTAATAGCAATGCTTTGTCCTCCCAGCCCTTGACTTGGCTTGGCTTTCACCTATGTGTGGGGATGAATATACAGTAGATTAATGATAGGGGACTCTTGCTCTCCTTTGCCAACTCTGCCCTCCATTCCAACTCAAGTCAACTCATGCGTCTTCCAGGCTCCAAGAGAAAGTCGGCGCCCAGGGTTGGGCAGACTGTGGTTTGTGGGCTGGGGTGGCACCTAACTTCAACTCACATTGGTCAGTGGGGTGTGCGTGGTCTTAGGAAGTCAAGAGCCCATTCATCAATGGAGACTTGCGAGAAGGCCACCACAGGATGCGGCGTCCCTCCAACAGCCCCTCTGGGTGAGGCTTCGGTGTCAACAGCTGTGGCCCATCCCAGGCTCAGTTCATCTCCCAACTTTCCACCTATGAAAGGGCAGTCACCTCAGGAGACCCAGCCCTGCCCCATGTGAGTGGAGGATGGCAGATCAGGAGAGACCTACATGGCCTATGGCTTGTCATTTATTGAATGCCATGGTTGTATGAGGCTTCCTGGTGGGCCCAGGTGTCAGGATACAGGAATTCAGGGAGGACAAAGAAGTTATCGTTATAAAACCCATTCCTAAAAACATACCGTGGGCAGGTCATAGAATATTTTGGCTTTTTAAAAACATTTTTAATTAATTTTTTTTGCTAGTCGAGGGCTTGAACTCAGGGCCTGAGCACTGATGTTGGGCTTTCTCAAGGCTAGTGCTCTACCACTTGAGCAACAGCACCACTTTCAGCTTTTTCTGTGTATGTGGTACCAAGGAATCGAATCCAGGTCTTTGTGCACGCGAGGCAAGCATTCTTACCACTAGGCCAAACTCCCAGCTCTATTTTGGCCTTTGCTTGGGGAAGGAAACTTTGAGCAGCTGGGGTAGACTCAGGGGAGTCACACACATCAACTGTTCCTTGAGCCTCTGCTGGGTCACCCATAAGTCCCAAACTGGAAGCAATCTTAGGGTCTCTGTCCTCCACACAGGCACTATTTACAAGAACTACTTTATTATGTAAACACTCACATATTATTTGCGATAGTGGGAAGGTATAAACCAACAGGAGTCTATAGGTAAAACACATACAATGGAATTTTTTTAGCCTTAAAAAGGAAGGAAATTGATATGTCCTGCAACAAGGATGAAACTTGAAAACAATGCCAACCAAAAGAACAGTGACAGGAGGGCAGCTGCTGTAAGGCCTCACTTACACAAAGTGTGTAGAGGAATCAGATTAGACAGAAAGCAAAATCATGATTGTCAGGGCTGGGAGGAGAAAATAGGGAGCTCCTATCCAATGGGAACAGAGATGCAATTTGAGATGATCTAATAGTACTAGAAATTTATCCTACTGTGAATGATGACACTAAACTGTGCACTTAAAAATGGTTCAAATGGTAAACTGAACATTGTGTTTATTTTTACGTTGTGTATATTTTTACCACATACACAAAGAAAGAGTCTCTGCAGATGCCCTAGGCCTCACTGATTCATAAAAACATCAAGTTGTGCCTATCATTATTTAGGTAAGGTCTCTGGACAGGCTTTAAGCTAGTGCTCTATCACATATGCCAGACTGCCAGCCCAGTTTTTTGCTGTTTATTTTAGAGATGAAGTCTCAGGGACATTTCTTCTAGGCTGATTCTGACTGGGCATCTAAGATTGTAAGCATGAGCCACAAAGCCCTCTGAGACACAAGACTCATGATCCTTTTGCATCCACCTCTTAAGTGCTAAGATTGCAGGCATATACTCACTCCCATACGGGGGCTCTGATTAAAAAAGAAAAGACAATAGCAAAGTAGAGGAGTCACATTGTCCAAAAAGAAATGTACTCTTTACTAACTTATGTAACTATAACCCCTTTGTATATCACCTTTATGACAATAAAAAAATAAATAGCAAAATATATGAGTTGAGACATATGCATTTCTTTGACATTCCCAGTCTCTCAGGACATGTCATCTTTGGGAGAAGCAAAGAAGTATGGTGGAAAGGCTGATTTGGGAGAGTGTCTTGGTTTCCCCATCTTACAAAAGCTGTGATTTTTTTTTTTGTGCTTGGGGAGGCCAGGTTAAAAAAGAAACACATGTGTTTCAGACACATCCTTGCCAGCTACAAAGACAAGTATTGGGGTTCAACAAGGCTCTTTAGTCTATTTTTAGAGCCTGGAATAAAAATTCTTCCCAGTAAACAGCCAGCAACTCCCAGGCCTATGTGACACAAGACACTGACCATGCAGGCTACCAGCCAGGGTTACTAAAGGGTGTATGACATAACCTCTCTGGGATCCTAATCTAGTATTTCCAGACTTACAGGACCTTGGTAGCCTGCTCAGCTCATGGGGCAGACACAATGCACAGAGCAGCCCAGGCCAGTGGTTACCAGAATGAATACAAGAGACACATCTCCCAGTCCAAGGGCCTGGGTACCAGGATTTCAGCTCCACATATGTTCAGAGTCGTCACAGGTAGGAAACATACAGAGATTTCTAGAGTTCCTCCCAGCCATGCCTGCCTTCCCTGAAAAGCAGAACACAGTGCAGCATGAACAATCCAGAAGAGAAATTCTCATTTAAATCTTGCCTGTGATCCTGGCCCTTTGGATTTACTTTGTGAACTGGCAAGAACAACATCCCTACAGCCTCACTTAAATGTGTTATGCGACAGTGTCAGGGGACATGCTTAGGCTTAAGTCTGCTAAGGTGTTTTCACAGCACATTCACACTTAGAATGCTTAGCATGGAATAAGAGTCAAGTCATCTTGTGCTGAGTCCCCCCGCCCCCCACCTTTTCCAGAAGTCATTAAAGCTCTAGCAACTTTGGTAGCAGAGATAAGAAGTAAACTGCCAGTTCTTGAGGTGCACAAGAACCACCACAGGCAGCTCCATTTCCTCCCGACTTCTAGAGATGTGCCTCACTTCCTCAGGGTGATGTGGGTGCATTAGTGGAAGCTGGGGTGACTGCTGTGAGATCCCCGAGTCCTTTCTCTTTTTTAGGGTCCATCAGAAGTCCCCAAGGGCACCTAGCTGCAGCTTTGCTTGGCCGATTACTCCCTACCAATAACCTCCTGCTTACAGAAGTCTTGGAGCCACAGTGGACAGTTGTGTTTCCAAAGATGGGAAGTTGATATTAGCTGTCTTTCCAGGCGCCCCATGTGTTTCACAGCTGCTTGTCACACTGTTAAGTTCTGCCTGGGTGTGGATGATAGTGGTGGAGAGGGCCCTTTCCTTCTGAGGTGAAGCCCCCCCCCCCCCAGCTCTGTGGTGAAATCCTAGTAGGGAATAGCCTTGTATACTTCTTGGAACAAGACTGATCAACAATTAGAGCTGGCAGGGGTGGCGCACCCAGTTTTTCCGGGGTTAGGTCTAGGTGGAGCAGCCACAGTCAAAAGAACTAGAGAACTCAGTGATTCAGAGCAGAAAACACAGGCCTCCTGAGCTTTCGATTTACTAATTTCCTTGACGGAGAGGGGTCTTTAGGAGATAACCAGAGCTGGCAGAAAGTAAAGAAACTGATTCAAGGGGAATTTCCAACTGAGCGACCTTGCTTAGCCACTGTTCCTCTCCAGGCCTTCATTTCTGCTTCGGTAGAACGAAGATAAGAAAATCCTCTCAAGCCAGGTGCCTGCAACTCATGGTTGCGATACTAGCTTACTTAGGAGGCCGAGATCTGAGAATCACAATTCAAAGCCAGCCTGGACAGAAAGGTCTTCCCAAAAGACTACAAAAAAAAAAAAAAAATGCCAGAAGTGGAGCTGAGGCTTCAGTGGTAGAGCGCTAGGCTTGAGCAAAAGAAGCTCAAGGAGAGTACCCAGGCCCTGATTTCAAACCCCAGGACTGGCACCAAAAAAGATGAGGGTTGTCCGGTCCATACCACAAATGGCTAGAGGACAGTCAGAGCTGTCGGTCCTTCATTGCCGCTATCTGAGAGTGAGACAAAGACGTCCTTGTCGTCAACTGGATACTGTCTTGCTTTTGATCAGGGGGCATCCCAGCACCCTCTTGTCACCTCACACCAGGCTGATCCCTGTGTGTCCAGGGGTCTCCTGTGCAGTGGGAACCACAAGCCGGCCTGTGCCATCCCTGGACCCTCTCAGAGGTTCCAGGCTGGGATGGTGAGTGGCAGATGGGGGCAGCCTGGTCCTTCCCCGGGAACATCCTGATGGTGGGCCACGCGCCCATTGCGCAGCGGGAGACGGCTCGGACGGGGACCCCCACTGCTGGGCCCCGATTCGGATGGCAGGCCAGAGTCGCTGGGCTGCACGTCCACCAGGACCCGGCGGCGTAGGAGCCCGCCGGGCCGCTCGGTGTAGGCCTGCTGGTGATGATGGCTGCCCCACTGAGGCCGGCAGAGCTGAGAACGGAAGGCGGCCTGGAAGCCGCGGCGGAAGTTCTCGTTGAAGTAGCCGTAGATGACGGGGTTGGCGCTGCTGTGGAAGAAGGCCAGCCAGTGCGCCAGGGGGAAGGCGTACATGGACACGACGTGCAGCTGCGGCTCGCTGAGCTCCGCGTAGTCGATGAGCAGCAGCAGCGTCCAGAGCGGCAGCCAGGACAGCGAGAAGAACAGCGCCACCATGACCAGCATGTGCACCACGCGGGCCTTGCGGCGCGCCGCGCGCCCTCCCTCGGCCGCCGCCGCCGCCTCCTCGCCGCCGCCGCCGTCGCGTGCCGGGCCCGGCGGCGCCCGGCACAGCTTGCGCGCGATACGTGCGTACAGAACCACCAGGAGCGCCATGGGCACCAGGTAGACGTGCGCGAAGAGCACGGTGGTGTAGACTTTGCGCATGCGCTGCTCGGGCCACGCCTCCCAGCACGAGTACAGCGGGTAGGAGCGGTTGCGTGCGTCCAGCAGAAAATGCCGCTCCTCACGGGTGACGGTCAGCGTGGCGGCCGACGGACACATAATGAGCAGTGCCAGGGCCCAGATGACCGCGATGGCGAGCAGCGCCTTCCGCACCGTCAGCTTCTCGCGGAAAGGGTGCACGATGCAGCGGAACCTGCAGCACCCGTCCCCGGGTGGAGGGAGGGGGGGGAGAGGGAGAGAAAGCAGAAGGCGGGCGTGGGGAGAGGAGAAAGCAGCGGGGAGTGGGGAGCAGAGCTGACCTCGGGAAAAGTTGGCGGGGATGGAGATATCCGATTGATGTTGGTGATCTCACACTTTAGGACATGGCTCCAATAGTGTTGATGGGGGAGTTTGCAAGCAAATTGGAGGCAGCTCACCCCTCCAACTCCATTCCCCCCACCACTGAGTGGTCCAGAAACCAAGGCAACCGCAGGGTTAAGATGGGGGGAAGGGGTGGGGGGAAGAGCCAGCTTGGGAAGAGTGGAACCTGTGTGCACCTGCACTTCTGGAGGTGAAATGTTAGCTGGCAGCAGGCAGAGCAATAAGGCTGTGGGAAGGCTGATTTGGCCTATCAGCAAATATAGATGTTTAGCTGTTTATGAATGCCCCCTCACCACCATCTGGGAGCTGGGAGGTCAGATGTGGAGCCTAAGTGACAGGCTGTCCCTGTGCCACCTCAGCCAGCCTGCAACCTTTCATTGGTACCGGCACCCTATGAAGACAAATCTGCTGAAGGCCAACCAAGTGCCTTTCTGCTTCATCTGTAGTTTGTGTTCCTTCCACCCCTTTGCCCAGCCTGACTGAAGCTGAGCTGCCTCAGTGGGTTTGGCCTTGACCTTCTGGCTTCACAGTTCCACACATTCAAGAAAGCACCAGAGAACATCTAACACCTAAGATTTGTACTAGGAACATGTGGTGATGCAAGGAGGTTGGAGAGTTTAAGGCCAAGTGTAAGCTATGTAGAGAGACCTAACTTAATTAGTTAATTTAAAAGCATGTAGTACTTGCAATAAGTGCAACAGCAATTGAGAAGTGAAGGAGAATCCTGTGGTATTCTAGGAAGGCTTCTTGGAAGAGGAAGGGCATAAAGAATCCTGCCACAATCACTGAGTGAAAGTACATCCTCTTACATCACTCAACAATGTCAACAAAACTAGGACTGATAACAAAACAAAGGACTCAATTCACTCAGTCACTTAGTGAATTTGTGGTTGGAGGAACCTGGCTTTATCATGCCAGCTTCCTAACCCACTGGGTTATAAACCTGAGTAGAAGATAAGAACATTAGATTGTAGAAGGGGCAGGGCTGAGAAGGGTTCATGATGAGGAGGGAACAAGGAAGTAGGTAAAAAAAACATCACTTGGCATTTGGACTCTGAACCAGAAGCTGTGCCTAAGGTGCACAGATAGAATTGTCAGAAGTCTTCACCATCCCGTACAGTTTTTACCTTTTAGAGATAGGACTGTGGGGCTTGGTCACTAAGTGACCTACCAGCAACACACAGTGAGGCAGTGGGTGGGGACAAAAGACAAACCTGCTCCCTATTCCCTAGAAGGCAGACAAAGAACTTCAGTTACCCTGAAGATATGAGCAAGAGGATGAAGTCAATGCCATAGAAAGATTCACCAGCTCCATATTGGTGCAAAGGCACTCCTGGCCTCATCCCATGTCTCTGGCCATATATACAAGACTCAGTCAAGGGTCTGCACGAATCTGGAGCTGAGTAACATGGGAGTGCTGGAAATGGGGACTAGAAGGCATGGCTCTTCAGCGACCAACAAGGAATTGTTGGCTAGAGTGAAGGTGCAGGGTGAGACCCTCCTTCCCAGCCACATAGAGTCAGGCTCCTAGCTCTGAGTCCTGAGGATGGGCTCAGACTATGGGATGTGGGATTCCTGCCACTCAGGATGAGGTACCCCTCCAAGCTCCTCCCAAGCCCCCCAAGAAAGCCCACCCCAAGCTCCCTCAGGAGGTCTCCAGAAATGGGTTGGTGGTGTTAGCAGGTTCCTCAAATCTAAGGAGTAGCCAGTCCCTCAGGCTTCACTTTTGTGGCTCAGGATTCAGTCTCACTTGCAAAGGAGTGGCCCAGCCAGTCCAGCATGGGAGACAGTGGCTCTCAGTGCCAGCCCAGGGCTCAGGGAAAACTCTCACCTTTCCACGGCGATGGCCACCAGTGTGAAAACAGAAGCACACACAGACATGCCCTGCACCAAGCCACTCATCTTGCACGTGGCGTTGTCGAAGGGCCACCCTGCAACGACAGAGGCCCCCGTGAAGTGAAAGAAGCTTGGGGAATATTTATTCCTTGTCCTGCTTGGGGTCATGTGGCCTCTGCTTGCCAGAGGATAAAGGAACCGACCAGCCTGAGCCAGTTTAACTATGAGAGCATTGGTGTTTATCCTGTCCCTGTCTGGCCTTCTGCTTTCACAGTCCTGTATAGATTTGAGGCCATTTCATCTTCATAGTAGCCATGCTGGTTTCCCCCTTTCCCTTTTCTTGAGATGGGGCCTTATTATATAGGTCAGGTGGCCTCAAATCTTAATCCTAGCTGGGCACTGGTGGCTCACACCTGTAATCCTAGCTACTCAGGCAGCTGAGATCTGAGGATCACAGTTCAAACCCAGCCCGGGGAACCTAAGTCCACGAGACTCTTATCACCAGTTAACCACCAGAAAACTGGAAGTGGCGCTGTGGCTTAATATGGTAGAGAACTAGCCTTGAGCTGAAGAGCTCAGGGACAGCACCTAGGCCCAGAGTTCAAGCCCCATGACTGACAATAAGAATCTTAATCCTCCTGCCTTCCTCCATATTCAGAATGCCAGGATTATAGATGTGTACCACCATACCCAGCTCATCATTCTCTTTCTACAGATGAGAGAATTAAGCAGGAGATTCACTTAGGGCTTCTTTGTCCCTAAATCGCTGTGGATTTGTGGTCAAAGTCCAGCCTGGATGCAGGGGAGTTCAAGTCACAAAAGCTAGCACTGCCCTAGACAGCAAGCTGGCTCTACTTTGTAAAGCTATGTACTGTATGTGCCAACTCTCTGACCATCAGTTCCTCCCAAGGTTTTGTCCCAAGGACATCCTACTACAGTCTGTAAAAATCTTCACTGCAATTTGTCATGATGGAGACTTGCCAACAGGAGGAGGCTGGTAAATTAGCTTTCAAAACAAAGCAACACCAAACAAAACTCCCGCTTTGTAGCATTTGGCAATTTGTGTATCATAAAGCTTGCTTAGCCAAGTTCAACTTCAGTGTGCTATCATCCAATGTAGGAAGTTAGGAAGAAGTGAGCAGTGGACTCTAGTAAGATGGTTCTCACTGCTCAGGAGACTGAGGATCACAAGTTAAAAACAATCCAGGCAGAAAATTCCAGGACACTCTAATCAGTGGCCAAAAGGCTACAAGAAGAGCTTTAGTTCAACTGGAGCCAAGGAGTACCACCCTTGAGTGGAAATGCTAAGGAATTACACTCAGGCCCTGAGTTCAAACCCCAGTTCCAGCACCAAGAAATAAAAAAATAGAAGGAAACTACTGAACATAATCAGTGCAACCCAAGATCCCAATTGGACACCTGGACGACAGTGCTAGACATAGCCCTGAAAACAACCCAGAATACCACAGAGACCAAAATCTTTGCACTATCCAAAACCCTATTCTTGGAATGAATCAGATCCTGAAAGTCAGAATGAAAAACAAAAACAAAAGCCCTCTCTCTTTACAGGAGGAAACATAGAAGGGAGGAGGGAGGTAGCAAGCTGATTACTGGGGAGGGGATTATTACATTGCCAGCTGTCCACAGTCACGTGTATCCAGCAGGCTACAGGGTACCAGAATTACTTTGGGTATTTCTAGAAGAGATGAGCTGTGAGCCTGAGTGGATTAGGTGGGGAAGGTGCACCCAGTAGAAGAGAAAAAATGTGAACACATTTCCCAGAGGACAGCCAGACCTGTGAAGAAAACAAGCAGCTATTATTTTTAAATATAAGGCTTCAAAATATTGTTAATGACCATGACAGTCAGCCAGCCCATAGGGACCATGTCTGCATATTGTTCATAATTGGTCCCTGCCAAACACTTTTCATAGGCTTTGGAGTTACATTGTTTTGGTTTGGTTTTAGTTTTCTTTTCTTTTGGCTTTTCCTTATTTTTTTTAATGCTTTCTCATTATTTTAGGTTGTCTGTGTTTTTGTTGTTGATTGTGTGGCTTGTTTACAATTCACATGCATTTTATTTTCCTATCATATCCCATATTGGAGGTAGAAACTGTGTAATGAATTTTATAATTTTTTTTCTCTCTCTCTCTCCCTCTCCACACACACACACACACACACACACACACACACACACACACACACACACACAGTACTAAAGCTTGAGCTCAGTGCCTGGGCACTGCCCTTTAGCTTTGTCTCTCAAGGCTTTACCGCTGTGCCATTTGAGCTACAGCTCTACTTCCAGCTATCTGATGGATAGATGGACATTCATGTCCTGGCTGTCTTTGAACTTCAGTTCTCAGATCTCAGCCTTCTGAGTAGCTAGGATTACAGGTGTGTGAACTACCAGCACCCAACTTGATTTGTCTTATATATTATGTTTTGTCATTCTCAGATTGACTCTGCACAAATGCATCATGACAATTGACAAAGCAAAATCCTTCAACATTGAACAGATGGTCTTTTTCACATCAAAACACTCAAGAGCATGCTGCTCTGTGGGCAGCTGCATACTAGTTAGTGACCCATTGAAGATTTTGAGCTCATGGGAAGATGGTTTATCTGTATGGTAGACCAAATGACTGAAGTTAAAAAGCTGGGTAACTACACAGTTACCTACTTAATCATACATGTTATACATTTTGCATTTGACCTATTTTTTTCTTTTTTCTTTCCCTTTTTCTTTCCTTCCTTCTTTCTTTCTTTTTTGTTTTTGTTTTGTGGGTCATGGGGCTTGAACTTGGCCTAGGCGCTGTCCCTGAGCTCTTCAGCTCAAGGCTACTGCCCTACCCCTGGGCCTGGACATTGTCCCTGAGCTCTTCAGCTCCAGGCTGTTGCCCTACTCTTGAGCCTCAGACTCACTTCCCATTTTCTAGAGGTTAACTGGAGATAAGAGTCTCAAGTCCTTTTGTGCCCAGGCTTGCTTTGAACCCTGATCTTCAGATCTCAGCATCCTAAGTAGCTAGGATTGCAGGCCTGAGCCACCATGCCTGGCTTTATTTATTAATTTATTTTAGATGGAATCTTGTTTCCCATGTTGGTCTTGACCTCATAGTCTTCCTGCTTCAGCTTCTCAAATATTGGTATAACAGATATGTACCACTGTTCTTTATGAATACAGCTCATCTTCTCAAAATGGTTATACCCATGACTGTCACTATATACCTGAGTTTTTATCTGCTAAAATAAGTAATATAAGTGCCTATTTAATTGGAAAAAGTGGTCTTTGAAGTAGTCATGTTTTATAAAAGTTTGAAAACCTTTTAATAGATGTTGTTTTTTGTTCTTTGGCTGGTTTCTCTAGAACCATGGTACTGCAATTTGAACTCAGCACCCCTCAATTGCTAGGCAGGTACTCTGCTACTGTACTCTGCCTCTAGCCCTGTTTAGTTTTTGTTTGTTTGTTTTGCCAGTCCTGGGGCTTGGCCCTGTGCTTCATTTGTTCAAGGCTAGCTCTTTGCCACTTGAGCCACAGTGCCATTTCTGGCTTTTTCTGTTTATGTGATATTGAGGATTCAAACCCAGGGCTTCATGCATGCTAGGCAAGCACTCTACCACTAAGCCACATTCCCAACCTTCTAGCCCTGTTTTACACTGATTGATTTGTTTGTTTGCCAGTCCTGGGGCTTGAACTCATGGCCTAGGCACTGTCCTTGAACTTTTTCAAGTACTGAGGAATTGAACCCATGGCTTCATGCATGCTAGGCAGGTACTCTATCACTAGGCCACATTCCTGGCCAGCACTGGTTATTTTTTTGAGATAATGCCTCTCTTCCTGCCCAGGTGTATATCTAGATTGTGATTTCCCTATTTTATAATTCCAAAAAACTAAGTTGATAAATGTATTGCACAATACTCAATTGTTGTTTGAGAAGAGGGTCTACTGAATTTTTTGGGGTGGGGGTAAAAAGCCTGGGCTGGCCTCAAATTGCAATCTTCCTGTTCTCAACTTCCTAAATATTAGGATTGCAGGTATGAGCCATTAGCCTAGATCTTTTTGGAAATAATTTTTTCCCAGAATTATCCTCTGTGTTCTTTTACATTTTCTATTACAATACCTTAAGTTAGTTTTGTTAACAGTATATGCGAACTCTATATGATATGTCAAATTTTCATTAAGTGTTCAATCATTTTGTTGCCTTTTTTTTTTTTTTTTTTGCCAGTGCTGGGGCTTGAACTCAGGGCCTAGGTACTGTCCTTGGGTTTTCTCAAGGTTAATCCTCTACTACTTGAGTCACAGCACCACTTCTGGCTTTTTGTGTATGTATGTGGTACCAAGGAATTGAATCCATGGTTTTTGTGTGTGCTAAGCAAGCACTTTACCACTAGGCCACGCTCCTGGCCCTCTTCAATCACTTTGAAATAAAAAGGAGCAAAAACAGATGCATAATTAATTCCAAAGATTGCCTACTCTACTTATGTGACTTTTTTTTTTTTTTTGCCAGTTCTGGGGCTTGAACTCAGGACCTGGGCACTGTCCTTGGACACTCTTCTTGCTCAAGGTTAGCAAACTGCCACTTGAGCCACAGTACCACTTCTGGCTTTTTTTCCCCCTGTGTATGTGGTTCTGGGGAATTGAACCCAGGATTTCATGCATGCTAGGTGAGTACTCTACCACTATGCCACTCTCCCAGCACCACTTACATGACTTTTTTTGCAAAGGCCACACTATACTTTCTGTCCTTGAAGAAAACAGATTTGTGGTACAAATCTTCTCTGTGGTACAAATCTTCCCTGTGGTACAAGAACAGAGAGCCAGCTACAGAGGACCAAAGAGCTTTGTGGGAGATGAAATTGCCCCATGTGTTAATTGTGATGGTACCTGTGTGATTATATGTTTGTCAAAGTTGTGGAACTGTAAGCTAAAAAAGATGGGTTTTAACATATGCTAAATTACACCTCCACGAAAGTAATTTAAATGTAAAACACACATTTTCCAAGAAACTATCAAAGTGAAAGACAAATATAATCGAATGGAACTCCTGTGGATTGCAGAGGAGGGTTGTGCAACAGGAATGGACAACAACAACAAAAGCTAAGGGCTTCATTATAAAGTGAAGTCATATCCTGTATGCCATCAACTGTGTGTGCCAGGACTCAACCTTCTCCACTAGAGCGAGAGAAGGAGGAGGAAAAGAAGAAGGGAGGATAAAGAGAAAAAGGAAATGTTATGGTTTCACTTAACTGCAGGAGATGGTATTAGAAACAACCTAAATATCTATAAAAAATAAATTGCATTAAATGTATCCAATAGAATTCTAAGCAGTTGTAAGGAAAAAAACTATTTATTAATGTGAACTATAACCATGTAAATTATTTGAATAAACCTTATAACCTACTTTTTTTTTCTTTTGCCAGTCCTGAGGCTTGAACTCAGGGGGTTTGGGTGCTGTTCTTTTTTTCTTTAATGTAACGTGTATTTATTTTTTAAAAAATACAAAATAACAAGTCTGTCTTTGTTGATGGCCTTTCCCTGTTCTCTTTCATCAGAGTGGGGTGTCCCTTTCCTTGCAAGCCTAGCCAGCCACACAGAAGACATTCCTAAAGTGGAGCAAGGTAGTGGTGAAGGCCTGGGAGCCTCCCCCACCCCCGCCCCCGCCCTCCAGTGGGTGCTGTTCTTGAGCTTCTTTTGCTCAAGCCTAGTGCTCTACCACTTGAGCCACAGCCTCACTTCTGGCTTTTTATGAGTAGCTTATTGGAGATAAGAGTATCATGGACATACCTGCCCTGGCTGGCTTTGAACTACAATCTTCAGATCTCAGCCACCTGAGTAGCTAGGGTTATAGGCGTGGGCCATGGTATACAGCTACAAGACTGTGTTCTGAAGGAGAACAACTCATAGGACTGGATTCCTTGATCTTTACTCAGAGCAAACCTGCCTCTCTCTCCCTTCTGCCCACTGCTTCTAGTTCTGTCCCTGGATGCTACAAGGGAGACTGAAATGAAGGAGTGTGTGATTCCGGATAGGGTGTAAGACACCAGCTTTGTAGCTACAAAGCAATCCCTTAACTGCTCTGACCCTTTTCTCTAATAAAGCATGCTTCAGTGAACTGCTGTGGGGATTAATTAAGATCAGACATGATACATATGTAACAAAGAAGACCATTAAATAATTGCATCTGCTATTTCTAGTCTAATCCCTCAGCTTCAGACTTTACAGTGGCCCATGGCTTTGATACCAGCCCAGCCACATCTCTAACTGCCCCCGTGGATGCTATCCCCGTCCATACTCACCAGTGATGAGGTTGTCCACCAGGGTTGTGGGCATGCAGAAGATGCCCACCAGCAGGTCACTGATGGCCAGGTTGAGGATGAACATGTTGGTGACAGTGCGCATGTGTCGGTTCTTGAGCACGATGAAGCAGACCAGGGCATTGCCCACCATACAGAGGAGGAAGATGAGCACATAGGCCACGATGAACATGGCTGCCACCAGGGAGGAGTGCTGGTAGTAGGAGGAGAAGGTGAGGTTTGTAGCCAGAGTGGCCTCAGCATCACTCCCATTCTGACTTAGGGGCCAGCTACCGTTGAGAAGTTGGGAGGATTCTCCTAGGACCAAAGGAGCATGTGAGTCTTAGGTCAAGGAGAGATGACTGACATTTTCACCACTGAACAGTCCTACACCTTGATCCTGTCCCTGTACCCTGAGCATGTGTTCAACGAATTTCACTCTGCAGACCCACTTACTCCCTGATCTCATAACCCATCTTGTCCAAGATGCACCTCCAGTGTTTCTCTCTCTCTCTCTCTCTCTCTCTCTCTCTCTCTCTCTCTCTCTCTCTCTCTCTCTCTCTCTCTCTCTCACACACACACACACACACACACACACACACACACACACACACACCCAAATTCCATCCTTCTGGGCCTTACCTTGGGCCTCTGAGGGATTCTTAACTTCTAAGGATCACATGACCCAGGTTCCTTATTCTCTGGTTGAACCTCTAGCTGGGTTCAGCCAATGGGAGGCACCGATGAAGATGGAAGGGCAAGAGAACACAGTCACTTATGACTCCTGACTCCCTCCCTGCCTGGTCCAGTTCTGCCAATGAATGTTCACAGACACAGCCCAGTCTGATTGGTGACTCCTTATCGTGTTTTTGAGTGTATCCTCCAAAAGTTCATGTGCTTTGTCCCCCAGATCCTATGTTAACAGTATTTGGAGGTGAGGCCTGTGGGAATGGCTAGGATTGAATGAGTGGCTTTCTGCATGGAGGAAGAGAGTCCACAGCTAGCACATTTACTCTGTCTCACCACGTGGTGTTCATACCACATTATGGTATACAAGAAGCTGGTGTCTTGCATTTGGACTTCTAGCCTCCACAATTGCTATTCTTCATAAATGTGCTCAGTCTCAGGCGTATTGTTATAATGTGAGAAACTAGACGAAGGTACTCCTCTTCTGGGTTCTCCCTCTTCTACTCTCCATGCACCAGTAAGATTTCAGGTGGGAACAGCATAATGTGGTCACCGGTCCCACAATGAGAACATGGCACTGTGGGTTCTAACTCAGGGCTAAGTATGTGTTTCCCCAGCAGTGTTTCGAAGGCAGAAGCTCAGTGTCCAGCCTCGCTCTTCTGGGAAGTCATTAACTGTGGTGACTCATCATGTTGTCTCACAAACTCTCCTCCTGACTTCCTCTGGGACTGGATGTGACCCATTCTAGGGGACAGTGAGTCTCTGAGGAGTGGTTTTTTTTGTTTTTTTTCCTGTTGCACTCAGGGCTTAGCCACTGCAGAGAGCCACTAGAGGCTTAGAAGACACTCAAGAGGGCTGGGAGGAAGAGTAGGGCCAAGCTGGCACCAGCAGGGCTTCCAGGACCAGCAGGAGCCATAGCAGGGGACTTTGGTGGGGACCAAAGGCCTGATAGTGGAGATGGAGCAACTGGGAAGTTGAAGTGTGCACTAAGAGGAAAGATATTTCCCTGCTAATATCTTTCACTGGCTTCCAACTGCACTCAAGCATCTTCATTATAATATAGGAAATACTGAACATGCACCAGACTATTACAGAGAACACACACAGAGCACCAAGTGTCAATGATCCATTGCAGAGGAACTCATGATACATCCTCTACCTGCCACAGTGCTCAGATCAAGTCCAATCTTGTTTCATTTACACCCACCTCTTTCTTTTGGAGTTATTTGAGGCAAATACTACACATCAATTTTGTCATCCATAAACATTTCAGTTTGTATCTCTAAAAATAAGGGCCTGGTGCGGTGGCTCACGCCAGGAGGCTGAGATCTGAGGATCAACGTTCAAAGCCAGCCCTGGTACAAAAGGACCTGAGACGCCTATCTCCAATTAACCTCTAGAAAATGGGAAGTTGGGCTTTGCTCTAGGTTAGGGCAGTTGCCTTGAGCTGAAGAGCTCAGGAACAACGCCTAGGCCCAAGGGTAGAGTGGTAGCCATGAGCTGAAGAGCTCAGGGATAGTGCCCAGGCTGAGTTCAAGCCCCATGACCCACAATACATACATACATACATACATACATGCATGCATACATACATAAAATAAAAATAAGGACTTTTACAAAAACTACAATCATTCTCAAACTTACCAAAATTAATTACTGTAATATAATCCAATGTCTAGCATCTGACATTAAAATTCCCTGATAGGAAACAGGTGTGGAAGTACATGCCCGTCAATGGAAAGGATGAGCTAGGATGTTCACAAGTTCAAAGCCAGCTTGAGCTACACAGCTCAGATTGTTTAAAAAATTACAAGAAGAGGAAAGAAGATGAAGGAGGAAAAGGAGGAGGAGGAAGAAGAAGAGGAAGATATCAGGTTTTACCATACAGTAGCTATGTCTAACCTTATGAGTTCTCCTGATTTCCAGAAAACAAATTTCTTGGTTGTTCCACAAGTTTTTAAATTGTTTTGAGTGAAGATCCAACTGAGATTTCTGTCTCTATCAACTGTTATTATGTGACAACACTTAGTAGCATGACACCATGCCACGACACATGGATGATTCTTCTACGGATTTCCCTTGGGATCTCTTGCAGCTACAGTCATCTGATGGCTTGGCTGCAGCTGGGAGGTCAAGGGCACCTCCCTGCTGTGACTGGTGATTAATGCTGGCTAGTAGCTGGGGTACCAGAGTTCTCCACAGGCTTCTCCTCCCATAGGTTCAGGCATGGTGCTCTCCAGGTTCCAAGAAAGCTAACAGGCTTCCTTCTGCCACAATTTTATCAACCAAAACAAGTCTTTTACGACAGCCCAGATTCAAACCAGTGGAGAAGTGGCTTTCACTTCATGAAAGGAAGAACAGCAAAAACAGTCTGGCCATAGATGTATGGCTCATTGAAGGTCTTCATTAATCCAGGCACTGGTGGCTCATGTCTGTTAAAGAGGCTGAGATCTGAGGATCTTGGTTTAGTCTAGGCAGGAAATGTCGGTGAGATTTTTATCTCCAATTAACCACCAAAAGCTGGAAATAGAGCTGTGATTCTGGTGGTAGAGTGTTAGCCTTGAGCAAAAGAAGCTCAAGGCCGGTGCCCAGGCTTTGATTTCAAGCTCCAATACCAGCACACCACACACAGAGACTTTTATTATAATTATAATACAATCAATATAATCTACCAGCTCTCCCATATTGCATTTGGTTCTCGAGTTTCTTTTAGTTTACAGGTTCCCTTTTGTCTCTTTCCCCCTTGCTATTTATTTATCATAAACACTGCATCATTTGTCTGGAGAGTGTCATGCAGACTGGACTTTGCTGACGGATCCCTCCTGGCATCATTCTGTTTTCTGGGGCTGTGTTTCCTGTAAATTAGCTGATCAATGGAAAGATTTCATCATTAGATTGTGTCTGAGGCTCTCGGGCCCTCAGGTGGTTCTGTCTGATTCTCCACCATCAAGTTCCTCAGCAGACTTTCACTTAATATTTTCAGGAGCCACTGATAAGCATTGCCTACATCTCTAATTGCATTTTACATATAATTCACACTCTACCACGGCCTCCAGCACTCTGTGTGGTCTGATTTCTGTGGACATGTCCTGGCTTCATCCAGTATCACTCTCCCTACCTCTTCGTTTTTGCTGTTACTGGGACTTGAAGTTAGGCTCTTACATTTTCACTTGGCTTTTCCACTCACAGCTAGCTAGCACTTGAGCCACAGCTTCACTTCCACCTTCTTTGGGTGGTTAATTGGAGATAAGAGTCTGTTAGAGGAATTGAACCCTGGTACCACATACACAGAAAAAAGTCGGAAGTGGTGCTGTGGTTCAAATGACACAGTGCTAGTCTTAAGAAAGCCCAATGACAGTACTCAGGCCCTGAGTACAAGCCCCAGGACTGGCAAAAAAAAAAAAAAGAAAAGAAAGAAAGAAAAAGAAAAAAACAAAAATGGTCCTGTTATACAAGTGGTAGAGCATTAGCTTTAAAAAAGCCCTATGACAATGCTCAGGCCCTGAGCTCAAGCCCTGGGACTGGCAAAAAAAAAAGAGTATGTTAGACTTTCCTGCCAGCTCACTTTGATCCATGATCCTCAGATCTCAGCCTTAAGAGCCAGGATTTCAGAAGTAAGTCTTTGGCACTCACTGGTGTATAACTCACTCATTGGCACTTGGCAAAACTTGTTAAATGTTGCCTTCTCAGAGAAGGACAACCTAATTACTGTATTTAATGTAGGTGTTCCATAATTGTCTATCCAAATGTCCTGCTGATTTTCTGCAATCCATCATATTTTGTTTTCAGATTACCATCCCCCATTCCCACGCTTAAGAATAAGATCCTGGGGTTGGGAGTTTGGCCTAGCGGTAGAGTGCTTGCCTAGCATGCACAAAGACCTGGATTCGATTCCTTGGTATCACATCTGTAGAAAAGCCAGAACTGGTGCTGTGGCTCAAGTGATAGAGCACTAACCTTGAGGAATGCCCAAGTACAGTGCTCAGGCCCAGAGTTCAGTCCCCAGGACTGGGGAAAAAAAAGTTAGTTCCTGGAAAGCAGGGACCTTTCTTGTCCTGTTGGTAGCAGCATCCCTGGCATCTTGTCACTGCCCCGCCTCAATAAATGGTTCAGTACACCATTCATGATGATGAAATGAATTAATATTTATAGGAAGCAGGGAAGGAAAGAAGAAAAGATCTTAACACTGGTGACAGGGTCCTGCTCAAAGCATCTGTGTTTTCTAGGTGCTTCTAGAAAGAGCCCCAGGGAGAACCATCACTTATCACAAAGCCAGGGTGGGGGGCTCCTCAAGCAGTTTACTTTGCTGATCCTCAGTCCCCATGACTGGGGGAACTTGTGGCTAGAGATAGAGGAAATGGCCAGAACCTTTTAGGAGGCACACCAGCCTGTCTGCTGCCCCTGATGGCTTCCCTTGGTCCTCAAGCACCTTATTCTCTGCCTATGCTTCTAATGTCTCAGCTGAATCCCTAGATTTAACTCAGTTTCCCACAATGCGCACTAGTCTGTTACTATTTATTTTTGAGACAAAAAGCTTAGGCTGACCTAAGCTACCTTTGAACTCACAATTCTCCTCCCTACGCCTCCTAGGTGCTGGGATTACAGAGGTGCATCATAAGGAAAAACAACTCCTTCCTATTCTTGGAAGCCTCCCTCTGGTCCACTCCAACCCCACCTGAGGGCCATGCCAGCAACCAGAGACCTCATTAACACTTGAACTTGTGCTTTCTGGGACCTGCCAGTACCCTTGTGATTATATCCTCTGAAATGTTCCTCCACTGAACCCACCTAAGCCATTTCCTTACTAGAGGAGCCCTGGAAGTCTCAAGATGTTCTAATAGCTGTCTCCAGGGCTCTCTGATGAGCTCAGAGAGATCCATGTTCTGGATCACTAAGAGCTGGTGCTGGAGACAAGTTGGGATACAGCAATTCTCAAAGTGTGGTTTCCCAATCTGCAGCATCAGCATCACATGGAACCTGTTAGAAATGTTCCGGCCTTAGAAACTGGAAACTATGAGGTTGAGACCTGGTTGTCTTTTTGGATCTTAAAGCATTGGCTGAGAATGTAGCTCAGGGGTAAAGTACTTGCCTAGTGTGTGAAAGACCAAGTGGTGTCTGGCCTCCAGAATTAGAACCTTCCCCCTTTTTACAAGAACCCTCCAGAGGAATGTATTTCACCCTCAAGTGTGATAACCCCATAGCTGAAGGACTTGGAATTTCTTGGTAGGGAAAGCACACACCAGAAAGTCCCAGCCCTCCTTCCTATTTCCTGGCCTCTAGGGATATAATACATCCTTAAAAATGCTTTTGTTTTTTTGATGGTCATGGGACTTGAACTCTGGGCCTGGGCCTTATCTCTGAGCTCTTCTGCTCAAGGCTACTACCCTGTCCCTTGAGCCACAACACTGCCGGTTTTCTAGCGTTTAATTGGGGATAAGAGTTTCACAGTCTCTGGTGCCCAGGCTGGCTTTGAACCGTGATCCTCAGATCTCAGCCTCCCGAGTAGCTAGGATTACAGGCATGAGCCACCATGCCCAGCTAGAAATTGCTTTTGTTGAAAGGTCCTGACTCTTCCTTTGGGCCTGCAAAGTCGAAAAGGAAACTAAAATCAGTAGCAAAGCTTGGCATCTCTGTCTCTATTTTTGTTTTTGTTTTATGTTTTGGTGCCAGTCCTAAGGCTTGAACTCAGAGCCTGGGCACTGAGCTTTTTGTTCAAGGGTAGCACTCTGCTACTTAAGCTATGGCTCCACTTCCAGCTTTTTGAAGGTTAATTGGAGATAACACTTTCACTGACATTGCTGCTTAGGCTGTGACTGAGTACCTATGATTACAGGTGTGAGCCACTGACTCCTGGTTCTATCTCCATTTTGTATCTGACTTTGCTCTGAGCCATTCTCTCTACAGTTACATTGCAGTCATTTTGGAATCCAGGAAGGACAGGACTGGCCAGTAATATCTTATGAGAAGAGAAAGAACTGCTGCCCCCAGATAGAGCCCTCTTATGGGCGTATGCCTACAATTGTCCTGGTAATATGTGGGAGCTCAATCCCAGATTGGGGGTCATTGGTTACTCATTCCACAAGATCCATTGAAAAATGCCACAGCACAAAGCACGGAACAGGACAAATGGTTAATAAGCACATAAAACAAAAAAGTTCAAGTTCACGGATATTGTGAAAAATGCTATTTCAGAAAGAACCTTTTCATCAGTCAGACTGACAAAGAGAAAGAGTGTTGCGGAGGGCTGGTCTATGGCCGGGCACAATTAGTGATCTCAGAATTCCCTGGCTCTTAATTCAAGACGTAGGATTGGCACCAAAACATAAAAACAAAAATGGGGACAGACAGACGGGTGGATCAATATTTCCTGGCTCTGGTCGTGGAAAGGTCATGTTACCTCTCCAGAAACCAGATTCTTTGTTGCTAAGATAGAAGTGAGCAGAGATTCAAAGGATTTGTGTGAGAAGAGTTTAGAAGATCTGGTGCACAAGGGCTTCATAGTAGGTCACCTGCATTGAAGGTCTCTTCTGAGTGTATTAGCTGATGTAATAGGTATGAGCACAGAATTTATAGAACTTTTACTTTGGGCTTTCCTGCTGGCTTGAAAGATGTGTGAAATGAAAACAAATGGCACAGAACCAGAGTAAGCCCTGAAGACACCCTCTCCCACTAATAACCACATCGGTGCTGCCATCTGCTGGTTTTTCCTGGTAACATGAGGGGCTTAGTCCCAGACTGGGAATCACTGGTCTCTCATTCCTCAAGATCCTTTGAAAAACGCCACAGCACAAAACACAGAACAGGACAAATGGCTACAAGCACATACAACAACAAAAACCGTGCAAGTTCCTGGGTAATGTGAGACATGTTATTTCAGAAAGAATCTTTTCATCAGTCAGACTGACAAAGAGACAGAGTGTTGAGGAGGGCTGGACTGTGGCTGGGCACTGCAGAGGGAGTACCAGTCTGTGAGCTCCTCAGCAGAGGCTCAGCCAGGGACCTCCCGATCCACCATCCCCCTTCAGAGGTTTATCATAACGAATAGAATGGGGACCGTGGCCTAGGGAAAACAGGCCACAGGTTGCAATGGTTACAAAACAGTATACACATGCATTATAAATCCTACTTCTATATAAAGCATGGGTGGTATTTTATTAATTGATTTTCTCATGAATTTTCAATTGGCATAATCAGTTATACCAGGAAAGGTTCATTATGACATTTCCATATGTGTATAATATATCCTGATCCACCTCACTCCCTCTTTCTCCCTTACCCACCTCCCCTTCTAAAACAATGTCTACAGGTCTCACTGTTCTATTTCCACATGCGCAAAGAAACTATAAGGACCTCATCACCTTCATTTACCAGCTCTGTTTACCCTCCTCCCTCCCCTCATTCCTTCCTTCCCGAAACAGGATTTGTTTTGTTTGCTTTTTGGCGCCGGGAGGGGGGGGGAGGGCGGGGGGAGGATAGGATGGGGAGGAGATATCAGCAAGCTCAGTTTGCTTACTCAGCTGCCGCTCTACCTTTTGGGCTATGTCTCCAGTTTTATTTTTTGCTTATGTTGGAGATAGAGTCTCATGGACTTTTCTGCTTGTATTGGCTTCAAATGGATGTCGTTCACATCCCAGCTTCCTTAATAGCTCGGGTTAAAGGACAGAAGTCATCAGTGCCCAGTTTATCCTTTTATTTAATATCTATATCTATGGTGCTGTCTCTTTGCTTTTTAGCTCAACACTGGTGCATTACCACTTGAGCCACAGCGCCACTTCTGCCTTTTTTTCCCTGGTTATTGGAGGTAGTAGTCTCATGAACTTTCCCTCACGGGCTGGCTTTGAACTGTGATCCTCACATATCAGCCTTCTGAGTAGCTAGAATTATAGGCATGAACCATCAGCATCTGATATTTGTTGGCTTCTTAAAAGTTAGAATTGCCAGGAGTTTGGCCTAGTGGTAGAGTGCTTGCCTAGCATGCACGAAGACCCGGGTTCGATTCCTCGGTACCATATACGTAGCAAAAAGCCAGAAGTGGTGCTGTGGCTCAAGTGGTAGAGCTCTAGCCTTGAGAAAATCCAAGGACAGTGTTCAGGCTCTGAGCTCAAGCCCAGGACTGGCAAAAAAAAAAAGAATTAATTTTTTTTTTTTTTTTTTTTTTTTTTTTTTTTTTTTTTTGCCAGTCCTGGGCTTAAGCTCAGGGCCTGAGCACTGTCCTTGGACTTTCTCAAGGCTAGAGCTCTACCACTTGAGCCTCAGCACCACTTCCGGCTTTTTTCTATGTATGTGGTACCGAGGAATTGAACCCGGGTCTTCATGCATGCTAGGCAAGCACTTTAACCACTAGGCCAAACTCCCAGCCCAGAATTAAAAAATTTTAAAACAGCTGGGTACCAGTGACTTATGCCTGTAATCTTAGCAACTCAGAAGGCTAGATCTGAGAATCTCAGTTCACAGCCAGCCGGGGCAAGATTTTTTTTTTTTTTTTTACCTCCAATAAACCACCAGAAAGTCAGAAGTGGCACTGTAGCTCAAGGTGGTAGAGCACAAGCTCTGTCTATTCAACCCTGGCAACCGGGATCCTTTTACACTCTCCATAGCTGTGGGCTTTTTTGCAGGCTGTCATAAATTGATCATATAGCCTTTGCAGAGGATCTTATTTCATTCAGTAATAAGAATGTCTTTTCACTGCTTGATGGCTCATTACTTTTTAAATATGGAATAAGATTCCATTGTCTGGGTGTTCTGTGACTTTCTCATTCTCACACCTACTGTCTTCCAAGATTTGGCAGTTATGTTCAGAGAATTCCTTTAAATGCTTGTATGTCAGATTTTTTGAAAAACATGAATCATGTGACAAGAGTATGTAGAGGGGGGCCAGGAGCGTGGCTTAGTGGCAGAGTGCTTGCCTAGCATGCACGAAGCCCTGGGTTTGATTCCTCAGTACCACATACACAGAAAAAGCCGGAAGTGGTTCTGTGGCTCAAGTGGCAGAGCGCTTGAGGATTTTTCTTATTATTTTGTGATTTTCTTCTTTCTTTTTTCTTTTTTTGCCAGTCCTGGGGCTTGAACTCAATCCTAGGCACTGTCCTTGAGCATTCTCAAGGCTAGTGTTCTACCACTTTAGCCACAGCACTACTTCCGGCTTTTCTATAAATGTGGTACTGAGGAATTGAACCCAGGGCTTTGTGTATGCTAGACAAGCACTCTACCAGTAGGCCATGCTTTCAGCCTCTTATTTTGTGTTTTGTGTGTGGATAATGGGGGTTGAACTCAGTACCTACTACTTTCATCCACTGGCTAGAGCTCTACCAACTGAGCCATGGCCTCCAGCCCTAAAGGACCTTGTCCACTTGCTTGGCTTTTTCCACTGAAAGCTGCACTCTGTCCATTGAGCCAAACCTCTACTCCTGGCTTTCGGATATTTAATTGAAGGTAAGAGTCTCAGTTTCGTGGATTATTTGTCTTATCTGATGGTCTTAGAACCTCGATCCTCAGATCTCAGTTTCTTGAGTAGCTAGGACTACAGACATGAGCTACGACTGTAGAATTATCTTCCAAAGTTACGGTGTTGCTGTGTATCCCCCCTTCCCCAGCAAGGAAGGAGATCTGCTGTTTTTGTTCTTGCTAGCATTTGGTGTTGCCAGTATTTTGGATTTTTGCCATTCGTGCGGTACTTGCTATCCCCTCTTGGTCATATTAATGTGTTATTGCCTAATGACATGTGGTAGACACTTTTCCTAGCTTATTGGTACTTGCTGATCTTCTTTGTGAGCTGTCTGATCAGATACTTTGCCTATTTTCAATCGTGCTAACCATTTTCTCTTTGCTATGTTTTAAGTATATTTTAGAGAAGTTATTTGCATATTTTGGTTAAGTAGTGCTTTATCAGATTTGAATTTTAGAATAATTTCTTCCATTTGGGAATTTCTTCTCATTTTCCTCACAGTAACTAGGAATACTGTCCTTCAGCTTCTTCATTCAAGGACAGTGCTCTATCACTTGAGCCACATTTCTACTTCCCAGCTTTTGGTGTTAACTGGAAATAAGCATCTCATGGACTTTCCTGCCTGAGCAGAATTCAAGACTTGATCCTTAAATCTCAGACTCCTGAGTAGCTAGGATTACAGGAATGAGTCTCCAATAGCTGACTCAGTAATTCCATGAGTTATAGTTGGTCTCATATTTAAAAAGGTTTTGCCAAGGTCATCTAGATTTTCTCCTATCTTACCATCTTCGAGTTTCATAGTTCATTTGTTTTTGTTGTTGTTTTTGAGAAAAGGTTTCCTTATGTATGTAGCCCAGATTGGCCTTTAATGGAAATTCTTGTGGGGTTTGAACTTGCTCTTGCTAGGCCAGTGCTCTACTACTGAGCCATCCCTTCATGCCTAACTTGCATTTAACTTTTTTTTTTTTTAGTGGGTTCTCGTGGGGTTTGAACACTGGGCCTGACCGTTGTCTCTGAGTTCTTCAGTTCAAGGCCAGCGCTCTACCACTTGAGCCATAGCACCAATTCTGCATTTTACTTTTTAAATTAGATACATAAGATAAAATACTGGCTCTGTCAGAAACTGTGAACCCCTGGCTGATACCCAAATCACCTGGATTTTAACAATGCACACCCCTGCTTCCCCCCTACTCCACCCCAAAATGAATCAGAATCTCCAAAGGGTGGTTTGGGGGCACTAGTGTTCTTTTTAAAAGCTTCCCTGATAAGTTCCATGTGGAACTGGATTTGAGAACCACTAACTTGTGCATTCTCTGCCCTCAAGGTCCAAGGTTTAGTGGGGCTTAACATTTTGAGATCACCAAAGTCTTTGAGATGGATGAATTTTTAATGCATTTCACAGGCATTTTCTTGGTACAGTATGAAATAGTCCCTATCTGGAAGGAAGTGGCCTTTGAGAGCACTGGCTCTTCTTCCCAATGGGTGACTCATACTTGGATGGAACAGGTGAGCACCGAGGAAGTGGCTCACTTTGTATCCTATGCCTAACACTGTAACTTTTCTCTTGGACACCTAGTCCTCTTCCCTGCATGCATGTATTTTTTTCCATATATTTTTATTGTAATTAATAGAAGGGTTACATTATATTCACCAGATAGAAGGTGCATTACTTCACATACATTGATACCCTTTCTCATGTCTTGGTCCCCATTTCCCTACCCCTACCCCCACCCATATATATATATATTGGAAACTATCCATCAAGAGTTTGCATCCACCCCTAGCCAAAGAACAGCCAATCGGATCTATTTGCTTTGGATTTGATTCTAAATCCTAGTAACCCCTCCCTACTTCCCTTTGCTGGATTTTTACCACCCCTTTCTAGTAGATTCCTACAGTTCTCCCCACCTCATTTCTGTTGCTTGTAACCCCAGTGTCCTGGCTAATATAACCGGATTAAAATGAAGCATCGTGGACCTACCAGAGTCTGCAGAGTCTATCAGTGAAAATATCAGTGAGAACAGAAATGCCCCACCAGCACCTGGTGGGATTGTTGATTTGATTTTGCTTTCCTAATGCACTTGCAGCTTTGTAAAGTTGATAGCCGAGTACTACACGTATCATCTAATACTTGATCAAAGGACGGAGAATACAATGGGCAACAGGCAAGGCTTCTCGGCTCATCTGAGAAGTGATGAACAAAAACATCTTACCCCTCAGGCATCCCTTCTTCCATGCAATAGCCCAACCAGGCATCACTCGTCAGAGTCTCAGCCTCCCACAATTGCTCATGTTTTGCAGGAAAGGCTTGGGCAGATGTATTCACTTGGGTGAGGAAATGACTAACGACAACAAGCAGTGCTGTCTCTTCTGGTCATTTCCATTTCAAAAGGAGTCAGACCTTCAATCAGAAAATGCAAAGCTCTTGACCAAATTTCAGCTCCTAATGAGAGAGTAGCGAAAGGCTTTGGAGAAAGGGAGGCTGAATGGAATTCTTTTTATGTTTGTGTCTTTACAAGACTTGGTAGAAATTAGCCATGTTATCTTTGCCTTGGTTTATAAACTCAGCATTGAGCTGTTGCTAAGCAGTCAATGATTGAGCCTAAGAACCTATCCCGTCTTTCTTCAACTCACTGTGGTACACTGGATAGGCTCCAGTGAAAACTGTATCTATCTGTTCTCAGATTCTCCAGCAGCAGCTGACATCCCTCCATTTCCCACTCATAGCCAGACCACACGGTGACGAAGTTGTCAGGAAAAATCTGCATCGCTGTACCCTACGAAGGCTGTACCCCTGGAATGTCCCCAGAAAGTGCCAGTGGAACTACCAGAGTCAGTTCAGGGCAAGCTATACCTGAAGGGCTAGGCTTTGTGTGTGTGTGTGTGTGTGTGTGTGTGTGTGTGTGTGTGTGTGTACATGCTTGTGTGTGTGTGCCAGTCCTGGGGGTTTGTTTGAACTCAGGGCCTGGGCCCTGTCCATTAGTTTTTTTCATTCAAGGCTGGTACTGTATCACTTGAGCCATAGTTCTGCTTCTGGCTTTTTGGTGGCTATTGGAGATAAGAATCTTGTGAACATTCCTGCCTGAGTTGGCTTTGAACTGTGATCTTCATATTTCAGCCTCCCAAGTAGCTTGGATTGTAGGTGTGAGCCACTGGTGCCTCACTGGACTTCCATTTTATCATCTAAGAGGTGATGCTGCTGCTTCCTGGTAACCTGGCTGGGCGGCTCCAGAGAAGTAAACTGCTTTGTGGAAAAGGAAAGGACCTAGGGTCTCTATCTAGCAGCAGCATTTCCAAGGGGCATAAAAGAACAGATGATGGAGGGGCCCAGATGACTCCTGTCCCCCTTCCTCTCTCCGTGAAATCCTTCCCTTGCATGGGCCCTTCCTCACAAGAATCCATTCTCTGGCTGGAGTTCCCAGGCTGAGTAGGTATTACGAAGGGCTCCCAGAAGGTCACTGCCTTGGGGTCTGGCTGGGACTGAGCCTAGGGAATGGATCAGATCTGTTTTCCTTCTGCTGATTAATATCAAAATATATACTACACCATGACTGGTGGAGAAGGTGAATGACGGGGTGGGGGGGTCACTGCCCAACTAGCTCTGGCAATTCTGTCAGAACTTGACAGGCTGCCTATCTCTTCCTAGGAGTTGGGAGAAGGTTCTGAGCCTTTAGAGACCCTTCCAGATTCTGTATTTGGTCCTACTATCCAAGAACTCCCCTTCTGATCCAACTCAGTAGTGAAAGCTGTCAGCCCCTGGGCTCAAGTAGGCTGTGAGCTGGAGCGGTCAGCTCTAATGATGGAGGGTTGTTCCCGATGTGGAACTGAACGGTTCTACTGCAACATGTCATTTCTAAGTCCTAGGTCTGTTCCTCACAGGCACATAGAACCAGAGCAAGCCTCTGCCCCATCCCCTTTGCCTTGTCTCTATCCCATGCTGTCATTCCAGATGCAGGCCCAGCTACTTGTCAGTCTCCCCAGTCATTTTTTTCTAAGAACTCAAGCCATCTATCTCCCATTGTAAATGGATGCCATTGATTTTCTGAGACTAACTTCAGGGCTCTACCTTTCATGTGCATTTACATCTCATTGTGTTAGTTCCAATTCAACTTTCAAGTGGTGAAGATAACATCCTGTCAGGGGTTTCATCTCCTGGACACAGAATTGATAAGCTTGTGGGCTATTTTTCCTGTTAGGAACTCTGAGAGTGTTATCAAGGCTTTAATAACCCCTTCTACCCCCATTGTCTACCCTCCAATGTCCTTCCCATGGGTCTCTATCAATTCTCAGAGGTTTCATGATTTTTTTTTTGGCAATATCCTGCTGAACTGCTGTAATTCATCATTTTACCTCTCAAAAATCAGACTGAAAGAGGAAATTTGGCAAGTTCAGCATGATTCGGTCTCAGTAAGCTCTTCTTTTGAGGGCTCATAATGAGCGTTGCATTATTTTCTTTCTTCCTTCCTTCCTTCCTTCCTTCCTTCCTTCCTTCCTTCCTTCCTTCCTTCCTTCCTTCCTTCCTTTGATTTGCTTGCTTGTTTTGAAGTGCTAGGGATTGAACCCAGAGCTTGTATCTGGCAAAGCTCCAGCTCTGAACATGCCTTGCTGTTGCTGTTATGTTTGCTTGTTATAAAGCATTTTGAGCACACACACACATGCACACACACACATGCACACGCATGCACAGAGAGAGAGAGAGAGGAGAGAGAGAGAGAGGGAGAAACACATCACTGAAATCTCACACCAGGGATAATCTAGATGAATGATGTGTTTGAGGTGTTTCACCCACAGATTTCAGCGGCGGTAGATGCTTCTTGCAGTGCCCAGGGACCCACCCAGCCTGCTCCTAGTGGTTGTTCTGCTTTGCTTTCTGTGAAGCCACAAATGGTTGCAATCCAAAATGTAGGAGCACACTCACCTTCAACCAGCTGTGAAGGGCAAATAGCAAGCCATGCCCCATCCCAAGTGGGGCAAAACACCTGTACACTGTACAATTTTCTCAGAGGATCTCTAGTGGGTTGCAACCTTCAAATGCCCATAACTAAAAGTACTTCATCCATGTACCTGTTTTCTGTCTTTTCTTCTCCTTCTCCTCCTCCTCTGCCACCTCCTCCTCCTTCTCCCCCCCCTCCTCCTCCTTCTTCTTCTTCTGTGTGTGTGTGGGTGTGTGTGCTGGAGCTTGAACTTTAGGGCCTGGACACTGTCCCTTCCCTTTTTCACTCAAGGTTGACAATCCATCGCTTGAGCCACACCTCCAGTCCAGCATTTTGTCAGTTAACTGGAGAATCTTACAGGCCTTTTTCTTGCTTTGACTGGATGGAAATCACGATCCTCCAGAGTCCAGCCTCCCGAGTAACTAAAATCATAGGCATAAACCATTGGTACCTGGCTAAAAATCCAGCTGTTTTAATTATATTTGCATAATCTGTTCAGGATGCATTATTTGTATAATATGTTAATATATATTATGTTCACAATATGTTCATACTACTACAAACTCACAGTAGGCAGTGATCACCCTGACATGTCAACAAGTAAAATTCTAAGCACAATCTTCAATGAATGCCATTGCAGGCACACCTCATCTTTCATTTAATGTATTCAATTTATAGACAGTTAGTTGGTCTCTGATTCTGCACGGACACAAGCCTGCTCAGTCACAGACCCTTGCAAGTGTCATGACAACTCCTTTCGAAAGAATTCTGGATTGTGTCATCACCTCATTGTCTCCCAAATGTTCATTCTGTGTTTCCTAATTTCCTCTGGAATTTTACTAGAGGTCAATATCAACCTTTGCAGTTTAGAGGTTTTTAGCAATCATCTATTTTCTCCTTGAAAAACAAGCCATTTGCTCATTTACAGGCTTGTGGGCAGTTTTCTCATCGTCTGTAATTTCCGACATGTTTACATTCACTAGCGCCTCTGGCTCCCTCAATCCTCACTTGTGTCTGGGTTTTGCGGGGTGAGCTCCTCACAGGTGCTCAGTGCTTTCTCATCATACCCCTATAGGGGTTCAATTTCCTCTCGATGCTACTTAGCTCACAACTAGAAATGAAATTGTCTGTACCCTGTTCTGCCTGCCCCAAAGCCCTAGATCCTGAACAGAATTTTTTTGTCTTTACTTAGACTTTGAAAGATCTTTGCTCTGCCTTCGCCAACTCTCTCAGCTTCTACTCAACTCCATGCTTTGCTAATGTTATTCTTACAGATCCCATCCATCTTCCAGCTTCATGTGGGGCCATACACTCCTTACAGCTCCAAGCACTCACTCTCCGGAAAGCTCCAAGTGCAGACCCCATACCCTTCATTCACTCTCTATAGCCGTGTTTGCAAGGATTGGAGTTTCAGCTTCATGAATCTTTTAGCAGCCTTCTCTTACTGGCATGGATTTGTACAATATCTGTCTTCACATAGTCTCACCATTACCCAGTGAATGTAAGTTCTTTCAATCAACAGATGGTCGACAGAAAGATTCAGGCACCATCTCAGAGACATCCAGAAGCCACCAGATTAGCACTTAGTCCTCTAGTTTTTAGTTTTTTAGCTTAAATATAATTTCCATTGTCTGCATGAGAGGAGGGTCTGATTCCCCTCCCTGCTTCTTGATAAAATGGGAGCAAGCAATTGCCCTATTGTCCCTCCCTGTCCCAAGATAAGGAGCCCCCTCCCCTTTTCCAGGGGAAGAATTCCTGTCTGCATGGAGGTATCTTCTCCTGTCTCCTCTGGGAGGTCTCCATCTCCCCTTCTTCCCCACACTGCATGCAGGCTAAGTTGGCCATAATGTCTCTACAGCCAGTAGTTAAGCTGACTCACTTGGTTCCAGACCAGCTTCTACTCGGGCCAAGATGTGTGTGGACACAGAGATGCCCCTACACCTGTTGCGTGTGTCTCTCTCACACAGGACACAGAGGCACCCAGATCTCTCTCTCCCTCTCTCTCTTTCCCTCTCTCAGTGTCTCTGTCACACGCATTCATACATGCATGCACACATATATTCCCACACGCAGTGTGCATGTGTGTGATTCAGCGCCTGGTTCTAGACAACCGCGGTGATCCACCCAGTCCTGTCTCCCTGCCCCTTTCCTCCTCTTCCCCCCTCTGCCCAGTCCCCCCACCCACTCCTGACCCCCCACCCCCCGGGGTCACTCACCCTCCATGTCGCCCACTTCTGCTTGCCCTGGTCCAGTCTCCGGTGGAGGGAGGCAGCGGGGCACCTTTGGTGGGCAGGGGCACAGGGGTGTCTCCAGGCCTGGCTTGCTCAGTCCGCTGCCCCTGCCTCTGCGCCCGGCGGAGGCGGGCAGGGGGCGCTCGCAGGTCCCAGGCCCCGCGGGCTCCGGCCGGCTCCCAGGGGGTCCAGGCTGGAGCTCGCGCACAGCTCCGCAGTCCTCCGGACTCCGCCGCCCGCCCCGCCCGCCCGCTCGCCCACAGCCCCCCGCCTGCGGGGCTGGAGGGAGGAGGGAGGGGGCTGGCGCGGCGCTGTCGCCATAGCACCCGGCACACCTGTGCCGGCCGTGGGAGGGCGCCCCCGATCGCCTCCCCCCCTCTCCCCTCCGAGCCGACCCAGCACCCCTGCCAAGTCCCTGACACGACCGGACGCGCGTCCCAGCCTCTGCCCCAACTCTCGGCTCCGTGCGGAGGAGAAGGGAGGCAGCTGCGGACCCCGGGGAGGACCACCCTGGGGGAGCCCGGAGGGAGCCCCGTCCACTTCCCCGTGTCTTGGCAGGAGCGGGACTAGACGTCCCACGAGCTGCGGGCTCGCCAGCCAGGCGCTCTGCGGAGGGTGTACCCTGGCTGCACCTGACGCTGCGTTTCTGCAGGCGAGAAAGTGATTGTTGAGCAAAGTAAAATGAGGATGGCGCGTACTAGAGGCTCAGCTAGCGGCCGCTCACGGGATCGGGGTCCACACGCGCGCTGTCGTCCATTCCGGCCCCAGGCGGACAGACAAAACACAGCACCGCAGGTCTGCAGGGGGTGTTGAACCCACAGCATGGGGGCTGTCCCTGAGGGTCCCCCCCCCCTTCAGGCTAATGTTTGATCCACACCTCCCCTCCCAGCTTTTGTGTGTGTGGTTCATTGGAGATTAGCATCTCACAGACTTTCCTGCCCAAGCTGGCTTTGAACTATGCTCCCCACAGCTCCGCCTCCTAAGTAGCTAGGATTACGAGCATGAGCCATCAGCTCAACCACCAAGGAAATTTCAATCAGTAAGGCTGGGGTGGGATCCACAGCAGTAGTGTGTGAGGATCCGGGGGGCTTCCGGCGAACGGCAGCTTGAGAACCATGCTCAGCTGCGTTTGGGCCACATTTCTCTTCTTGTGCCTGCCTTCCAGATGGATAGGATTTTCTCCCTTGAGAATAACTCCTTTGGGTGGCTGTTACAAAATACTACAGGCTGAGGAGCTTACCGGTAGAAATGCATTTTAAGCGCTTCTGGAAGCTGAAAATCTAAGATGAAAGATTGTTGCCTTCTCAGAACTCTCCACACTTACTGCCTGCCTTTGATATCCTCACACAGAACGTGTGTGTGTGTGTGTGTGTGTACACGTACCAGTACTGGGGCATGAACTCAGGCCTGGGCACTGTCCTCTAGCTTTTTCACTCAAGGCTAATGCTCTACCACTTGAGTCACAGCTTCACTTTTGGTTTTTTGGTGGTAGTTAATTGGAGATCAGTCCCACAGATTTTCCTGCCCCAACTGGCTTCAGATCTCCACCCTCAGATCTCAGCCTCCTGGGTAGCTAGAATTATAGGTATGAACCACTGGCACCTGCCAAACATGTCAATTTTGAAAACAGCACCATCTGGAGCAGAGCCCCTCAGCCACTCCAGCCTTGCTGGCTGCCACTGGGGTTGATGGAACACTGAAGGCCTGGGTTGGCCTCATACACAAGCTCTCTCTCTAAGTGCATTTGGAAGTCGGTTCTGAGATACCCAGGAGAAGGGGTGGCACAAAGCCAAAGAGTGCCCTGAGGAGCAGCTCCCCTGTGGTGGGAATGTCAGGTATTGCCAAGGCTGGAAATGTACATGGGCCTTTGGGGGAAAGGAAAGCCACTGGGGAAGCTGCCATTTTGAAAAGGCTTAGAATCCCCAGGGAAGAGGGTCTCACGGTGGTGGAGATGTGGCCCATTGCTGGAAGTTGATGGGCATATTTACTGGTGACTATTCTTCCCAAGAGCCAGGAACCACTACTCTTCTCCTGAGCCAGGCTCTGAGGAGCCCTTCAAAGTGTTTTTCACCCCTGTAATCCTAGCTACTCAGGAGGAAGCTAAGGTTTGAGGATCACAGTGTGAAGCCAACCTAGGAAGGAAGATCTGTGAGACTCTTAATTAAGTACCCCAAAATCCAGAAGAGTGGCTCAAGTGACAGAGCGCTGACCTTGCACAAAAGAGCTCAGGGACAGTGCCCAGGCCTTGAGTTCAAGCTCCTGACTGACCCTCTCCCCACCAAATAAATAAATAAATAAAAGCTTATTAGTGAGCTCTCTCCATTGTTATCTGCATTTATAAGTGGCGAGATGGGCTCTGAGGGCTGACTCATTCCAATGTCACAGGGGCTGTGGAGGGGGGATAGGCCAAGAGCACCACATTGATGCTGCAGGTCTCAGCAGGCTGCAGGAGGGACCCATCACCCACTGGGGGCGAGATTCTGGGCATTCACCTGAGCTCTGCTACTAACTTCTTGTCTACCTTTGGGCCAGCTACTCTGCTTGCCTTCTGGAACATTCCTCTGGGAATTCGGTGTTCCTATCTCTAAAGTGGAAGAGCTTTGAACTGGAAAAGTTTTCTCACTCTGACAGTCCACCTTTTCTCCACTGTCTAGCTGTGTGGAGTCTGAAGAAGGTCTAGTAGATGCCCTGAGAAGTCCAGTTCTCTGGCCTAGGTTTGTGCTGTGGGCAGGGAAGTTGCATGTCAGCAGTGGATTTCTGCACAGGAGAATAGATATGCCCACTACTGGCTGTTTATTGATTATTAAAGGATAGATTTTGTAACCTAGATTGTTTTTGAGGGGGCAAAGGGTTGAATCCAGGGCCTCATACATAAGTAGGCACATGCTCTACTACTGAGCTAGCTCAAGATTTGGCACTTTTTCCTTTTTAAAAATTAAACTCACCAGAAGTTTGGCCTAGTGGTAAAGTGCTTGCATAGCATACATAATGACCCGGGTTCAATTTCTCAGTACCACATACATAGAAAAAGTCAGAAATGGTGCTATGGTTCAAGTGGTAGAGTTCTAGCCTTGAAAAAGTCCAAGGACAACGCTCAGGCCCTGAGTTCAAGCCCTGGGACTGGCAAAAAATATTAGTAAAATTACTAATTAATTTATTCTTGGTAGCATGAGATTTGAATTCATGGCCTTACACTTCTTAGGTATTTTATACCTTGAACCACACTTCCAGTCCCCTCCCACCCCACTCTACTCCCACTCCACTTTGAAGTGTGTTTACTATTTTTAATAAGCATTTTGAAGACTACAAATTACAAAGTAAAAGGAGATCACTACATAAAATCCTAATGAATACATTTTATTTGAGCATGAACAATTTATCAAAGCCACTTGCTTAATAAGTTCACAATTCACCTGATATCAGTTCTGATGTTCTTCTTAAGGCTACTGTGTCCTCATTTCAAAGTCTATTACACGTTATTTCTTCAAGATGAACTTTACCAAACTTCTTGGCTAGTAAGAATGTCAGCATCTGGTAGCATTTTCTTTTCTTTTCTTTTTTTCTTTTTTTTTTTTTGCCAGTCCTAGGCTTGGGCTCAGGCCATGAGTTCAAGCCCTGGGACTGGCAAAAATAAATAAATAATAACAACAACAAAATACACCATTGCCACTATCACCACAAAAAAAAAAACAAGCAAAAAACTTCCAAAATATTAAGGGGTGACACTGATCAAGATGCATTGTACTTGTAAACTGATTTGTTGAATGAAAACTCTTTTGTACAACTTACTTAAAGATAATAAAAGTAAGCTGGGAGTTTGGCCTAGTGGTAGAGTGCTTGCCTGGCATGCACGAAGACCCGGGTTCCATTCCTCGGCACCACATACATAGAAAAGCTGGAAGTGGTGTTGTAGCTTCAATGGTAGAAGAGGAGGAGGAGGAGGAAGAGGAGGAGGAGGAGGAGGTGCAGCAACAGCAGCAGCTTATGAGGGTCTGAGGAATGTGAAAGCATAAAGGATTTCCAATTGTTTTTCAATCCTGTTCAGCTATTCAGTGATAGACATTATGCATCTATGATGTTCCAGGCATTGCTTAGAGCTGGGCACACAGCAGAAACCAAGACAGATAAAGAATCTGGTGAGAGTCTGCAGACAATCAATAAAATATGAATTATGTATAGTAGTATTAAGTAGTATATAGTAGTATTAAGAATTAAGTATAGTAGTATTTATCAATACTGTGAATAAAGGGAAAACTGAACAGGCTAAAAGGAAGATACAGGAGGGATAGGCTGGTTAAGGTAGGCCTTGATTTGAGCAGAGCTGATGGGAGAATTGGCCATGAGAATAGGGTGAAGGTACAGCATGTGCAAGGGCATTGAGCCATGCATTGGAAGGAGTGTTGGGGACAGCTGGAAGCCAGGGTATCTTCTGTGTAGTGAAAGAAACCAGTGAAGTCACAGAGGGCAGATGACACCATGCTTGGAAGATCACCCTGAGGCCTCAGGAAACAAACCTGGAACTGATGAGTGACTGAGGACCTAGAACAAAGCTCCGGCTGCTTGCGTAGAGGGTTAGTAGGAGTGCATCCAGGAGCACAGCTGTTGGCCTTATTTCCTGTCTGGTCTGCTGGCTCAGATCCTTAGGAAAGATGCCCTGACTTCGGTGCTCCCCATCTACAGCAAAGAAGTGCACACACCTAGACTCACACAGTCTGCAGCTGGCTCCCGGCCAAGGCCCCAATGTTTCATTATCCAGCCTTGTTAGTTGTCCTCAGAGATCTAAAACAGAGTGTTGTTTAACCATGCACATGGGATGAACAGAGAGCTGTCAGTCTCTCTTTTTCATGAATTAAATATTCCATCTGCTTTTGGATGCGGTCCAGGGATGTGTGCCATACAGCTCTGCAGTGCCACCAGAGAGGCGGAAGACTTGTCTCTGAAAGTAGGTTTTGCCCACAACGGCAACGTTAAGCAGTGGTGAGAGGAAGCTCTCATGAAGTGTGAAGCGGGCACAACTCGGAGGTGTTTACCTGCATTATGTGTTGTTAGCCAGCATAAAACAATTAACTAAGAACCATGGTCTAATGGTTAGGCACGATTTATTATTGACTTATTAAGTAGTTGTATAAAGGAGTTTCGATTTCATAAGTTAGGTTATGATGGTAGTAGGACCCATTTTAATTATTTGCATACTTATTGTCTGTCGTGGGGCTTGGATTCTGCGACTGGATGCTGTCCCTGAGCTTTTCTGTTCAACACTAGCACTCTACCACTCTGAGCCACATCGCCACTTTCAGTTTTCTGATGGTTAATTGGAGAGAAGAGCCTAACAGACTTACCCGCCCAAGCTGGCTTTGAACTGTGATTCTCAGATCCCAGCCTCTTTAGTAGTAGGATTACAAGCAAGGGCCACCAGTGCCTAGCTTAGTGCCCATTTTATAGATGAGGTAAGTAAAAGCGCAGAGATCTGATAGGAGTGGGAAGTTATCAGCTGGCGCCAGGCTCACAGCAAGAGCCCTGGATTTGCTACAGCAAAGTAATCCAACCGAGGCAAGCTCTAGAACTGCTCATTCCCAGGCATTTGCTACCTACCTCACACCTTCCAAAGCTGGGGTAGCAGGTAAGAAAACATAAGAAGCTGCCCAGGGCTGTAAACCCTACTCACTCCATGTAAACTTATGACTTCTATCCCTTTTCTTAGGAATATGCGGTCCAATTTCTGACCTGCCTGGCACAGATACTAGTCAGGGCACAAGCTAAGCCCAGCATGTCAGCCACACTCTTCTTCCTTCCAGGCCTGCCCCTCTGGTCTTGGCATCTCATCCCAGAGGGAGGCCTCTGGGATGGCTGTCAGCTCACACTGTCAAGGGCCCCCTGCTCTCCTGACTTTCTGAGAAAGGACTACCACTTACCAGCTAAAGAGCAGCTTCAAAGTAATACTAGAGTTCAACACAGTATTCTGGGGGAAATTCATCTCACCTTTGTGTCTACATTAACTCCATTAGTTTATATCTTCTTCAATTTAGCTAAACAATTCCAGAAAACTCTTACAGAGAAGTCCGATGTAAAAAAAAACGATTGTTCATCCCAGGAATTGCCCATCATTTAAAGGAACATGAAACATGCTGTGTGTGTGCACCAGTACTGGGGCTTGAACTCAGGGCCTGGGCACTGTCCCTTAGCTTCTTTCATTAAGTTTTACTAAGTAGCTGTACAGAGAGGTTTTAATTCCATAAGTCAGGTTAGGAATATAAAGCATTCCGAGCAGTGTTACCCCCTTGCATATTCTCCCCCACTTCCCTGCCACCGCTGCCCTATTACATAGTTCAACTTTTATATAACGCACATTAAATATAATGACTACACTTACTCACCTTTTCTCCCTCCATTCCTATGCAAACCCCTACCCCACCCCCATCCCTCAGATATTTTGCTCAAGGTTGACACTATACCACTCAAGTCACCTCTCCACTCTGGCTTTTTGGTGATTAGTTTGAGATAGTAAGTCTCTGAACTGTCTGCTGGACTGGCTTTGATATGTGATCCTCAGGTCTCAGCCTCCTGAGTAGCTAAGATTACAGGCATAAGCTACTGGTACCCAGCTCTACTCAACTTTGGTACCAGGAGCCACATTTTCCCCCAAGACTCTGAATCTTTACCTTGAAATGCCCCTTCCCTCTCTCTAACATCCTAAACTAGGCCAAGATCTTTACCCAACCCTGACCTAGACTTCTCCCCCCCCAACATGGAAATCCCTGTCCAAAACCAGGGCAAAAAGTCATCCCTCTCATCCCTTGTCTGACAGATAGCCTAGGAGGAACCTGCAGTTGACTTTCCAAAGGTAGGCACAGAGGGGCAGGCCTTCGTGCAAGTGGACTGGACTTGACAGACTTGATCTCATGATCTTTGGGGTAAGGAGACAGTATTAGAGCAGAGCCCTGATCTTCAGTTAGTGATCATGAGTTCCAGAAAGGCCCTTGGGTACAGCCTCTGTATTTCACAGATGGACAACAAGGCTTGAGGAGGAAAAGGGCTTTGTGCAAATAACAAAGCTAGCTACTACAGGGGATAAAATGAGTTAGCATCTGTACTGTGTTTAGACAATGCCTGGTACCTACTAAGCTCTGAGTCTTATGGAATCTGAACTAATATTGAGGACAAACTCAAATTGGCTTCTCAGATTTAAAAAAATAAAAATCAAATGGTTAAAGTGTTTGGATCCGTAGCAGGCCTTCACACTGAGCTGAATGTCTGACTCCATAGCTGTGGTGCTGTTGATTCTGCCAGTCGAGAGCCCCTCTTTGAGGACCACAGGCACAGAGAAACAAATAACAAATAGGGAAATGGTGGCACTAACAGGGGAACTACGGCTAGCAGGTCTCTCCATCCTTCCCTGAGGCCATGGGCTTCCCCCAGGGCCAATACTGGCTATCCTCCAGTGGCACCCCCGTGGATCATTTTTCTGGGCTGCACTGGGGCACACCTGATACTGTTCTGTGTATTAGCTTGGTCTAACTGCCTTTACTTTGTGCTGGTCACACAGGGGCAGTCTCTCTTTACATGTGGGCAGGTGACAGGCTCTGGAGGTCTGTGCAAGGCAAATCAAACACCAACCAAACAGATGAGCCAACACATTCTTTATTGCAGACTGAAGCTATTGGCTCAATCACACTGGGAGCTTGGATTTGGGGGGCTTCTCTGGCTGCCCAAGCCTGCCAGAGAGGCCAGGGCACACTGTGCAAGCTGAGCTGAAAACAGCTTCTAGAAAAAAATCCCTTCAAAAAGCCTAAGAAGAGGATCTGGAGACATAGGCAGCCGGGCAATATGAGGAAAAACCACAATCAGGGGCAGAGGGCCAGGCACCCCAACCCTCACCTCCTGGTGACCAAGGCTGTTCCCACTACTGGGACTGTCAAGCATTCTGGAAAGATTTATGAGGCCACGGCTCTCCCAGGACTGGGTTGCGGAGCAGACGCAGTTGAATCAGTGCTGGAGCTGGGAGAGCTTTCATTTTACCCTCCCAGGACATGCTCCAGTCATGCCTATGAAGTAATTAAAAGAGTCATGTGGGGATCTTGTAAAAAAAATAGGTTCTGACTCAGAAAACCTCTGTGTGTGTGTGCGCGTGTGTGTGTGTGTGTGTGTGTGTGTGTGTGTGTGTATTTTTGAGACAAGGTCTCACTAAATTGCCAGGCTGGCCTCAAACTCTTGACCTCCAGCCTCAGCCTCCAGAAAGCTGGAATCACAGATGCACATCACCCCGTTTGGCCAAGACTGCATTTCTCACCAGCTCCCAGGTGGCGCTAGGCTACAGACCACGCTTAGAACTGTAAAAGCTCTGTGGCCACAAGAGGCCTTTGTGCAACCTGGAGAAGCAGCCTCTTCTTCAACATGGAGAACGCTCCCCTCCCAGGGTGGAGTGGGCATCTCAGCCCACCCCAACTTGTCCCAAATATCCACAGTTGCCCTCAGTAACCCTGGAGATGCTGTCCTGACATTGTCCCCTGGAAACTTTTCCCAGAGTTTGGCAAACCAGGCCTCAGGATAGTAGGTGCAGGCTGCACAGGGGCCCTGAGTACTCAGTGCTGGGACCATAGTCCAACAGACAGCGAAGGGACATGGGGAACATTCAGAGATGGGATTCCTGCTCTGAGTGGTGGTGTGAGCTCTGAGCAGCCCGACCACAGGAGGTGAAATAGCCCAGTTCTGCCCACATCCTGGGGTGTCAGGGGCCTCCACAGACCTAGACAAAAGTACAGGCCAGCAGGAGTCTGCAGCAGCAGTGGAATCCACTTCTTGCACAGGGGAGATGTGGGAAGGAGAGTGCTAGGGATCAGGGCTTCTCCAAAGCAGAGGTGGGTTTTTTGTTTTGTTTTACCCAGAAGAAGAGCTCAGCCTTTTCCTGCCAGGGGGCCAGCCATCTCTACTAGCCTGGAACTCTGCTGTCATTTAGCAATGAAAGTCCCATGGGAAACCTCTCAGTCATAGGGTAAATAGTCACCCCTAGACTCTTAAAGGGCCCCAAAATGGCCAGGCCATTGGAGGTTTGGTTGTGGCTTTCAAGCTGGCTTGCTGCACATCTGGTAGTCTGTGGTGCTTTGTTCCCAGGGGTAGGACTGAGTAGCCAGGCCACTGTTGGAGGGAGGCTACAATGAGGGTAGTCATCTGATGTCTTGGACCAGCCTGCTGTGGCTGAGTGGGTAGTGATTGGGCAGATCCAGCCTGGCACTCCTGGTTACTCATAAGGAGGGATAAGTACCCAGAACTCCTCCTGCTTGCTTGCTTTCTCTCTTTTTCTTTTTCTTTCTTTCTTTTTCTTTCTTTCTTTCTTTCTTTCTTTCTTTCTTTCTTTCTTTCTTTCTTTCTTTCTTTCTTTCTCATTGGTTATAGGGCTTGAACTCAGGGCCTGGGCATTATCCTTATGTGTTTTCTTTTCTCCTCAAGGCTGGTACCCTACCACTTTGAGCCACAGTACCACTTCAGCTTTTTTGGTGAAGATACGATTCTCACAGACATTCCTGCCCAGCCTGGCTTTGAACCATGATCCTCAGATCTCAGCCTTCCAAGTAGTTAGGATTACAGAGGTTACCCACACTAGTACTTGGCTCCAGTGATTTCTTAATCATGAGGAAATCACAGAACAGCCTTGATTTGCTCCCCATTGTCCCATTCCTCAGTTTCCAAGCTTCTTCAGAAATACTGTCGCCCAGCTATAGGGCCATGCTACACGTTCCACAGCATCCAGAGGACTCCTGGTTCTGGTTCCTGCCATTATGGCTAAGGCCAGGGCATGGTAAAGGGCTTCCCTCAGCTCAGTTCTCAGGAAGCAATAAATAGGAGGTGTCTGTTACCTTTTATGGTAGTGACTGGTTCTCAGCACAAGAACTCAAACACGAAGAGATTCCCCACCAACCACCACACCCCACAAAAAGTTCACCAGGGCTCATTTGCAGGCCCAAGGGGGTGGCTGAGGATATGGAGAAAACTCCTCCTAGGGTCAGAAAACAGGCGAAGGCTCCCCATCACCATTGTTCCTCTAAGTAACAAGGCTCAGAAGAGGGCAGGAGTTCTACCCGTTTGCACAGCAGCTATGAGTGCCTAGAGCCCAGGATCAGGCCTGCCCTTGTCTCCTCCCTCTGGGCATAGCAGGCCACCTACAGCACTAAGCTAGCTATCCTGGCCTGGCTGTACCCCTCACTCTGTGCTGTTCATCCCACCCATCCCTGCTCCCCCAAGTTTTTCCTCCTATGGGGCCATGGGTGGCCCTTCTCTCAGGGTGCCAGGTCAGTGGCCATCGTCCCTTGCTGGGTGGGCACAAGGAGAGTGGTCTAAGGTGGAGGGGCCCTGGCACCCTCTGGAGACAGGAGCATGTCAAATTTGATGAGGGGTGGGGCGATCACGCGCACCTCAGCATTCAGCGGGTTGAAGCGGAGGTTGACGGTGCGCAGGGCAGGCATGGCAGCCAGCTTCTCCACTGGCACATCTGTGGGGAGAGAGGGGAGAGGTTAGAGGGGTGGGCACACAAAGGGCATGGGGCATGCGCACACCATTGTACAACAGGCATAGTGGTAGGGGCTGGTCAGGGGCCCAGCAGGGTATTTGTAGCTACATGAGATAAGCACTCCTATGAATAAGAAAAGAACCAGTTGCCTCAAAAAGTTAAAATGTAGGATTGCCATGTGAAGCAGCATGTGGACCCTTAGAAGGATGGGAAGAATGAAAGATAGGAACTTAAATGCTGGTATAGGGGGTCCACAACAGCCAAGTGTCCATCAACAGATGAATGGGAGAAAAAAAAACCCAAAGCAGTGTACACGTGCAATAGAATATTATTTAGCTATAAAAAGGAATGGAGCCAGGCATGGGGGTTCACACCTGTAATCCTAGCTACTCAGGAAGCCGAGATCTGAGGATCATGGTTCAAAGCCAGCCAGGGCACTAAAGGACAGAGCTCAGGCCCAGAGTTCAAGCCCCATGACTGACAATAAAAAAAAAAGGAATGAAATTTTCACACACACACCCCCCACAACCCTTGCCTGCTGGTCCTGGGGTTTGACCTCTGGGTCTAATGAGGGAGACACGACTGTCTTCTGCCCCTAGGGCAGAAATGAACTCATCAAGACTCCCCATCATGGGCCTTCTTCCCTCAGGGTCTTAGGTCTGGGATATTCCAGGTCCAATCAATGTGGATCATCACCCACACATGGAATGTTCTCTCAAATCAAAGCCATTTATCTCCAGTTTCAGCTCTGCTCTTCAATCTCCAGTGTGTGGAATCTGGACATCTAGTTTCAAATCATCACTCACTGGATTGATGTGAAGATAGCAGGGCAGGCCTCCAAGCTCATCCAGAAGGCCACTTTGTAGCAAGTGCAGAGTTAATAATGGATCTCCCAATTCCAGGTCTAGTAGGCAGTATTATAAGTGAAGAGCCAGAGCACATCATATGGATGTGGAGTGTGATAGACAGACCCAGGCTGAAGCTCCAGTGCTACTATTTTCTGGCATCATCACTTCCCTCCACTTGATGAGAACCTTCCTTTCATGTTGGTCATGATAAGGTCAGGAGTGTGTGTGTGTTTCTCAGGAGGCACGTAAAAATCCACATTTTCTCATTCCTTTTTGAGCTATGCCCCTAGTTCTTTTTTGCTACTGCTATTATTATTATTATTATTATTATTATTATTATTATTATTATTATTATTATTGTGTACACACACATGTGCACATATACCAATCCTGGAGCTTGAACTCAGTCCTTGAACTCAGGGCACTGTCCTTCAACTTTTTTGCTCAAGGCTGGTGCTATATCACTTTTATTTTTTGTGCCAGTCCTGGGCTTGAACTCAGGGCATGAGCACTGTCCTTGGACTTTCTCAAGGCTAGAGCTCTACCACTTGAGCCTCAGCACCACTTCCAGCTTTTTTCTATGTATGTGGTACCAAGGAATTGAACCTGGGTCTTCGTGCATGCTAGACAAGCACTCTACCACTAGGCCAAACTCCCAGCCGCTATATCACTTTTTTGACTTTTTGGTGGCTAACTGGAGATAAGAATCTCATGGACTTTCCTGCCTGAGCTAGAAGATATCAACCTCCTGAGTAGTTAGGATTATAGATATGCGTCACAGGTTCCTGGCATCACTTTTTTTTTTTAAGAGGGTCTCAAATTTATGGTCCAGACAAGCTTGGACAATCTTCCTATTTATCTTCCCACATAGCTAGAATGACAGATGCACATCACCACGTGTCACTTTTTATTGAATGAGATACGGGACCCTCACATTTTGTGGCTGGCCTTAAATTGAGATCTTCCTCAACTTCCCTTCTCAAGTAGCTAGAATGATAAGCATGAATAACCACACCTGGCTACAAATCCACCTGGAGTGTTAATTTCCATCATTCTGTCAGTGTGGCACTCTGTTTCTTCACTATATAATTATTATTGGTTTTTCCCTCTTTTCCAAATAGGACATAGTTCAAGAAGCATGTAAATATCCTCTAGCCAACATTTCACATCCCTTGATCCTAGGTTTAGCAGATGCAGAGGGTTCTCACTTATTTGATCTTCTAATATCACCTAGCCTTCAATTTGTCTATGTGGCTTCACAGCCTGCTTTCTGTTCCTATGAACCAATTTATTACTGACATGGTCCCCCAGGCTTCTAGTGATTGCAATTCCTTATTGGATTGGATTAATTTGGTGTTCAAATTTTCCCTATTTTTGCCCAGTGGGAGCCCTTTAAAACTGGCTCCTTGGATGGCACTCAATGCCTTGAGCACACTAGGCAAGCACTCTATCACCAAGTTCCTCCCTCCTCTCCCCCCCCCCCCAGTTTCCAGCCCTTCCTAGCATTTTGGGACACACTTCCTTAATTTCTAGAGATTCTTCATGAGTCTTCCCTGTCCAGTCCTGGAGTCATCCATATCTGCAAATGGTCCTGAGTCCTTTCCATGGCAAAGGACGAGTGCCCACTAACGAGAATGCTACTAAGACACATTGTATAGTCCATGCACGGAGCCCCATGAACAGCTCACCCAACTGCTTTTGACTGTTGCCTTGTGCTCCATGCCACAGCCCTGGCACACTCAAGCTCTCTGCTCTGCCAATAATAGATGGCCAGGTGGCCTAATCCATCCTTAAGGCTGTTGTGAAAATGTGTTTGGATGTAGTGGAATCATTGCTCATTCAAGGGATGTGTGAACACATGGCAAACCACTGCTTTTCAGGACTCCGTCCAGCTTTCTTGAGCCTCTAGTCTCCCTGCACTTCCGTGGACTTACTAGCCTCTCAACTTTTACAGAAAGAGCAGGAGGGGGGAGTTGGGGAATAGTGCTGATGTTAGAATGGGGTCCCAGTCCACAGGAAGAAGACTGGTCATAGGACAAGGCAGATACTTATCACCAGGTGTCTGGCAAGTGGGGTAGGAGGAGGACAGGAGTGAGCTCTGATGGAGGTGCTGAGGAGGGCCAGTCCTAGAGACACTGGGAAGGCTCAAGTAGCTCAGATAGCTTCCTACACAGGGCTACAAGGGGGAAGACCAGCTCCAGGGAACAGAAAAAAACAGCTTCATTATTGATGTTCATTAACACCAAAACCTCCTGAGGCGGCAAATGTCCTATGACACACTTGCCAGCAGCCTGCTCTGGCTCCTCCCCACTCCTCACCCAGTACTGAGTTGCCTGTGGTAGTTGTAGGCTCTCTTCTTTCAAGTTGGCTCCCATCTTCCCTACCATGACAGAGAAGAGAGGGCTAATTGCTAAGTTGGATGTCAATGGCTTGCTCATGGCTGTAATCCTAGCTATGTAGGAGGCTGAGAGTTGAAGATAGCAATTCAAAACCACCCTGAACAGTAAAGTCCATGAGATTCTTAACTCTAATTAACCAGGGGGAAAAAAAAGCTGAAAGTGGAGCTGTGGCTCAAGTGGTAGAGAACCAGCCATGAGAGAAAAACCTAAGGAACAGTACTAGGCCCTGAGTTCAAGTCCCAATACTGGTACACACATGTACACACACACACACACACACACACACACACACACACACACACACACAATCCTTAGACTATGCTTTCACCGACCATGGAGTATGGGGGTCCCCTCTATCTTTCATCACCTTTTGTATTTGCATTTTAAGCAGTAGTCATTACATGCGTGTCAACCTCCATGGGACACAGAAGTAAACAAAGGTTTCTCAAGAAGGTCTTGTCTAGGGCTGGGAACATGGCTTCATGGTAGAGTGCTTGCATAGCATACATGAAGCCCTGGGTTCAATTTCTTAGTACCATATAAACAGAAAAAGCCACAAGTGGGGTAGAGTAACAGCCTTGAGCAAAAGTATCTCAGGGACAGTGCCCAGGAATTCTAAGTTCAAGCCACAAGTCTGGTGAAAGAAAAGAGGTGGGGGACTGACTTGTCTAAATAGATACAGAAAAGGAGGAAGATAATTCTGGACCCTGCTCTACATGATGACCTATTTGTACATCAGGAGACCATGGTCACAGTATTTCACCCCTTTACTCGGGGAATCAAGTTCAACCCAGTCCTCCTGCACTGACCTTCAGCCTCCAGACAGTAATTAGGATAGACAGGTTGTACCAAGTAACTCACTAAAGGCCAAGGATCTTATAATCTTAACTCAAGACATCCCCTTGTCAGAGATGGAGTAACAACCTACTAACCCACCTCTCCTTCTGCCATTGAAGACTATTGGTGCTGCCTCAGTTTCTCCAGAGAGTGTTGAATTGGAAGTTAAGAATCCTTCCCATGCAAGATTTCATGGCTTCTTTGTTCCTCAGCCAGAGAGGTGTAAAACCTGCACAGCAGCTAGAGGGCAGAAGAGGGTCTCCCTGGAATGCCACTGTGTTGGGGCTTCAGGAAATCACACCAAGATGAGTTTTAGCCCAGGTCTAGGGAAACCTCCAGGCCTAGGAGAGCAGTGTTGCCTGGTTCTCAGCCTCTACAGTCTATAATACCTCTGAAACCATCTGCGAAAGACCAGCCTCGGTCTCCACAGGTGCAAAGCGAGAATCGGCTGGATCTTTTTCCACTTGATTTAACTGCTAAAGGCATCCAGGCAGCTAGCTCAAAGGTAGGTCACCAGACTGGGTCAAAGCTGGCAGAACTGACCAACCAGAGCAGACAAACTAGCAAGTGATAAGCCTAAGAGGTTGTCTGGGTCTTTCCAAATAAACGCTTCAGGAATTTTATTTATGCTCCCAGCACAGAAAGTGGGGGGGAGGGGAGGGAGGGAGAAAAGGAGGGAGGGAGGAGGGGAAGAATAGAGAATATAAAACACCTGCATTTTGTGGACAAAGAAAACAAAGTGTAGAGGTATCAAATACACCTCTCCAGTAGCACAGGTAACAGAAGCTAGGTTATTGGCCTTTGGCACACCTAGAGAGGAAAGGAGCCTTTTCCTTCTGTACTGTGTACCACTCCTCATCCCCAATCATTTGGATCCTGCTGCTCCTCAACTCTCTCCTCAAAGTGATTTCGAAGCCACTTCCTGTTGCATACTTGGTCTCCTCTAGTCTCTATTTATTTACTTATTTTTGTGTAGGTACTGAAGGCTTGAACTCAGAGCTTGGGCACTTTTTCCATTCAAGACTAGCACTTAAGCCACAGCTCCACTTTCAGCTTTTCCACTGTTTAATTGGAGATAAAGAGTCTCTCTGACTTTCCTGTCCAAGATGGCTTCAAATCGTGATCCTCAGATCTCAGCCTCCTAAGTAGCTAGGATTACAGGCAAGAGCCAGTGGCTCCTGGCTCCCTTCCAAACTCTCTTAACTCATGTTCTCTTGGTAACTTGTGTTCCTTATATCGGTACATGTGATCAGTGGGCAAAGGGCTTAGTACCTGTTGGGTCAATAAATGAGTGCAATTCTTACTTCCTAGACCAGAAGTCCCTTCCAGCTTCAACTCATCCTGGACTGGGGACATCACTCCTCCATTCCCCCTTCATCATCACTGCCTTATCAAATCTATAACTACAGCTTCATTTAAGAATTGGAATCCCTAGCTGGTATGATGGATCATATTTGTAAGCCCAGTTACTGGAGAGGCAGAGATTGGGAAAACCAAAGTTCAAAGGCTGGCTCTGGGCAAAAAAACACAAAATTTACCAGGCATGTGTGGTGGTATGTGCTTGTCATCCAAGCTGTAGGGGAAAGCATAAATAGGAGGATCATGTCAAAGCCAGTTTGAACAAAATCATGAGATCCCTTCCCCAAAATAACTAAAGCAAAAAGGGATAGAGGTATAGCTCAAGCAGTAGAGCACTTGCTAAAAAGTGTGAGGCCCTGAACTCAAAGCCCTTAGTACAGTTTTTTTGTTTTGTTTTATTTTGTGTGCGTGTGGGAGGAGGGGGCATGGGGCTTGAACTCAGCCTGGACACTGTCCCTGAGATCTTCTGCTCAAGGCTATCACCCTACCCTTGAGCCAAGCCCCACTTCCCGTTTTCTAGAGGTTAACTGGAGATATGAATCTCAGGTCCTTTGGGGCTGGTTTTGAACCTTGATTCTCAGATCTCAGCCTCCTGAGTAGGTAGGATTATAGGTGTGAGCCACTGCGCCAGGTGCCTAGTACATTTTTAAAAAAGTAAAAACAAGAGAAGAAAACAATATGAAAATGAGTTGTAATTCAGCTCTTGCCCAATCTACTCTGTGCACATTTGCCAAACAGGGCCAAATTTTTGTGTACCAAAGTTGTGATAGGATAACAGCACTTAAGCATTCAGAACCCATTTTAGAGAAGGAAAAAAAAATTGATGAGTGAAAATCATCTCAACAGATCTCAACACCTGGAATTAGTGTCTGCTAGACATCATGCTAGAACACACTTGTCCTCTAGATGGCTTTTTAACCATCTTTCAGGTTATAAATCAGTGACACTTTTCCAGTATGGATGAGCCATTTGAGGCTCCTGCTTCTGTTGTTGGACTGACTGCTTGTCTCCCACTTTCCTCCCACTGTTTCCGATAATGACAGGCTAAGTCCAACCAGCTATGAGCTATTTCCTTCATTCTGGCCAATAACTGTAGAATGTAGGATACATAAGTGTTAGGTTCTACAATTCTTTCTGAAGCCAGAGTAACTTCTGTTAAACCTCCCCAAATTTGCAGTATACAGAAAAGGCTTCTTTTTGCAAAACCTATGTCCTAGGTTAAAACAAATGTCACTGAGTGGCTATTGGCAGGGAAGAATGTCATACTCAACCTGTCTATCTGGCTTTCCTCCCAGCTCAGACAGCCAGCTTGACTTCCTCCCTGACCATGCCCTGAGAAGCTTAGAGTAATTAACAGTGGCAGAATTTTTGGTCTTCACAAAAAATCACTTCCTGGGGTCAGCTTGACTTCACTGCATTAACCATGAACACTACTGACCAGTCAACTTGCTTTATGCCAGTTGGGCCAACTGAGGGGCAGAAGAGTAACTAAGATCACTCTGGAGCACTCGTCTACATCCCTGTGACTCCACGATCCCAAAGGACCCCATGAGGAGGAAGTGTGGGTCTAGGGTAGTGAAGGCTCTGTGTACACAGGCAAGCCACCAGAGAAGAGGGAGGGCTGTCAACAACAAGGACCAAGGACACTAAAAGCTGGAGTTGTGGCTCAAGTGGCAGAGCATCTACAAAGTGAGCACAAGGCCCTGAGTTCAAACCTTAATACTATACACATAAATGCACACACACACACACACACACACACACACACACACACACACACACACACGGAAGTCATACTAAGGTGAGCTTTTCACTCCTTACTCCAAATGGCACAGAGAAAACCATGCCAACCATGGAAACCTGGTGAGGGAGGAGTGGCGCCTGGGGCAGGTATGCATTTGGGTCACATCACACATTTTTTTTTACACCACTCTCACAGCTGAATGGAGCCAAGTAGGCACTAGGTATCTCCCACCTATACAAAGCTCTGGACTGAATATCCCTGTGGGAACAAGATGGGAAGCCAACAGAAATAGATCCGCCCTTACCCCCTACCACTTGAGCTACAGCTCCACTTGCAGCTTTTTGTCCCCTAATTGAAGCTAACAGTCTCATGGACCCTCCTATATGAGCTGGTTTTGAACTTCAATCCTTAGGATTCTAGCTAGGCATGAGCCTCCAGGGAGGGCTGAGTGGATCCAGAGGGGCCAAGTGCACTAATTGAGAGGCCATAGCCATGGATTGAGGCTCCCGTCTTGGCTCAACCATTCAGAGCAGTGCAACCTCAGGGCCTGAGCACTCATCAATCTGTCTTGTAAGACAATAGCTAGTGCTCTAGCCCAAGGTTGTCTCAAACTCTCAATTCTATGTCAACCTCCCAAGTACTGGGACTACAACTGTGAACCACCACATCTGGCTCTTCATCTTCATCTTTAAAAGAGCCATCTGCCTCTTGGTCTGTCAGTGGGAACACAGTGGACACGGAGAAGACCAAAAGGCTCTCTCCAAGGAGGATGGTTACTAAAGCACAGAATGTGGTGCGCAACCTGTGCAGAGGATGAGATACCAATAACATTTTAAGAATGCACAGTGAGCCTAAAACATGTGTGTATGTGTGCACATATATGCACATGTATGCATACATGCTAGTACTGGGACTTGATCTCGGGGCCTGGGCATTGTCCCTGAGCTTTTTTTTTCTTTTTTTTTGCGGGGGGGGGGGGAGTGGTAGTGGGCCTGGGTGCTGTCCCTAAGCTTTTCAGCTCAAGGCTACCACCCTACCCCTTGAGCCACAGCACCACTTCCATTGTTTTTCTTTTTTTTTTTTTATTGTTGGGATAATGTATCACTTTCAGTTTTCTAGTGGTTAATTGGAGATAAGAGTCTCAGGTTCTTTAGTGCCTGGTATGGCTCTGAACTGAAATCCTCAGATCTCAGCCTCCTGAGTAGGTAGGATTACAGGTGTGAACCACCACACCCGGCTTGTCCCTGATTTTTTGTACTCAAGGCTAGCACCCTATTACTTGAGCCACAGTTCCACTTTTGGCTCTTGTGGTGGTTAGCTGGAGATATGAGTCTCATGGACTATCCTGCTCAGACTGGCTTTGAACCGTGATTCTCAGATCTCAGCTTCCTGAATAGCTAGGATGACAGGTGTGAGCCACCAGCACCCAGGTAGAAATGTACTTTATGCCCTTGAATTTAGGAGCTTCAAGGGGAGAGAAATGCAAAGGAGAAAAGCTCTAGTCTCCACTCCTTCCTCCTCACATCAGTTGGGCCAGCAAAGGCAGGCTAATAGACATGGAGCACAATCACCTTTCTATCCTGGGTCTGGCGTGCAGTCAGAGCCTACTCATAACATTTTTCTTAATAATACTGTTGCTGTCTTGTGGCTCTGGAGACCGCTGGATGAGTACCTCACATTGCCGGGCCCACGCCTAGCAGTTATTATCTTCCTCAGCGCTCTTCCTCCTCCCACTGTAGACTGCTCTCCATCACTGGAAGCTCTTACTTAGATGTTCTGGGAAGAACCTTAGCGATAATGACAATTTCTCATTGTGGCTCAATTGCCTGCCTGCCATCCTCTCCTTCACAGCTGGTAGTATAGGTATTTATTTAACTAGGTTGTCAGAACTGTCTTGTCTAACTGCCAAGCATAAAGAACAGTAAGGTGACAGGCTGCAAGACAGAGACATAACTGCCTTTCCTTCTCCTGGGTGGTGGTGGTAGTGGTATGCTGATGGCTCCTTCCTAAATCCTTCTCCATCTTAGGCAATTAACGGAATTAAGACCAAGTTCACTTATCTTTCTGCTCATCACAAGATAAGTAAGACCTCCCTTCCAACTGGACAAAGGACACAACTTCCAGGATAACTCACGAGGTAGGAGCTGCCCTGAGGACCAGCTCCTGGGTAACACAATAAGCCAAGCAGGAGGCATGCTAGAGATAGGGATACAGGCTAAGGGGGAGGATGCCAGCAATGCCAGGGAGCTGAGGAAGGGACAAGAAAGTGGGGAGGGTCTAGCCTGTGGCATACCAGCTCGTGTCCACCAATCTACTCTTGGATTTGTAGCATTTGCACATTTTTAATTTTCGTGGCATTTATCCTCTCACCAGGCTGGTATCAAACAACCACCATAATAGTGCCTTTGCTGGACTATATTGTATCAGACCAGACTGCAGATTCCCAGAAGAGGAAGCTAAAGCTTGGTCATCTTCTCCTGACCTACACTGGAATTCTTTTACATAAACTTGCATTTTAAGATTGACCCAGGGGCTGGGAGTGTGGCCTAGTGGTAGAGTACTTACCTAGCATGCACAAAGCTCTGGGTTCGATTCCTCGGTACCACATGTACAGAAAAAGCCAGAAGTGGTGCTGTGGCTCAAGAAGTAGCCTTGAGAAAAGCTCAAGGATAGTGTCCAGGCCCTGAGTTCAAGCCCCAAAGCTGACCAAAATCTGGGACTGTCAGCTATTTTTGGCTTACTGACAAAGTTCCTGCTGGAATGCCAGTGAGCCAGCCATAGCTGAGGGAAACTAGGAATGCGAGTTTCATGGGGTGGCTGAGCAGCATGTCCAGGGACCAGCAGACAGTCAACTAGAGGGAAGATGCAAGTGCAGACAGTTAAGCTGTGCTTCCCTCTCGCCAACTTGTTCTGGTCGTGAATTCCTCACACACTTACCACAGACATTACAGGATGGGGGATGGCTACAGCTCCTTCAGGAGCTGCAATGAGGTTTTAGCAGTGCACGTTTATATTGCCTCCTCTCCCCCCACCCCAAAACAGGTTTGGTTTCTGTGTGCTTCCAAGCAGAGACGAGACCCCATGCCTAGCGCAGAAACATGGTCAGTGGTCAAAGGCGCTGATCTAGCACAGCACTTCTGTCTCACTTGCACACAGATATCATTTGGAGAGTTCTTGAAGGTCATGAATTCCGAGGCTGTCCAGTAGAGATCCTGATTTAATGGGCATGGGATGTGGTCTGGACTCAGAGGTGTGTAGAAGCTCACTGAGTAATGTCAACGGGTTTGCACTCCTCTGTGAGGATTAATGAGGGAAGCTGGTGAAGTATTGTCAAGGAGGATCTGCAGTGAGAAGCCGCTTCCCTGGGCGGGGTGAGCCATCAGGAAGAGATTGATGGCCTGTGGGGTCTAGGGAAAGCTGTCTCATTACCTTACATTGTCTCTCTTCTTCGAGGGAGAGTGTCTTCCCTCCCAACCATTGTTCTATCTGTCTGTCATAACTCTCCTGTTGCTTTTTATGATTCTGCAATTATGTGCCAACTCTTCTCTCCCAGTTCAGCACTTCCCCTCCCCCCAAACCAAGCCAAAACACTGTCCTGAAGAGCTGGAGCTCTGCTAGGCCTGGAATCCTGGCTCATACCTAGATGGCACGACCAAGTTCTTTAACTTTCCCTGTGCTACACAGTTTCAGTGAGGAGGATTAAGCCACATCATCCTTGAGAAGAGCTGGGGGTGAAGTCTCTGAAGACATTACTATAACCCACCATGCATTACTCCCATGGGAGTGGGGAACTTGGTTTCTCTTTGTATCTCAGCTTGGGACCTGGCACAGAGTTGACATTCATCTAAACCCATGTCCATGCCTCCACATGCTTCTTATGCCCCGGATAAAGGCTGGACTTGATAATCGGGATCTAGAGTTGTTCTCCAGCACTTTGGACAGAGCCAGGGATGGAACTGGCCAATGAACACAGCATGGAAATATCTGGTTATGTTTTAATCCAATGTCAACAAATTTCTTACTGTTCACCTGTGTACTACTCACGGAGCACTAACAGTGTTCTGGAGTCCTGGTTTATCAAGGTTTTACCATGCAGTAGACAGCAAAGAGAACGTCATATGGACAAAGATGAAGTATGTGGGAAGTCTGCTTAGATGCCCTGTGAGCAGTCATGTGAGGGTAGAGGCTCAAAACAGGAGCTGATCTCAACTGGAATCCAGGAGTCACTTTATTTGCATTAATCAATATTGAAGCTTATTTGTTTACTCCTAAACATGTTCCCCCATCAGGACTGCACAGCAGGCAGGCAGGCGAGCCCTGCCCATCTGTTTAATGATTATTTCCCCAATGCTGGCTGGCAGGAACTATGCCTACACCGATTACAATACTGCATGAGCTCTGAGATACTAGAAGAGTGTGGTACAGAGAGCACCAGACTGCTACCACCTTCCCTAGGATCTGGGATCAAATCCTGGCCAGGCTTGAAGGCTGCTGTGGTCACTGCTTCTTCTCATGTACCAAGTGGCCATCTCAAATCCCTTGATGAGGAAGAAAGGGAGTGGGTGGGGGGGGAGGAAGGGCCTGCCACTCTAGCACTTACTGTCAGTTCTCTGCAGTCAGCCATTCTGTGCAGCAAAGTCATTACTTCTGAATCTTTCCAAGCTATTTCAAAATCACAGAGTGATTTTGGGTGACTCACTGAGGTCTTGCTCAACTCTCAGAGTCCATGATTACATTCTACAAGTCCTCATCTGACCTGTCCTTTGTGTCCTTAACAGCCAGCACCGACTGAGCAGATCTCCTTGCTCATCAGCACTGCTCTAAGGTCCACACACACAAACTCTCTTAGAGGAGGAAATAGAAGAAGCAAGAGACAAAACAAATGGCTGGAAAGATAAGCCCACTGATTTTCCCTGAGCCCTTGCCATTGGGGCCCGGCTACTCAACCCTGCAGTAGTGTCAGGCTATGAGGCTCAGCTTCAGAGCCCCAACCTGCACCATGCCCTCCCCCGCCCCCCACACCCACAAGGCAGCCTTGAAGATCTTAGGCTCACAGCTGCCCTGTGCCCTTCTCCACCTTCCTGATTACTGGAGGAATGAATTCCTCTGGAGGGTTTCATTTGTGGCATTCTGACATTAATTGTTCGTAGCCTGGCCTCCAGTGCTTTTGGAAGCACATTCAAATTTCCCACAGATCCTCCTTTCCCCAGGTATCCAGGATGAATATGGCTTCCTCTGCTCTATGAGCCGCTGTGTGGGAGATCAGGTGAAACCCAATGATTACAAAGCCCTGCTTTGTAAATAAAATAAAATAATAAATAAATATAAAACAAGATAATACAATAATTAAAATAAAACAAAGTAATAAAATAAAAGCTGAAATGCATCAATGTCATTGGTCCTCTAAAGGGTTGTAAGGGTACAGATACAAACCATCCTTTATATTCTGGGATGAGGAAACTGAGTCTCTGTCTTCAATTAAATGACCTTAAACAGATGGTGAGTGGTGAAGCTGAGACCTAGATATAGATCGTCAGCTTCCATTTATCATCGGTCCTATCATCTCTAAAGTGCTAAGCAGGAAGTCTGTCAATGCCAATTACCACCTTGGCAGAAATGGCTTGGTTCCCATCTGTGAGCTGCCTGGCGCCTACCAGTGATCTGGAATGACAGAGCAAGGTGCTTCAAGGTGTGTGCATAGGACAGGAGGAGGTGAAAAGGGCTCCTAGGGGCAAGGCAGAGTGCTGCAGTTCTTCAAGGACTGCACATATAGAGTCCTCCAGAAGAACAATGGTCAGCTGACCCCTGCCCTGTACTGTGGCCCATCAGGTCACCTCCATCCAGCTCTGAAGCAGCCATCCTATGCCTCTGGGATCCTGAGTGCTGCCCCCTGGGAAGTGACCCAGCAAGCTCAAGGGCACAGAGTGGAATGAGCCTGCTCAGGGCCAGCATTGGGGTGCTCACAGTAGCATGTGGCCAGGACTGAGGTTTACCAAGTAGTAGGAGAGCCAGTAGAAGGTGATCACAGGTACCTCTGGCCTTCAGTCTGGGGCTGTAATCTTCCCTGTTCTGCATACAAGGCAATGGAGGCTTGTAGAGATGTGGTGGCCAGCTTGTGCCCACAATGTGCCTGGGGCTTCACACTAGTGCCTTTACTGCCACTAGACATTGAGAAGCAAAGGCAAGGGGGCTGGGCAGGAGATGACTAGGGACAGTCGTCAGGATTGAATGGAAAGAACCTCTATAAGCCATGGGGGAGGGGGTAGAGAAAAGTACACTTTTACTTTTTTTAATTACCCTGGGAGGTAGAGGTAAAGGATGAAATGATCTTCCTTCCTGTGCAATCCAGAAAAACTGGTATCATACACCCTGAGCATACATTGAGAAGTCCCCCTGCCTCTGCATGGTTCACGTTGCCTTGTGTACCAAGGCCACACAGTGAGGGGCATATCTCCCCCTCTCCAACCCCCACCCCTGCCCCGCCCCACACCTAGCCTATAGGCAAGCCTACCCCCATGCCATCTAGAACTTGATGGGGTACAGTTATCAGGGGGACTTAATTAGCATGTGGCATCTATGTTTCTCTGCAGCCACAGAAATTCTGACTTAGGATGTATGAGAAAAGGCCTAGGAAGCTACACTTCGAATAGGTGGTCTTGGGTATGGGCTCTGAAGAGCATGCCTAGGAAATTCTACAAGTGGAAGGAGCTGGGCTTAGGAGGATGGTGAGGCCATGACCGCAGTGCTACCCAAGATGGCACCTGCTACTTAAGAGAGGGTCCTGCATTGACTCTTCTCAGGCACACTATTCACCCAGGATCTTGTTCAGCTGCATTCTGATTTGGAAGGCAGGAAGTAGAACTTCAAGTTCTGAGTTTCTACCAAGCTCCCAGGGGATGAAACTGAGAAGTGAGAGCCCAAGAGGGCATCCCAATTAGCTAGAGAGGAAGGCAGCTAGTTAAAGCAGACCTCTGTCCCCCACCTAGATTCTAGATTGAGTAGGCCTGGGGCAGGGCCTGAGAAAAGGATCTGATTGGACTGTTACTGATCCTGGGATTCCATTTAGTGGCTGGGATAGTGAGAAATGAATAGCGTAAGGATAGAATGGAGCAAATGCAGACTGAAGCATCCCTATAGAATACAGGGTCTCATGTGTATGTGCATGTGTGCGTGCGTGCATGCGTGTGTATGTTTGTGTGTGTGTGTGTGTGTGTGTGTGTGTGTGTGTGTGTGTTGGTACTGAGATTGGGTACTGTGTATGTCAGCCTGGGCACTGTCCTGGAGCTTTTCCACTTAAGGCTTATGCTCTACCATATGAACTACAACTCCACTTCTGGCTTTTTGGTAGTTACTTGGCCATAAGCATGTCATAGATTTTCCTGCCTGGGCTGGCTTCAAACTGAGATCCATAAATCTCAGTCTCCTGAGTAGCTAGGATTACAGGTATTAGTCACTGGTGCCACCCGTCTCTTAACTGTTGTTGCTTTGTTTGATAGAAGCACTTGTTCTTTGCTTTCTCCAAAGAAGTATGAGATAGAATGGGGGAAAACCAGGGAATTGAGAGTTACAGGAAGTCAGATTCTAGCTTAATTGAAGCAGTCTCCTGCTTGGCAAATAAAATATTCCAAGTCCATGATTTTCTCCTCACCCCCACATGTTCCAGCACTGAATTGCTACATAGCAGCAAGTCAGGGGAAATTCACGATGCTGCCATCCTCACCTACAAGTCCTGTGTCAGCTGCTGGGATGGGAGAGCTAACTCCTTCATCTTCCCATCACAGAGCCACAACACCACTCTTGGTCACACTTAGTGCTTCATCTCCCCACAAATCCTCCCTGGGAGCCTCCTGGAAGCTCCAGCCTTCAAGGATATACTGCAAGGACACTCTGACAGCTGTGTGCTCCCTCTGAGGACCACGGTGCCTCCCCTGCTGCTGACCATGTACTATCTGGCGATTTCATGCTTCTTCTTAAGTAACTCAAAGCCAGGATATGCAGTTTATTCACTCAATCTCTGCAAACTCCTTGCCACTCCAGAGACCAAATCTTCCCTAGCAGTCTTGTCTATTAACACTTGAAAGCTTCCATACCCTATATCCATGTATTCTGCATACAAGCATTTGCATTTGACCTGAGCGCAGTGGCTCACGCCTGTAATCCTAGCTACTCAGGAGGCTGAGATCAGAGGATCACAGTTCAAAGCCAGCCTGGGCACTAAAGTCCATGAGATTCTTATCTCCAATTAACTACTAGAAAACCAGAAATGGGGCTGTGGCTCTAGGAGTAGGGCGGTAGCCTTGGGTTGAAGAGCTCCAGGGACAGTGCCCAGGCCCAGACTTCAAGCCCCACAACTGACCAAAAAAATTGCACCTGTACTGATCATAAACAGTTGTTATTTCCTACGTGATGTAGCATCCCAACTATTTACATAACAGTTGTTCTTTCCTAAGTGATGTAGCATCCCAATTATTTACATGCATTCACATTGTGTGAAGTATCATAAACAATCTAGAGGTCATTCAAAGTAAATGAGAATAAATAAATGATTATATAAATACTTTCATCTTAGGTAAGAGAGCTTTAGCCTCTACAGGTTTTGGTAACCACAAGAGTCCTGGAACCAATCTCCATGAATATCAGGAGGCAACTCTACCATTTTCTGGCTTGGAAAGTATAGACAACATCTCCTATCTCCGCGGCAATTGGAAATGACTGCTTTCTGAACAGATGGTCTAAGCTGTAACCCCCCCTCTTTGGAATGCTCATAGCAAACATGTGCCTCACAGGCCAGTGTCTCAGGACCCAGGAGGTGTCCTACCGGGGTGGAAAGATCTGCTGCTGAGTATGCTCACTAGGAGGCAGCTGGGAGAAAGATAAGGCCCCCTGACCTGCTGTTCTCCTGTTTATCTCAGATTTAGCCACAGGCAGAGGGAATAAGATCTGAAAAAGGACTACCAAACCAAGAACACAGGCTATTTTGAGATGAAAGGATGAGAGAGAAGGAGATTGTATAATATGGCTGGAAGCATCCGCTGGGGCAGATTGGGGGAGGAGAGGCATCTAAATTGACTAAGAGCAGACCCCGCCTCATATCTCTGCAAAACCTTTTTTTTTTTTTTTTTTTTTGCCAGCCCTGGGTCTTGAACTCAGGGCCTGGGCACTGTCCTTGGGCTGTCTCAAGGCTATCACTCTACCACTTGAGCCACAGCACCACTTCTGGCTTTATCTGTGTATGCAGTACCGAGGAATCAGAGCCAGAGCTTCATGCATGCTAGGCAAGAACTCTACCAGTAGGCCACACTCCTGGCCCTGGTTATTTTGCCAGTCCTGGGGCTTGAGTTCAGGGCCTGAGCACTGTCCTTGGGCTTTCTGAAGGCTAGAACTCTACCGCCATTTCTGGATTTTTCTGTGTGTGTGGTACCGAGGAATCAAACCCAGGTCTTTGTGCATGCTAGACAAGCACTCTGCCACTAGGCCAAACTCCCAACCACCCCCCCCCCTTTTTTTTGCCAGTCCCAGGGCTTGTACTTGGGCCCCGAGCACTATCTTTGCTTTTCTGAAGGCTAGACCTCTACCGCTTGAGCCACAGCAACACTTTCGGCTTTTTTCTATGTATGTGGTACCAAGGAATCAGATCCAGGTCTTCATGCATGCTAGGCAAGCACTCTACCACTCAGCCCAGTTCCCAGCCCCCTGGAATTTTTTACAACAGTGTCCAACAGCAAGAAATACAATTTTCTGTCATGACCTTCCTGTAAAAAATATATATGTACGTATGTATACCTGTGCACACACATAGTAAAACTGAAATTAAAAGTCACAAAACTGTAATTACCATGTTACATGTGACATATCTGACATTTTCTATTCTATTGAAAATTACTGGTCTCAATCTAATCATTTGCCATTACAATTCTCTTCTGGCTCATGACTTGTGACAGAAATAATCTGCCTCACTGGATGTTGAGTATGTTCCGGACACCCAGTCTATGGAATTCTGCTCTACCATTCTCTCGAGCAACAGAATGCCTACAGTGTGCCTGTGGTTGTGGGGAGATCCACAGAGAGGAAGGCAAAGAGTGACATACAGACCAGAGGTCTGACTGTACAAGATGGCGACACCTAGGGCAGCTGCCCCATCATGTAGGGACATTCAGCCACCAGTGAGCACCCAGGAAAAGCACAGACACCTTCAGGGCTGAGCCTTGAAAAGCAGACAGCTCCCGGCCTGAATGCCCTGTTGAGATCCCTGTCCTTTTCTCCTCTGCAGAATGGAGCCCTTGCACTTCCTTTCTCCTTGGAATAGTCTAGAAGGGGGATGGTCAAGCAATCAACGACTGAATAGATCTCAGCGTTCAGATGCTGTGAGCCTCCAGGTTTTCCTGAAGCCAGGCCAGAGCATCTTTGGAGAGGTTTCTTAGGACAGATGCCCTTCTAATATATTTGGGGCCTTTGTGTCAGAGCCAATTATATTTTACTAACTGAGCTAAAGCTCTAAGGCGACAGATGTGTCTCAGAGATAGTTCTCCGTTAAAATTTTTTTTTTTGTTTTCCCAGCGCCCTCTGAGGGTTCTGAAGAGAAAAGATAAACCCTTTGGAAGGTTTCTGGAGTTCCTACTACTATTATTCCAACAGGAGATCAGCTACAACCTGAGAATAGCACAAAACTATTTTTCTTTTTTTTTTTTTTGACAGTCCTGGGCCTTGAACTCAGGGCCTGAGCACTGTCCTCAGACTTTTCTCAAGGCCAGAGCTCTATCACTTGAGCCACAGCACCATTTTCAGCTTTTTTCTTTTTTGTTTTTTTTTTTGCCAGTCCTGGGCTTGAGCTCAGGGCCTGAGCACTGTCCTTGGACTTTCTCAAGGCTAGAGCTCTACCACTTGAGCCTCAGCACCACTTCCGGTTTTTTGTATGTATGTGGTACCAAGGAATCGAACCCAGGTCTTTGTGCATGCTAGGCAAGCACTTTAACCACTTGGCCAAACTCACAGCCCGTCGGCTTTTTTCTATGTATGTGGTACTGAGGAACCGAACCCGGGTCTTCATGCATGCTAGGCAAGCACTCTACCACTAGGCCAAACTCCCAGCTCCACAAAGCTATTTCTACAGTGAAGAACATGCAGCTGGGGGCTCTCACCTCCCTCTGATAGAGAGTCATGACAAGTATGGGAGGGAAGGGAGTGGAGAGGGGAAGCTAATACTGGTTTGGGAAGTATTAAAGCTCCCAAGTAGCAAGAATGGGTCAGGGAGAGGAAGTAGGCAGAGAAATGGCTGTCCTTCCATTACGCCCTCTCCCTAACAATGGAGAGTAAAAATCATCCAAGTCTCCTGAGGTGGGGTGGCTCCCTGTGAAGAGTCAGGCACCTGCTGCTGAGGAAAAAACAGGGGCCTCTACTGAACAGGAGTAAATTTCCTACCTCAGCATCTCCATATCTCAACATGGCCAAGGCTGGGCAGTGTAAGGCCACACCACAGGCTGAGGTAACCAGGAAACAGCCTGATGTGATTTTTGCCTGGACAGCTGTGTAACAGGCACTTGGCCATGAATTTCTCTCAGATCTTCATTTTCTAGGTCAGACAAATAGGGGTAATCACCCTGCAGATACAATGTTGAGAAGATATAAGATGACCTACATGTAACAAGTTATTATTACTGTCAATTAAGAAAGGCAGAGGTGTGTATCTGTGAAAGCTTCCACTGCAGAGGTGCTGCTGTGAGATACTATCTCTTGTGGGAAAAGAAGCATGTTCTGCATTGCCTCCCAGAGACCAGTCAAGAAAACACCGTGGCAGACATGAGGATGAGGCTTTGGAATCGTGTATTTTCCTCCTGGCACTTCTATAGTCTCTCTGTGCAAACTGATGCCCTCTCCTAATGCCTTAGGACTGTAGTTCACTCATCCAAACAGACCTGGGATCACTATCATGGACTGTCCCACACCCCACACCCCACACAGCCAGAGCCTGCCTGCTGTGAGGCTGAGAGATGGGCTCACCACAGCATGAGGCAGCCATTTCTGTCAGGCAACCCAAAACACTAAAAAAAAAGCCTTTTGCTTTTAATCAAATGACATAATGGCTGCAAAGGGACTTAAAAAAAAATAAGAGCAAAATTGAAAGGGATTAGAAATAATAGCAGTAGCATTAGAATAAGTCTTAACGTTAGAAGCCCAGTGAGGTGAAATGGAGCCAGGCCAACTCCTTACCTCTCTACAGAGGTAAGGACACAGAGATACCCAGCAAATACCCAGTTTCCTCTGGGGAGATCAGACTGCCAGCTGAAGAGGACACTCAGTTCTTCAAAGTTCTGGTGAGACAGCGGTACTGCAAGAGAAGGGAGGGCCTGCCTCCAACCTCAGCAGGCTGCAGCTCCCTGGGGCTGTTGTTTGGAGAGGTTGTAGGATGGTTGGTGTCCTAGTGGTGGGACCCCAGGAGGTTGGGCTACAGGGAGGTGGTGTGTTTACACTACGAGCCACACAGAGGATATTATGACATGTCTGCTCTGTGGCCCATGCTCATCTACATTGGGTGGGAACCAATGTAGAAAGGCTCACAGCTTAGGGGTCTCAGAGACAGCTGAGACTGACAAATAGAGATCCAGAAGGGGATAGCTTGTAGTCCACAGTGGCTCAGCTCTTTCAGGAGAAGCCCTGGGTCATCTACTGGCAGGATCACACAGAGGCTACTTCTCAGGAATCCCTCTCCTGCTTGTGAAAGCTGAATCCCAGGCCCTGCAGAGTCTCATGCAACAGCAGCCCCAGACTGGACTGGACTCACTCACCCACAATTTCATTCTCCTCCAGGTTGATAGTCTCCAGTGCTGGCAGAGTGGTGAGCTGCTCAGGGAAGTCTTGGAACTGGTTCCGGGACAGATCAATAGACTTGAGGTATTGCAGGCTGCTGACCTCATTGGGGAGACGATGTAGGAAGTTCCCTTCCAGGCGGAGTTCTGGCACATGGAAGAAAGGAAGGTGAGATGGATGGGAAGGGGATCTGCTCAGAAGGGCATCAAGGAAAGCCCATCCCCTCCCCCACCTACAGGAAGTACTCTCAAATAACTGATTCCATGACAGGAGAAGAGCAATGTCCCCATGGCTGCCATGACCTGCCACCATCTTTCCAGTAGAGAATCACCTTCTTTTGTGTTAGAATGAAGATTTTCTTGACAGAAGCCTGAGACTAGTTGGAGTAAAGATCCTGAGATGAGCAGTCTACCTAAGAGATACCCAGTTTTCAAGTCCTTCCCTGATCTAGGGGGCCTCAGGGAGCCACCAAGTTCTTCCTGTGTCATGTGTCCTGGTTCTCTGCTTAAGTTATCACACTGACCAGACATGGATGGGTCCCTGCCCCAGAGCAGCTACTCTGAAAGCTAACTAGCAACCTATGCAAGGACCTGTGTGTGAGAAGGCTGGGCTAGACTGTGATGAGACAGGCCAGAGTACAGGCTGAAGCTGAAATGCTGACAGAGAGGCTAGGGAGCCCCTGGAAGACCTGTATGAGGAGCAGTGAGAGACAGAACCAAGATCAATACGTGGGAAACATACCGCAGGGTCTTAAGGAGAGAATGGGGAACCTTGTTGCTTGGTGCCAAACCCAATCAGGCCACCTCCAGCTATTTACTCAGTCACTGAGCCTAATAAGGTCTCAGTTTCCTCATCTGAGCAGATGGCTGATAATAACTTCTGCCTCACAAGGCTATTGAGGATTGATTGAGTCTGTTAACACAGATAAAAGCACCAAAATAGAGGTAACAGGGCCCCCATTTATATTTGACCATCCTGTGAGCCCCTCCTCTGTTACAAAAGCCTCCACATCCTGTCTGATTCAAATGAAACAGAGGCCCCAGCATGTCATGTGACCTGAAGAGCATCTTTCCCTCATCTTTCCAGAGCTAGTTTTGTGAGTAGATAACCAGTAGTCATACAAGGTCTCATTCTCAGAAGGGGCCTACTGTTGCAGTGAAATGTTCTGTAGGCCTTCTCCAAAGTTTTCATTATTTTACCTTTGAAACAGTGTTCAGTAAGGAACACAGGGGTGGTAGAGTCTCAGCTCCAACACAGCCCTGCCTCCCTGTCCCCCTTAACTCCCTTCCTCCTGGGATGAGCTGTCAATAGCTCCTGCTCTCTCAGGCCCCAGGGACTGGCTGGTGTCCTTTAGTCCCTGCTCTGTGATTGACGCAACCTCTACCCTCAGTAAAGAGTCCAGGCCAGGCTCTCTGTTGTGTCAGGAGCATCAAGGTGGGAGTTCTTCCCTATCCCTTGCCTAGAATTCTTAGCAGTACCATAGTATGCCTGGTGGGTAGCCAGCTAGAGGCTCCCACCCTCCCTTTACCTAGGTACCAAGCCTACCTTAGCACCTAGTGTGTTAAATGACTCTTGGGGTTGCCTGGCTGCTATGGGTTAGGCCAGGGCAAAGTAGTTCGTAAGATCAGAAAACCAGCCACTGTCAGGCCCAAAAGGGCATGGATGGGAGAGGAGACCCTGTACTGGAGGTGGGTAAGGACATTTGTGCGCCTGCTGCTTCTGTTACGAGGCTGGAATTCTTTGTGCCCCACTGAAAACAGCTCCAGAAACCAGCCACATAATATGAGTTGCATAATTTCCAGATTTCACAAGTGAGAGAAATGCTCTGATAATGGCACATAAAGCTAGCACAGTATAACACAAAGATGAATGGTATAATCTGCACTCAGTCTTCATTTTTTTCTTACTGACAATGACATTAAGTAACAAAGGAAAAACTACAGGATATGAAGAGATAGCAAAAGAAAGGAAGCTTTCTATTGACTTTATGGCACTTTCCTCAATTGGCAATTCCTTTTACAACTACTTAAAGATAGTAATATAAAGGTTATAATTTTATTTAAAGTCTTGTACTTCGCTCTGCAAGGGTGGAGGGCAAGCACTGTGGTGCTGGCCCTTCCTCTGGGCTCTATATTCTTGTATCGCTCCAGAAGATGGCCTTGGATTGAGGGAGACACTTGGGTTGATGGACTTCAGGACCCCAAAACCTACCAGGATGTGGTTGTGCACACCTATAATCCCAGCCTTCAGGAGGGGAAGACAGGAAATTACAAGTTTAAGGCCAGCTTGGACTACACAGAGAGTCCCAAGCCACTTGAGTGGGTCTACATAGGGAGACTGTCTCCAAACACAAACAAAAACAAAACCCTCTAAGTATAAAAATGCATAAGGGCTGAGAGCTGGTGGCTCACACCTGTAATCCTAGATACTCAGGAGGCTGAGATCTGCGGATCATGGTTCAACGCCAGTCTGGGTGAGAAAATCTGTGAGATTCTTATCCTCAGTTAACAACCAGAAAACAAAAAGTTGAGCTGTAGCTTAAAGTGGTAGTTAGCCTTGAGCAAAAAAGCTCAAGGACAGTAAGCTCCATAACCTACAATAGATGGACAGACAGACAGACATAAAGATAATTTGAAAAATATCCCTGCTAGGCTCTGGCTGTTTGGGACCACAATCCTTAGATCTTTTAACTTAGCTAGGTAACAGGAGTGAGCCACCAGCACGTGACATTACTGGGTTATACTGAAATGTTAGCCCTGCTAAAATAGGAATTCTTCCAGTTGGTTTCTGTCCCCTCCCCGACAGTATTCATTTCCAATTATTTCCCAATGAGTTCGTATACGGTTGACCTCCTCCCATAAGAGCACTGGCTGCATGAATATGGTGCTTTTGCTCTTATAAAAAAATACTCTTGGGCTGGGAGTTTGGCCTAGTGGTAGAGTGCTTGCCTAGCATGCATGAAGACCTGGGTTCGATTCCTTGGTACCACATACTTAGAAAAAGCCAGAAGTGGTGCTGAGGCTCAAGTGGTAGAGTTCTAGCCTTGAGAAAAATCCAAGGACAGTCCTCAGGCCCTAAGCTTAAGCCCAGGACTGGCAAAAAAACCAAGCCAAAACAACAAAAAAAATACTCTCAACACTGCCCAGAACAGTGAGCATTCAGTCAATACCCAGCTCTCAGAGGCCTTGTCAGGCGGCCTGCCCTGGCCACACTGGCTTTGAGGCAGACAGCATGCCTGGCAAAATGGAGCCTCACTTCCCAGGAAGGTTCTGATTGATGCCCATGGCAAGAACTTCCACCTATCTAATCAAGGAAGGTTAAAGCCAAGTAAGCTCTGCCCGAAGCCCTAGAGGTGGAAAATGAGGCTCATTACCCATCTTAGTAGCCCCTCAGCATCCCTCCTACCGAGGATAGCATGTAGGGAGTCATATTTGGAGCTGATGAAAAACAATGATGTCTGTGAGGTGCATAGACTGCTTTCTGACAGCTGCCTCAATGCCTGGAGGCTCCACTTGCTGCATATGTCCATATCAGAGAGGACTGTGTGTAGCCTCTGCCTGGTTCCAAAGGCCTAGAGACAGAGGCCAGACCAAAGGGCTTCTGACTGGTCCCACTGCTACTGACATTATCCATACACAGGACAAAACCCCATCTGGTGCTCACATATCAGGAAGACTCACCTGAGTGTGCTAGGAAAAGACTTGGGGTCTGGGCATGGAGGAGCACTACTGGTGTCTACTGGCTTTCCCAGGGTCCCTTGCTGCTCCTTGTTTTTCACTCCAACCAGGCCATTGCCTGATTCCACTATAGAGACCATGACCTGTGGTCAGAAAGCCCTAGGCTGGAGAGCAAAGCAGTTTCCCAAGAAAAGCAGAAAGGAGCCAAAGGAACAGTGGGTAGGGACTGAGGGACAGCCAGCCATGTGAGGTCATGAGAACCTGGGTACTGACATGGTCTAGAAGTACTTGGTGGATCCTACACACTCAGCATAGGACCTAGCATAGGGCCTGGAGGGCAGGAAGTATGTCTTTGAATAAATGAACAAATAGATAAAGGTCCATTGAGTGGTTACAGGTTGACATGACCTACATTCTCCACTCTCCCTGCTGTTCTTGAGCCTGCAATGAACTAGTGGTATAGTCTGGAGGTGGAGAGAGCTGTACAACCATCATCCTCTATAAGCCTAGTCTCAGACTTGCCCTCTGTCCAGAAACAGTGGAGTTCTGAACACAGTGGCTAGCCTCCATGTCATCAGTATCAAGATGCCAGATAAAATGCAGAACGTGTCGGGCATGGCAGCTGGATGATGGAGGTCCTCTGCTTTCTTCCTCCTCTCTCTTCTGCCAGGGTTCACCATTCCACTCAGATCTCATGCTTGGTGCATCCATTGCCCACTCTAAAACCAACAGGACAGATTTTCAAATGAAGTCATAGAACGCTGTAGGGGTGGTCAGGACACAATTATCACACAGAAACAGCAATAGATGGAGTGGGAAGAAGGGCCTCCATGGGTGGAGAGGCATTCTAAACTGTACAATACAGCAAAAGAGATTTGCTGGAAAGCATGGAAGAGCAGGGGAGGGGGCTGCAATCCTCTGTCATAGAACTCAGGCCCTGGAGGGTACAAGCATGGAGTTGATTCAGTTGCATTGCCCTTGGGTTCCACTTGTGCCCCCTCCCCTCCTGTACTGATGGGCACAGGAGCTTTCTGGAGCCTGCTGTCTTCCAGGAGGGAGGAGGTGTCCTCTGCTTGTAGGGCAAGAACACCTGTCCAGGCTGCCTCTAACAGTTCTCCTGGGGAGGTGAGTTTGTGCCTTCCAGCTCTGAGTTGGTTGATCTCTCTGGCAGACGTTTCTGCTCAGAGACCAGAACAGTAACACATGAAAGGAACCACAACACTATCACACTACCTCTCTATCGGAAGGGTCAGCAGTAGTGGAGCTGCTCCTTTTGGACAACATAAAGGAGTTGTACTTTCTAAGACTCCTCTATTCCAGGGATAGAAGATGCTGAGGGAATAGAAAACATGGTCCCAGCCATGGACCTGATAGCTCAGCCAGCTTCCAGGTCTGCACAGATTCCCTGGCACATTTCTAGACTCATCTTCTTTTTCTCTGGTCCATTAAGAGACACGAGGAGAAGTAAAACCAGAGAACTGAAGCCGCATGGGAAGTGGGAGCAGAACAATGCTCTGTGACTTCATCTTGAGGGCATTGGGGTCCGTGGCCTTTCTAAGGATGGCTCTATTGGTCCCCAGCTTTGGAGATTTATCATGTCCAAGGTACCCCTTCCAGACCCTTCCAGGGTACCGTTGGCATGACCTATGATCCCTCCCAATCTCCTCCAAGGACAAAGCCAGCTTGGATGGAACAACCTGAGGAATGGAAAGAGAAGCCCTCTCTCCTTCACCCTTGCTTATCTATGTGAATGCCCTCTGTCCATGTTACCCTCACTGGACATTCAGGGGCTCACAGCAGAAGGCTTCTCTTCCAGAGGCCCAGACATGCCCTCTCTGGTATCCAGTGGCTTGTCAGAAGGACTGACAAAGTCCTCTTCCTATCTGTCATGTTGGTTAAGGCAATAAGGAAAACTGTCAGCCTTATTTTTTGTGTGGCAGCAATCAGAGTCCTGTGGTGAGGACACAAAGCTTCCTGGGAAGCTGGGGAGGCTTCATAGACAGGCTCTGTGGGGTGCCCACTGTGAGGACCCAGGCTCTGAAGAGAAGGAGGCACTCAGTCCCTGTCAGGGAACAATCCAAGAACTCAAGCTTGAGAAAACATTAGGAAAAAAAAAAGCCTGTCACTGATGAAAAAAGTCAAGAAAAAATGAACTACAAGTCAAGACAATGTCTCAGCTCCACACCACTTGATAGATAGGAGAGTGCCTCTCACCTAGTGCCTAATCAAGATTTGTCTTTGATAGGCCAAGTTCCATTGGGTCTGGTTTTCTCCAGCTTCAGGGTCCTTAGGTCAGCAAGCCTCCATAGACAGATAGGTCTGACTGACCAGAATAGCACAAGGTCTACCCCCTGCCCATCCTTTCCCACAAGGATGCACCCCATACCACCCCCTCTGATGGTCCAGGGAACATATGGTCTGCTGAACAGGACAGCCCCAGGAGCTTGGGACTTGGATGAAGATAAAGCCTGGGGCTTAGCCTTCAAGATTCCCCCTGTCTTCTTTACCTTCCTGTCTTCATGCCTCAACTCCTAGTGCTTTTCCTGTGCCTCAGCTTTTCCGTGGGCCTATTCCTCCCAGGATCTTTCCATGGTGTTCCAGCTCTGGCAAAGATGACTCTTCAGATCAGGCCCCACCAGCACACCTTATCTCTCTGCTTGGTGAAGTTCAATCTTGTTCTATCTTTCCATCATATGCCCAAACACATCTTTCATTTTCTAAAAGATGTTTCAGAAATTACCCCTTTATCCAACAAACACCTACTCATCTATCAATTCCCACCCACTCTAAGCTCTTTCCTCTGGAGGCATCTTGATTTTCCCCACTCACCTAAAACCTCCTCGTCACCCATGCACTCTTGAGAACGATGTCTGCCACCAGCCCCTCACACGTAGCTGTCTGCTCAGATGCCTGCCTCTCCTGCCAGGTGGCCCCCACAACCCGCTCAGTATTCTTGTTCCCAAATAATGTGGGTGGGATGAGGAATAAACAGTTGCCATGGGGCCAGAGAGCTATGTACTGGGTGAATTGGAGTACTCATGCTGTTCCTTACCTGGGCAACTCCTCACCCCCTACTGGACCAGGACAGAGGCGCAAGGATCCATAGGACTGAGGAGAATGGCAGGGATGGGAGAACTTGAATGTCTTGACAATGGCTCCACCAAACTAAAACTTTCTTACTCTGAAACTCTCTAAGAGAGTAGGAGAGGATAGGAATGTGGCCTAGTGATAGAATGCTTGCCTAGCATGCATGAAGCCCCAGCTTCGATACCTCAGTAGCACATATACAGAAAAAGCTGGAAGTAGTGATGTGACTCAAGTGGTAGAGTTGCTAGTCTTGACCAAAAGAAGCCCAGGGACTGAGATCAGTCCCAGGACTGGCACGTGCATGTGTGTGTGCAAGAGAGAGAGAAACCAGAGGAAAAAGAGTGAAAAAGTGCAGCTGTGGAGTGTACTAGCTGTGCTGCACATTGATGAAAGTGGAGATGGGAGGGAGGGAATGAGAGAGAATGAGGAAACAGATGATACTATGTACTTACTACCTGATGGCATAAAAACGTAACCCCATTGTATAAAAAGGTAACTCCATTGTATATCAACTTCAAAACAATAATAAAGTAAATAAGAAAAAAGAGTGATTAAAATAATATTTCTTTCTTTTTTTGTTGGTCTGTGGGATTTGAACTCTGGGCCTGGGCACTGTCCCTGAGCTCTTCTGCTCAAGGCTACTGCCCTATCCGTTGAGCTACAGTGTGACATCTGGTTTTCTGATGATTAATTGGAGATAAAGAGTCTCACAGACTTTACTGCCAGGGCTGGCTTTGAAGTGAGATCCTCAGATCTCAGCCTTTTGAGTAGCTAGGATTACAGGCATGAGCCACTGTGCCTGGATAAAATAATATTTCTATAGAAAAAAATATATACTTATGTACAACCTACAGCTAGCCATCTGCTCAGGATCCTAATCCATTATGTACAGCACCAGTCCAGGACAAGGGGCAGCTACAATTATTACCTGCAGGAAGTCACATTATTTGCAGCAACAATGCAGGAGGTCAATCAATTACCTTGTAGCAACTGGTCTTGAATGGCTATGACTCAATAATTTAGAGCTTCCCTGATTTGTGTCTCCTCTTCTAATGAAGGCTAATGAAGACAGAGAAACACACACACACACACACACACACACACACACACACACACACACACACAACTTACCCAGTCACTTGTGTTACCAGTTTCTAGACAGACACCTGCAGCTGTGCCATACCAGCAGCCAGAGAACAAAATGGAACCTCCTGCAGATCCTCCCGCTGTTCCACTATAAAGCTAACTCACTGCTCTGCCTGCCTGTGTCTCCGCTAAAAGCAAGGAGTAGGTCTGGCTGCCTACTCTTCAGCAAACCCAAAGTAAGTGCCTCCACTTGTCCTACCTGACAGGAAGCAAGGAGACAGGAATATAGGAGAGAGGGAAAGAAGAGCCACAGCTGGACACTGGTCCATTCTCCACAGGGCCACCTGCTGTTACATAGATTCCATTTAGACTCTCACCTTCTCAGCTCTTGCTTTTTTTTTTTTTTCTCCCCATAAACTTGCTGAGGGACAAAGGGGTTGAAATAAAGAAATGCTGCCCCAAGCCTGCGCAGACCAAGAACCCTGGGAGACAATGGGCCAGGCTAGGCACAGACAGATTATTCCCTCCCTGGTACCCACGCAATCTACCTCTGCCAAAAACTCAGAAGAGGAAAATAGTAGTCCTCACCCTGCCTCCTCCACACACATAAAAGAGGATTTTTATGCTGAAAGAGAAGTGACAACAAAGACTTGAGCCAAGAGCCAGATGGGGACTCAGCTCCAGCTCTCCCCACCCCTGGCCACACAGCTCTCCATACATTGCATGAAATCCAATTAGCAGTGTGCCAGCCCCTCTTTGCCGGCATCAAGGAGTTCAAACCACATCCAATAGGTTTCTGACCCAAAGGCATCATCCCAAGCACTACTACTGTGCAGCTGAGCCCCAAGTAATATGTCCCCACCATCCTTTGCCATGCTTCTGGTGAGGGCCCCCCACACAGTGCACGAGACATTTAGGGCTCCACTGTCAAGTCCTCTGAACGCTTTTCTTTTCCCTCTCTCCCACCATTCCTCCTTCCCTTTCTCTCCCTTCCTCTCTCCCTTCTTGCCTTCCTCCCATGCCCTTTAACTCTGCCACCACCACTACCACAGTGAGGAAGCTTTCATTCCTCTGCCCAGCAGGGCCTTTTGACACTTGGTCCCCATCAGTGTCTCACCCAGGCTCCCGGAGATAAGGATGCATCTGCCCCACAAATCCAGGCTTCTGCAAGGAGACACCCTGACTTATTTACCTCCTAGATTCTTCTACCTCCAGATCCAGGAAGATACCAAGTGCTCAGAGGATGACTTGAAGAATACACTTGAGCTCATCAACTTCAAAAGAAGTCCCCATTTGACTGCCCTTCATGGCCTGTTTGGCTCCCACGCTATCTTAACTTTTCTAGGATGGAAATACCTACTCTAGCTTGCTGGATTCTGTACTAGAGGATTCTTGAACTAATACAGGGAGCCTGGGCAAAGCATCCCTGACCTGGGCAGTGGGTAACCTGGATCCCAGGCCTAACTATTCTGTTCTGACACCCAATACACACCCTCTTTCCATGTCTTCCTTCTCCATCCAAGAAGTGGGATGGCAAGGCTAATATTTCAGGAGATTTTCACAGTGAATGACTGGTGGGATAAACCTACCTTAAAAATATGTTCCATTGACTGGCTTTTGGATTTTGTAATACTTAGGGAAATTCACATAAAGATGCTAATTTCTCACACCTACTAAATAGTTCAACAGTGGAGGACATAGGCCCATTGTCTCTCCTGGCACACTGGCTAAACCCGTACAAGTCTAGATCATCACAGTGCCCACTACTTTTTATTTTGGGGTACCTCTAATCATAATCCCTCATTAGTTGCATAGTTATCTCCTAGGCATTAATGTTTATTACCCCTGAACTGTGATGCTCAAACTTGGTAGGCAGCACTTTAGAATGGCTCACTCTGGGGGTACAATCAAAATAACTGTTTTTAGAAAAGCTCCCCAGTTGATTCTGATTTCAGCTAGCTAGGGGAACTCTTGGTCCAAGGAACTTGCTGGCTATCAGGACTCACCTCATCTGTGCAAAGCATCAGTGAGAAAAGAAAGCAGAGAAAAGCAGGCCTGGGTAGCAAGGATGGCTCCTGGGAGACGGACCCACAGTCATCCGAACTTTCAGCCTTTTAGGCATGAGCATTGTGAGCTTTCCCAGAAACAACCCTCCCCTTCCTGGGGATGATTATCCCCCTTGACGGTGGCCTTCCCAGGACCCCCGAACTCCCCAGGACCCCCGAACTCTCTTCTGAGACATTTTGCACAACGTCCTTCCTATTAGAAGTAGCTGGGCTAGATTTGCCCATTGCCTTCTGGGCACATCTCCTCAAGGAAGCCTGCCAAGGTTAAAAGCTGCTGTGTAAGATAGGCTTGCTCTAGCTGCTCCTGTACCTCAAGCATTCTGAGTGTTGGTTTCTCTAAATGAAATGACAAACATTTCTCATGCTCTAGCAGCAAAGGAACCCCACAAGGCAGATACCATCTTTTTTTAGCTCCCCCTACCCTCTCTCATGCCACTACCCTATCATTTTGCAAACGCTCAAGTGCCTGGATTGAGGAAGGGAACATCGCCTTTAATGAAAAGAGTGGGTGCGGCAGTGTTAGCCTTGGGCTCATCCATCTAGAAGAGCTATTTTCCTAAGCTCTACAATGCCCATTACTGGCCTCCTGCCCATCTGCCTCCTGGCACCACATGTGTGTGTGCTCTGTGCATCCAAAAAGAAAATGCCAACATCACTGACACCATTCACTCCTAAGCTGAGAATACAACACAATGAACAATGCTGCACTGGGTATGTAAAGAACCTCAGTCAAGTCTATGGAGAATTAATTATTACCGGGCCTCAGGGCCCAAATGCTCTCCCTGCTGGTCTGTTAAAAACAAAAGAATCAATGGAAGACCCACACCCTTAGCCCTCACTCAACCTGATTCACAATCAGCTGGAAGCTGTCGTTGATCTAATTTTCCAAGCTACAGAGGGGAGAGGTATGTATCTTCATAGGTTGGCCTGACCTGAAACTGGCCATACAGAGTGAGTGCCTGAAGAACAAGGGCTTGCCACTCCCTGTGGACCTGAGCTGCTGACCAGGGCCTACCTCTGAGCTGATTGAACGTGGTCATGAACTTGCTGGTGAGTGACTTGAGCTCATTGTTTGCCAGTGTGATGAGGTGGATCTGGTCAGAGACGTTGCGCAGGACCTTGTAGATGCCAATGGGAAAGGAAACCAGTTTGCACTCCGCCAGGTCTGTAGCCAAAGGACAAACACAGATCAGTTATCAGCCACCGCTGCCAAAGAACCTGTCCAGACCCAACACATCTCCCCTCCTGCCTATCTCATTCCTGACTTCAGACTCTGCCCTCTTTCTCCCGAGAGGCCTCTGTCAGCAACATCTAATACCTTCTGTGTTACTACCACCTGCTATAAGACAGAACCTTTCAAGCACACCAATGACCAGCATTCACAGAGATGTTCTTTTGGAATCAACAAAGATCTACCAGGAGTGTACTTCACACAGCCTGAAGTGAAAGTGTACAATGACTGGGTGCCAGTAGCTCACACCTATAATCCTAGCTGGTCAGGTGGCTTAAGATCTAAGGATCATGGATTGAACCCAGCTCAGGCAGGAAAGTGTGTGACACTTATCTCTAATTAACCACCCAAAAGCCAAAGTAGAGCTGAAGTTTAAGTGGTAGAGTACTAACCTGGAGCAAAAAAGCTCAGGGACAGTGCCCAGGCCCTTAGTTCAAGCCCCAGGAATTGCACAAGAAGAAAAAGAAGAGGAAAAGGAGGAGGAAGAGGAGGAGGAGGAAGAGGAGGAGGAAGAGATGTCCATATATGCAGTGTAACTTGATTAGACTCACCCCTCCATCACTCTCCCTCATTCCATTCCCCATTTCCCAATCTGCAATTCTTGATAAAACTCAGAAAAAAAGAAAAAATAGAAAATAAAATCTTCTTTCATTTTGTACGGGCATTGCAAGAAATGGAAAATTCAACAGATAGTAACATCTATTTAACATTTTTGAAATTTGTACTGCTTTCACTGATGAGACTGATCATATTATAGTCCATATTGATTTAATTCTTTTTTGGGCCCTTGAAGAAAATTTAGTTCACATCTCTTGCTATTTTTCTAATTTTTTGCTTATCACTGAAATGCTGGTAAAGTTCCTTAATTAGTATTATCAACTCAGGTTTTTTTTTTCTTTTTGGTACTTTTGGAGACTGGGATTTAAACCCCCTACTTGCTCCTTGACTAGCACTCTACCAACTGAGCCACCTCAATCCCTCACAGATTTTTTTGTTTGTTTCTTTTTGTTGTTGTTTATAGATGGACATTATAGTTACAGATTTCCTTAAAGGAAAATATGAAAATCACTGAGCTAGGCATAGCAGTATATGCCAGTAACCCCAGCCAGCTACTCACAAGACTAAGGAAGGAAGATTAATTGTGCCCAGGAATTTGAGGCTAGCTCCAGAAACACAGCAAGGCTTTGTAAAAATGTGTGCATATAAGTGTGTGTGTATAATATAAAATATATGTGTGCACTATATATGTATATATACTATATGTATGTATGAAGTAAAGTTCCATCTCTGGGGAAAAATAAAGAAAATACCAGAATGTTAATAGCTGTTGTTTCAGAGGATTTGATCCATTTATTACTATTTACCATCCTGGAGGCTTGCCCTGGAAGGTAATCCCTGTCCCTGATCCTTTTTGGATCACTACTTCCAGTCTACCATGACAGGAACAGCCTCTGCCAAATGCTCCTGCCTCCATGATGTTCTGTCTCACCAACCCAGCCCAGGACCATGAACTGAAATCTCTGAAGCCAGAAGCCAAAATAAGTCCTTCCTCCCTTACACTGTTCATGCCACACAAAGTGTGACTAACACAGTAGACCATGTCCACAGACACCAACAGGACTAGGCTTCAAGCCTGGTAATTGATACCAGGTCACACTGGCTTCTTTCTCAGCCCTAGATAGCATCATGGCCTTCCCATGCAACCCAAGCTGCCTGTATTTAGGCTGCCTGTACTTAAGAACAGAAAGATCCACAGAGGTAAGTACTGGATAAACACAAGGCATAATTTATTCATAATTATAATTATTGCCATAAGCAAACCAGAATGGCCTCAAGTCTCTAATCAGAATAGTATTTCATGTTCATAAAGAAAGCTGTTATCAGAATGCACAGGTCCTTCATGAAAACCATCACATAATTAGTTCTAGTTAATAAGTAAAGAAGAGTATCCTATGGGCAGACCAAGTAAAAATAAGCAAACTTTAGAAAGTAAGCAAATCTTTTACATGAAGATAAGAAGGCTGAAGTGAGCTTGCCCTAGGGCTTATAGAGGCAAAAACACTGACTCTCCCAGTCCTTGTTAAGAAGTAAGATTGAAGGCTGGGAGTGCTTGCCTAGCATGCACAAAGCCCTGGGTTCAATTCCTTGGTATCACATACACAGAAAAGGCCAGAAGTGGTGCTGTGGCTCATGAGTAGAGTACTAGCCCTGATTAAGTTCAAGGATAGTGCCCAGGCCCTGATTTCAAACCCCAGGACTGGTAAAAAGAAAGAGAGAGAGAGAGAGAGAGAGAGAGAGAGAGAGAGAGAGAGAGAGAGAGAGAGAGAGAGAGAGAGAGAGAGAGAGAGAGAGAGAAGAAGAAGAAGAAGAAGAAGAAGGAGGAGGAGGAGGAGGAGGAGGAGGAGGAGGAGGAGGAGGAGGAGGAGGAGGAGGAGGAGGAGGAGGAGGAGGATTGAGTCGGGCACTAGTGGTTCATGCCTGTAATCCTAGCTACTAAAAAGGCTGAGATCAGAAGATCACAGTTCCGAGCCAGTTTGGGCAAGAAAGTCCATGAGACTCTCACCTCCAATTAAGCCCCAGAAAACCAGAAATGGTGCTGTGGCTCAAAGTGGTAGAGTGCTAACCTTGAGCTGAAGAACTCAGGGACAGTTTAACTGTCCTCAGGCCTAGTTTAAGCCCCATGACTGACCAAAAAAAGAAGCAGTATTGGTGACAGGGTCCAAAAACTGAAGGCTCAGAGGGCTTCGGAGATCCTGCAAACAACTCACTGGAATTGACAAGCCAATGGGCTTGTGGCTTAGCAAAAAAAAAAAAGGGGGGGAAGCCTCAAGGTTGCAAGAGGAAATGTGGTCAGTGTGACTGGTAATTCATAATAGATAATGCAGATTTACCCAAAACATTGCCTTTTACTAACCCTAACAAGCATCAACAAAACATTAAGTGTTATCCTAACAGAGGGATTCCTGAAACTGAAAAGTAACCTAAACACATTATATGTCATGCATCCTCACTTTATATCGAATTAGTCAGCCATAACATATCACACTTCTTAAAATAAGTAGGAGTTATAAATGTTACCCTTAGGCTAGGAATGTGGCTTAGAGGTACAGTGGTTACCTAGCATGCATGAAGCCCTGTGTTCAATTCCTCAGTACCCCATAAACAACAAAAATAAATAAATCTTACCCCTTTCCTAACTATAACTCTAACCCAACACGATCACCAATGCTAACCCTGAGACTAACTATACCCAACCCTGAAAATTTACCTTAGTGCCCAATTTGACATTCTAACTTGTCTTCCACTTATGATTCTAAAATTAAGTTTCATTTTTACTCTACATATTACCCTAACTCTAACCTTGGTTGGAATCCTGCTTCTAACCCTAATGCTTACTATACCCCAATCCTAATAGTAACTGAAAATAATCTCATTTTCAAGCATGCTAGCTTTAACTCCACTCATCCTTAAAATAAACTGCCATTTTGTTCTCTAAACCTCACTCATTTCTTGACCCTAACCCCAATCATACAAAATCCTTAAACAAAATTCTTCCAATAATAATGACAAATCTTAACAGTAACACACACACACACACACACACACACACACACACACACACACACACACACACTGGTCTACACTGCTAAATGATTCTACTAGAATTTATATCTCCTACTTCTCAGCTGCTGGGGGAGGTATGGGTTATCACATTTCTGGTGTGTAGACAAATCTCCCATGGTTCACAATGGAACATTACAAACTGCAGTTTCCATGGTGCTTGAGAAGGACTTGAGTTGAAAGGGCAAATATAAGAAATATCCAGAGTTTGTATTTGTTACTTACTGTAGAGCTCAAGAGCCTCTTGGGCCCTTGGCTACATCCCAGTACAAAAGCAGGTTGTAGCCAATCATCTCCAGAGCCCTGGTATTTGTCATCTGGACTCCAGACAGTGCTATTCAGACTTGGCCTTGTACTGGAAGTTCCTGAGGAGCTGTGCAGACCTCTCATCCCAGAGATGCAAATTCACTTAGCTGAAGCTGTTTTTTAGAAGTCAGGATTTTGAAAAGCTGCTTTGATTATTCTAATATGCAAATGGAGTAGAGCTACTTTAATGTGGTAGAGGTCTTTCCTAGCAAGCTCAAGGCTCTGAGTGCAAACCCCAATACTGCCAAAATGTGTGTGTCTCTGTATGCATGTAATACAAAGTGCCCAAACATTTTTTTATACTCTCACAACCACCCCACCAGCACTCTGCTCCTCCATACTATTTTATCACTGTGGAAACTGAGGCAGGACAGGCAAATGGGAGAGTTGGAGTCCAGGCACTGAGCCAGACTTGTACTGGGCCAGGATATTGGCTGAGGGCCACAAGGCACTCTCACCCAAGGGCCTGATCCCAAAAAAGAGATTTTTCTAGGAACATGAAAATGAAAACCCAGACTTAGGCCACTGGGATTAGCCTTTGGCAGATGAAGTGAAAGCACCTGAAGGGAGAAACAAATACTAGAGACTCCGGGCATATATCCTGGCACTAAATAGTGCCAATGGAAGAGTCAGACTTCTAGTCTCTGAAATGCTACCTACTCTGCAGAGCAGGAATACACAGACAGAATATAGGCTGACAGTAAACTGCCTCACTGTGCAGGTGTCACCCAATACTCTGCCCCACAACTCTTAACAGGCACCTGGCCCAGCGTTCACAGAGCCTACAGCTGTCAGAGGCCCACAGAGCGGCAGGAGCCCCATGCCCTTGACTGGGCCTCTCTATTAGTCTTCTCCTCCCATCCCTTGCCCTCCCCTTTCTTAAGACTTCTGCTTTCAGGCCTTTGAGTATTGTTGTGTTTAGCTCCTTTTGTTTCTACATCATTGCTCCCCTCTTATTCCCTGTGTAGTGTCACCCATAAAGGGACAAGCACAGGAGCACTGCACTGAGCACTGCAGAAATCTAGAAACTTCCACTACAACAGCAGTGAAAAAAGGGCAAGTGGAGAGAGACAGGCAGAGGCTACATCTAGAAGAGTCATTTCTGAGGTGCAAGAAGACAATTGGCTGTAAGTTTAGGTGGATTTATTTCACTTTCTGTTACATGGACTTTTAAGATCAGGCACTGTGGCTTTTTATAAACACACTTGGTTGAAAGTAAATGACATTGTAACACTGAGCTGCTCTTGTGTCAACAAAGCTGGATCTGCAGAGACCTAGGGCAAAGCTCCACTAGCTATGGAACATGGTAGCTGTACCCTAGGATTTGCTGTACACATGAATCCTGAATCTCACAGGTACTTTCTCACCAACCTATGTGAGACCTCAGTCTGCCAAGCTAATGAGATGGCTGCAGCGTGTCTGCTACAAGGGAGAGATGAGGACGTGGGCCCCCACTCAGGCATCACACCCGGTCAGGACACAGGCTATTGATCAAGACACACACAAGAAAAAAGATCTTGGGTCCAAATCCAGGCTTTTCTGGGCCCAGTTTTCTTGCTGTGGGACCATGAGTAAGTTATTTCAGCTCAGGGTCTTCTTCAGTACAGTGAGGAGGGGATTTCACCCAAAACCAGTATGTGAATCTTCACAGCCTCATCCTTGACAATTGCCTGAAAATGGAAATAACCCAAATGCCCACTAATGGGCGAATGTGGCCTATCCATACAATGAAATATTGTTTATCCATAAGAATGGATGAAATTAAGCCAGGTACCAAGATTCACGTTTGTAATTCCATTTTCTTGGGAGGTGGTACTCAGGAGCTTTGAGGCCAGCCTGGAAAAAATGTTATTGCCCCCTTATTGTAATCATAAAGCTAGGTATGGTGATGCATACCTATTACCCCACCTATGTAAAAAACATGAGCTACCATTTGAAAAGCAACTAAAGCAAAGAATTGGGGGGCAGGGCTCAAGCGGTGGGGTATCTGCCTAGCAAGTACAAGGCCCTGAGTTCAACTTCAGAACTGCAGAAGGAAGCAAGGAAGGAAGGAAGGAAGGAAGGAAGGAAGGAAGGAAGGAAGGAAGGAAGGAGAAGGGAAGGGAAGGAAAGGGAAGGGAAGGAGGGAGAGAAGGGAAGGAGGGAGGGAAGGAGGGAGAGAAGGGAGGGAGAGAAGGGAGGGAGGAAGGAAAAAAAGGAGAGAGAGGGAGAGAGAACAGAAAGAAAATGAAATTCTGACAAAGGCTATGATGTTGGTGACTCTTCACGGTGCTAAGTAAAAGAAAGCAAGTCAGGAAAGGACAGATGTTTCATGATTCTATTTGTATGCAACGTTGGGAAGAGGCAGTCTAGAGAGACAGAAAGCAGACCTATGGTGGCCAGGGATGGAGGTGGGCATGGGGGAAAATAGAGGCATGGGACTGACTGTGACTATGAGAAAATACAGACTTTATTTCATGAGTGATGGAAATGCTGTAGAATTACATAGCGGTGTTGGCTGCATAGCCTTGGGGCTATAACAAAGGCATCAAATGAATGTCTGCACTGTGCCTGGCAGTTTTTGCAGGTAAACAGGAGCTGCTGCTATGCGGACTCAAAAGTATTAGTTTGGAGACACGTTCTCACCATGTCATCCAGGCTGGCTACAAACCTTCCATCTCAGGTCTCCAGCTCCCAAGGGCCAGGATTACAGGACTGCATGCACCACCATGCTCAACTGCGAGGATACTGATTTCAGCTGTGAATCGATTGCACACTCAGCTCCATTACTCCCTAAGAAAAGAGAGGACCCCTGTATTTACTCTTAACTCTTTCACAAGAAGTCAGCCATGTGTACTGGCACTGGATGTAGGACTTTCAGGGGAAACAATCCCTGTTTCTTCCTGTCAAGCCAGTCAGCCACTATAAGAAGAAACACACCAATAGGTAATTTAAAGCAAATGCCAGTGACTGATTTGAGATTGTTAATTTAATGTAATCAGTGACTCACTGCAAATACATTGTTGTGAAGATGAGTCAAAACAGCCACAGTGAGGCTGACAGCACTGTCACTGAGAACTCTAAGGGACCTCAGCTGATCCCAGAGGAACACCAATCTGGGTCTTTGGTGGCTTATGTATATAATCCTAGCTACTCAGGAGGCTGAGATCTGAGAATCATAGTTTGAAGCCAGCCCAGGTAAGAAAGTATCTGAAAGTGTGTGAGACTGGGAATGAACTTTACAACCTGGGGGATGGGGCAGGCGGAATAGAGACTGGGGAGGGAGAGAAAGCAAGAGAAAAACAAGGGAGGGAATAACAATGGTAAGAAATGTACTCATTACGTAACGATGTAACTGTAACTCCTCTGTACATCACCTTGACAAAAAAAATTATTTTTTTAAAAAAAGGAAGTCTGTGAGACTCTTATCTTCAATTAACCATCAGAAATCTAGAAGTGGCTCTGGGTCTCAAAGTGACTAGAGTGCTAACCTAGAGCCAAAAAAGCTCAGGGACAGTGCCTAAGCCCTGAATTCAAGGCCCATGATGGACAAAATATGAAATAATAATTTTAAAAGCTTGGATTTTTACCAGCTCTGTCAGGGCCCCTCCACCCTGTGATGTCTTACATATCCCTAAGTGAACATAGCAGTTATGAATTCATTTGCCTCTCATCCTGGCAGGGTAGAAGCATCTTCCGGGGAAGGAGTTGGGTCCCCCTGTGGCAGGTGGCATATTGAAGACAACACAAGACGCTGACTACACAAAGGGACAATAGACTCAAGTTCAAATTCCTGTACAAGTATTGCTGGCTGGGAGAATCAAGGTAAATCTCTGCAACTCAGAGCCCATTTTCTCCTTCCTTGATCAAAAAAAAAAAATCATACCTTTGCAGAGCTGTTGAACAAATCAGATGCATTCATTCATTCCATAATTATTTCCAGGGTACCCATAACAGGCTAGCCTCTATCCTTGTCCAACAATGGATGGAAAACTGGATAGAAGCCCAGCCTGGGAAGAGTTTACACTCTAGAATTATGTAGAACAAGGCAGTGAACAGAGATGAGAACACAGAAAGAGAATGTAACAAAACAAAACAACATCCTCGGGCAGCAGGTGATAATGGAGGTGGTGCGGAAGCACTTTCCACAGAATGCATTAAGCTCAGACAAGAAGAAAAGGGAATAGGATGCAGAAAGATCTGGGCAGAGGAGGATTCAAGTAGGAATAACAGCCAGTACAAAAGCCTAAAAGGACACCTGCTAGGACTCAGTAATTACCTCCTTCCTCTCACCTTCCCAGTGTGTCCTCTACAGGGCAGTACACACAGACACAGCACACAACATTTGACTAAACATTTGACAAAATAAGTAATCTTGGGGATAAATTGGAGCATGATAAGAATATGCATTTTAGCAAAAACCCATTCAGGCAAGGAAAGGCTGACACCAATTAGAAGGGTCTAAAAATTCACTCTCATCTTTAAAGATAATGACCTTCTGCTGCACCTAACTCCAGGAACTGACTGTAATTTCCTAACTTAGTGAGCAAGAGCTTACTTTACTCCCAGTGAGCTCTTGTGCACAGTCTCCACATTGCACCTCAGATTCTGCCGGGGACTCTACTAGAGAATGTTTGGTTTTTCTGAGTCCCTCCAACATGTACCTCTGTCACTAGCAATCTCATAAGCTTCAGCCACTTTGATATTTCAGAAAAGATTTGGTTTTAATAAACTCCTCAGCCTGATTAATTTTCTTACCCCCAAGCAAACAGTTTCACACTTGAGCAAAGCCATTTTGTAAAGTCTCCAAATTGTCTATTCGGTTATTTCTCTGAGGTAGGACATTTCTATTCTTCTGCAAACATGCTTTTTTTTTTGTAACAACCATCCCATTAAAAGATGGGCCAAAGACTTAAACAGAGACTTCTCTGAAGAAGAAACAGAAATGCTCAACATCTCTGGTCATAAAAGAAATGCAAATCAAAACAACACTAAGATTCCATCTCACTCCAGTTAGAATGGCCAGGATCAAGAAAACTAATAACAACAGATGCTGGAGGGGATGTGGCCAGGAGGGATCACTACTACACTGTTGGTGGGAATGCAAATTCGTTCAACCACTCTGGAAAGCAGTATGGCAGTTCCTCAAAAGACTAAACATAGAGCTCCCCTATGACCCAGCAATTCCACTACTTGGCATTTACCCAATCATCCAGAAACAAGGACATACAAATCCACTAGCACAACAATGTTCACTGCAGCACTATTTACCATAGCAAAGATATGGAACCAACCTAGATGTCCCTCAGTTGATGAGTGGATCAACAAGATGTGGTATTTGTACACAATGGAATTCTATGCTGCTGTCAGAAAGAACGACATCTCCCCATTTGTTAGGAAATGGAAAGACTTAGAAAAAAATCATATTAAGTGAAGTAAGCCAGACTCAAAGGAACTTAGGCTCAATTGTTTCCCTCATTTGTCATAATCAGTAGAAACTTTGGGCTCTCCTAGCAGAGATTTGCAATAGAGCAAAACCTTGATACATAAGGCCATATAGTATGACGCTAAATGAAAGGATCTCTAGGATATAGAAACATAAGCCATATAATGAATGATTGTTGTCCTTAAGGTACTATGTTATCTCTCATCTCTTTTGCTGTCCCTTGGTTATCTCATATTGTTATAGTATCTCACTTTGTTACCTGATATATTGGATATATTTGTATTTGGTTATTTGAAATTGGATAGGGAAGGGGGGAAAACAAGATGAGGGTTGGGGGTGGGGGGAGGGAAATGGGGACGAAGACATGTGAAAGGGTATCAATGTATGTGAATTAATGCACCTTCTATCTGGCAAATATCATGTAATCCTTCTATTAATTACAATAAAAAATATATGAAAAAAAGAATGAAAAAAAAACATGCTTTTTTTTTTTTTTTTGGCCAGAACTGGGCCTTGAATTCAGAGCCTGAGCACTGTCCTTGGGCTTTTCTCAAGGCTAGAGCTCTACCACTTGAGCCATAGCACCATTTCAGGCTTTTTCTATGCATATGTGGTACCAAGGAATCGAACCAGGGTCTTTGTGCATGCTAGGCAAGCACTCTACCACTAGGCCAAACTCCCAGCCCCTGCAAACACACTTTTAGAAGCTTCAGAGTTATCCATGTGGTTGCAAAGATACTTTCCTCTTCGAAAAAATATTGCTCCAAAATGGATGTTGATGGTTCATGTCTATAATCCTAGCTATTCAGGAAGCTGAAATCTGAGGATCAGAATTCAAAGCCAGCCCAAGCAGGAAAACCTATAAGACTCTTACCTGCAATTAACCAACAAAAAGCCAGATATGGAGCTGTGGTTAAGTGGTATAGCACTAAGCTTGAGCGAAAAAGCTAAGGGACAGCACCTTGATTTTAGTACCAGCACAAATAAATAAATACTGCCCCATTTTAGCAGAAGCAGGCAGGCAGCATGGGGCAGGACTCTTCTGCAGAAATCTCAAATTTCGGGGCCGGGAGTTTGGCCTAGTGGTAGAGTGCTTGCCTAGCATGCACAAAGACCCGGGTTCAATTCCTCAGTACCCCACATACATAGCAAAAAAAGCCGGAAGTCGTGCTGAGGCTCAAGTGGTAGAGTGCTAGCCTTGAAAAAGTCCAAGGACAGTGCTCAAGCCCTGAGCTCAAGCCCAGGACTGGCAAAAAAAAAAAAATAAGAAATCTCAAATTCCAGCTGTCTTGAAGCATACTGTTTAGAACCCCAACTCATCCTAAGGGCCCAGGCTTCCCCAGATAACCAGGTACCCGTTTGGCCCTTCCCTCACTTCATGAGTCTCTGCCCACCAGCTTTACCTCCTGAAGATGCCACTTGGCCTCTTCTCTGCATTTCCTAAGGCCATCTTACAGCCATCAAATGATCATTCTAAATGCAGCTGAGTCACGGCATTCTCCTGATCAAAAGTCATCTGGGACTTCTGTCACCAAGCCAGATTAGGGACAGCAGTGGCAGCTCACACACTCATTTAACTTAACTAAATTCAGGGGCCACCTGTGTGACTCTAATAGGAAGGTATTTCTTTATAGCATGGGTTTGCACAAATCACAAACCAGTGCTTCCTAACTACGCAAACAACAGTCTCTGCAGGGCTGAGTATGTGGGCTCTGCCCGGGTGTGTTTCCATACAAATTCCTTCCCAATCTTTTCTTGGCTGTGTGACTGTGTTGGGAAGTTGCTTCACCCTCTGTGCCTCAGTTTCCACACTGTAATATGGGATAACCACAGTCACTTATAAGAGCTGGTGATGATTAAGTCAGGAAATGTATTGTGAAGCAGTGAAGCACTTAAGGAAATGTGAGCTCTTCTCCTTCCCAGGTCATTTTGATTCCATTTGCAATCTTTTAATTTTTTGGTCAGTCACGCAGTACGAATTCAGGGCCTGGCCACCATCCCTGTGATTTCTCACCCAAGGCCAGCACTCTACCACTTTGAGCCATGGCACTACTTCCAGTTTTCTAGTGGTTAACTGAAGATAAAGAGTTTCACAGACTTTCCTGCCCAGGCTGGTTTTGAATCACAATCCTCAGATCTCAGCTTCTTGAATAGCTAAGGTTACAGGTGTGAGAAAGCACCCAACTTCTGTGTAAGATCTTTACTCATATTCTCTTTCAACTCTGACTCCTGTGTAAAGTACAACATCATTGCACAAATCACTTACAGTGCCACCATGAGCCCTTGGAAATCTGAAGACAACCACTTGCTGTGGAAAGCACACTACCACACCACTACTCTCCTTTGTAGGACTTCCCTGGTGATAACTCAGAACCATCTCCATAACAGAAGGTCCAGAGGTGGTGGGGGGCTGAGAGGAAATTGGGTGGTTTGTATCCATGGGATGAAATTTACTCCATCATCACTGTGACACAGGTATTACAAGTCCTCCTCTAGGGGGCGTGTGGTGGGGTACGGAGCACATACGGAATAAACTGGCCAGGTTTGGGGTCAGCCCCTATCCTCCCATGACCTCCACTTTTATCCTTTTTACCTCTAAAAGCCTGAAATCCACAAAGGAGCTAGAATGGAGTGGTGGGGCTTTTAGCCATTGATGTTTTAAAGCTCTAGAAGGGTCTAGTGAAGCCCAACTCCGACACCTGGGCCACATCTGTATGGTTTTGGGTGTGGCCTCTCCCACCACGGCTAGGAATGGAGCAAGTCCCAGAATCCCAGCCAACCAGTCTCAGCCCTAGTAACTTCAGAGCTAGCCAAGTGGACCCCAACAAGGCATCACAACCGTTCCTCTGGTCCCACAAGACTCTGCTGTGGGAGAAAGGGACTGGGAGACTAGAGGACAGGGCAGGAGAAGCCTGGCTTCTCCCAATCTACCCTTGTGTGCCTCCTGGTCTATGGCCTGGGCCCACAGATTACTGCTGCCTTTCATTGAGACATGTACATGTTTTAAATGGGGAAATCTGCTCTCCCTCCATCCCAGAAGCTGCCTCCAACCGCCATTGCTGAGCTGCTTCTGTTCACTCCACAGCCTTCCTGTAACGTATGCAGTGGTGTCCAGAGAGGTCCCTACAGAGCCCCCACCACCTGGGCACAAAGAGGCAATGCCAGCTCAGTCACAGCTGGCAGCATTTGCCAGAGCTCTGCCTGGCTCTCTCTTAGCTTCCCAGCAGGCTCTGCCTGCCACTATCTGGACAGGACACACTGTAACTACCTTTCTGGGCATTTGCTGCTTTCAAAAGTAGCTCAGACGCAGCCAGAGCCCTGAAGATACTCAGGGCAGCTGACATTAACCATATACCTCTAAGATGAGGGAGCACTCAGACCTAGGTCCTATATTTCTGCTGTCTGTTGCACAGGACCAATTTGCCTTCAGCAAAGCTGTCTTACTCCTTGAGCTCTATTGATTTTTTTTTCCAAGTTAGTTATTTGCCTCTGAATAATAACTTCACACGCCCACTAGAGTCTCAGCTATGCTTCCTTTCTTTGTGCTGGCATGCGTCTTGCCAGACCCAGACCCAGACCCCGCACAAGTGTTTATTGACCAACTGTGCAGCTATGGCCAGCCCACTGCCCACGCTTTCAGGCTCCAAGGGCCAAAAACAATGTGCACATATCCAGAGGCCTAGGAACAGTCTTGTATGAGCAGTAAGGAGACTGAGCCACAGAGATGCAGCAAGATTCCCAAAGTTACTCAGCAAGGCTGTGGCTGAACTGAGACTCATATCCACACCCATAAACACTTGTGACAGGGTACCTCCTATCACCACACAGGCCTCTCCTGACGTGGGTGTATAGGAGCTTCCAGGATGCACCTCACTCTCTCTTCTTTTTTCTTTTTCTCTCTTTCTCTTTTGTTGTTAATGAGGCCTTATGCTTACTTGCTAGGCAAATGTTCCACCACTTGAGCTATACCCTAGTCCCCACTAGTTTTTGCCCAGGCAGGCCTTGAACCTTGATATCCTGCTTCCACCTCCTGATTGACAGAGATTACAGCTGTGCACATCACATTCAGCCGTTCAGCTTTATGATCGTAAGACTCCTCCAGTGGTTGCTTATAACACAGTTTGTCCTTTACATGGTTTTATAGTTTCTCATCGCATGCACATACCCCAGTGCGTTGAGCTACACTGAGATTCATGGGCATTCAAGGCCACCAAGGCCTTGCTCTTGTGCATCCTTATTCTATAGTAATTCTTCCTGAGTGCTCTTACTCAAAAAAGGTATTGTAAGATCAGAGCCCTGCAGGAGCCAGACTGGGAAATGAGGAGGAGGGCTGGGAAGAAGTCTAGGAGCACAGTAGGTCTCAGGTTTCTGTCACCAGCTGGACCAGTGATAGTGCGCCATCTGCTGGTGAATACGGGAGAAAAAACAAAACAAAACCACTTGGCCTGTGTGATGAGAAGGGCTCTGGTCTCCCTGTTGGGTTACTTCACAGCTTCCAGCTAGGTGCTCAGTCCTAATCACAGCCCCCCCCCAGACCCCTCCCGGTCCCAGTGGTGTACCACATCACAGTATTGCATCCCATTTCTATTTGTTGTCGCTATACCCATACAGAGGCCTGTCTAGACAGGGTCCTGCCCAGCCCTCTGAAAGCACCAGGGGAAAGAATTTATTTCTAAATTGTTCTCAAAAGTTGAGAAAGGGAAGGCTCACCTTAAAATGCAAATCACTAGCCCCCTTCTGAGTCTTTTTGTAAACTCATGTCATTTACCCAATACTTATATGATTCTAAGAAGAAATCTCTGTACCTTTGAGTTAGGTGCCTAGACAATACCCAAAGTAACATCTATAAAGCAAAAAATGAAACCAACTGTTGATGACTCACACTGGTAATTCTAGCACCTTAAGAGGCTAAGATCCAAAGGATTACAGTTCAAAGCCAATCAGGCAGGAATGCCCTTGAGATTTCATCTCCAATTAAGCAACAAAAGGCCATTTTGGAGACAGGGCTCAAATGCTATCGCATCAGCCATGAGCAGGCAAGCTCAAGGCCTCAGAATTCACAGTATTAAATTAAACTGCAAATTAACAATAACAATATCTTGTCTTCAAGGAATGCTGTGAAGAGAATAAAAGACAAGTCTAAAGCTAGAAACCCTACTACAAAACACATGCCAAATTAAAAAAAACCTTGGAATATATAAGAGCCTTCAAAAGTTAATGAGAAAAAATGTGTAAATAGACATTTTATCAAAGACAAATGAAGGAGGCCTAGAGGGGCAGCTCATAATCCTAGCTACCTATGAAGATTGTTGTATTTCTATACAGTTACCCATGAGGAACTGGTTCCAGCCCGCGCCCTCAACCCCACCACCACATCAAAAGCAAAGTCCCGGGCTGGGAGTTTGGCCTAGTGGTTAAAGTGCTTGCCTAGCATGCACGAAGACCCGGGTTCGATTCCTTGGTACCACATACATAGAAAAAAGCCGGAAGTGGTGCTGAGGCTCAAGTGGTAGAGCTCTAGCCTTGAGAAAGTCCAAGGACAGTGCTCAGGCCCTGAGCTCAAGCCCAGAACTGGCAGCAAAAAAAAAAAAAAAAAAAAAAGCAAAGTCCCAGCAAACAGCTGTCTGTGTCTCTCTGCCTTGGAATGGAACAGGAACACAGCAGCCTAGCTCCACAGACCACTAAAGAGAAGGGCAAGGTCAAACTGAGGCCCTTGGGGATTCAGAACCCAAAGAGTCCAGAACAGCCTGAGGTGGCACACAGAGGAAGTATTAACTTGCAAGGGGTCTGTCCCCAGGAGGGGTCAGAAAAGAAGCTGAGTCTAAAAACCACACTGGTAATGGAAGGGGGAGAGGCTGGGACCCGAGTGGCTTCAGTTCAAGATAGAGGCCTTCAGAGGGCCAGAAAGGAAAGGAGCTCACTTGCTGAGGGAGAAAGAAGCTGGAGTGGGGGGCAGGGAGGTTTTCAGGGTTGGGATCCACAGTTCGGGTTACAGGTTCAAGAGAAGCAAGCTGGACCCAGCTGCAGCACTGGCTTAGAGGCTGGCTTGGAGGAGAGAGGGTGTTGAGAAGAGAACAGCCATAATGAGTTATTTCCAGCCTGTTTCCGGGACTCCCACACACCTGCAGCTCACCTGGCACAAGACATAAGAGCTGCCCATTAGAGCAGCCATTCTCTTCTTCTCAAGTTTTGACAGTAATGCATTCATCAGAGCTCACTTCAGAAATGCGAGTGCTAATTTTCTGATTCCTATTTGCATCTTGTTTTATTTCCTTCCATTTTCTCTTCTACAAGTACACATGTTGTGCATAATCAGCACCTTGCTAATGAAACACTTGAGGACCTTGTAGTTCCCAATGCGTGTGACATGAGCATGCTATCCATCTTTAGTCAAAGATGTTACTTACCACTGTTAGGGGCTACAGAAACGACACTGTAAAACTGTGCTAGAACTTCTTTAAGCCAGTTTTTGATGTTGGATGTTGAGTAGTTTAATGTTGCTTGCTATTTTTATAAGAGAATCATTGAGTACCTTCCTTCACTCATCTTTCAAGACCCAGTTCAATTCCCGACTTCTCCAGGAAACCTCATAGGACTGCTTCACCTGCTGTCTCACAGCAGGTCAGCTGGTCTCGGCCAGGGGCTCACCTCCCTGGGTGCTCCCTAACACCTTATACACAGCTGGTACTTAATAAGTGCCTAGGAAATATAGCCCAGACCAGATTATATGGGCCTGTTCATATGATGTCAAACTCCCAGGCTCACACAGGTTGAAGTCAGGACGCCCCAGCACAACCTTCCAACTGTGTCTGGACTTCAGCTCCCCAGGTCAGAATTCAGTTCTCCCTTTCCCAGAATCCCTCAGCCCCCACCACAGCTGCATAAGATGGAGCTGCACGCCTGCCCCCCCCAACCCTCCCCCGGTGACACTTTAAGTCAGAGATGTCACGCAGAGACTTGCCCATTTGTTCTGCACTTGGAGGCTAAGGGAAACAGCCAATGGAGACCTGCCTGTGACACCTGAGTCCATGCTGTAAGGACTGAAGCCTCACCTTCAGCTTTAGGGAATGAGGGAAAATGAAAGATTTAATTAGCTTCCAAACCAGGAGCCTGTGGCTCACACCTAGCTACTTAGGAGACTGAGATCTGAGGATTACAGTTTGAAGGCAGCCTGGACAGGAAAGTGTGAGACTCTCATCTCCATTTCATTACCTAAAAAAGCCAGAAGTAGAGCTATGGCTCAAGTCGTAGAGTGCTCGTTTTGAGCAGAAGAAACTCAGGGACAGTGCTCAGGCCTTGAGTTCAAGCCTCAGGACAAGAGCACACAGCTGCCATTTTCTGAGCTCACAGCATGCCAAGTACATGACAGACATCTTGTAATCACGCATATGAGGTAGACACAACTACATCCTCATACATAGATGAAGAAATTAAAGCTCAACAGGTGAGCCTCAGCAATCTGCTGTGTTACTGAATTGACAACCCAGGTCCCTAGCACCCAACGGCAGGCTCGTCAAAGTCAATATTAGTGGTGAAGAGCTTTGAACATGAGGATTATCACAGCCATATGACCAGTGCAGATACCCAGACACTCTGATGGAGGGTCCAGAACCAACAGCTCACCAGAGGATAAGACTTGCTCAGAGACTCTGCTCCAAAGCCGACAGCAAGTTAGACTTCTGGTAGAGGAGACATTGTATATATTTTGGCTCAGTTCAAAGACTCACTCTGCCATGTGCTAAGGCAGTACCTGACTAACCTGGGCTGGAAGGGAAAGGCAAAAGACCACAGGGTCCATATCCTCTAGAGAGGCTCTGCAGAAAATGGGAAGAAGGGTGGCTGGAGTAAGGCTGAGGACTTCCCAGAAGAAGAGTGCCTACCTCATCCTGAAAACTGAATGTATCTCTCCGATCCTGAGCCACCACCTCTTGCCCCAAGTCTGCATTCTAGACACACTTGATGAGTGACCACTCAGAAAAATATTCTACCTTTCCAGTCTGGATCTTTGCTCAGGAATAACTGCCACAGAAATGCCCCTAACAGCCTCAAAGATGCAGACATACGTGCCCACACAGCCCCAGGAAGTTTACTCACCTATAAATTTTTACAGCCAAAGTCTGCCTGTCTATAACAGCAGGCATCCAAGACAGGACTCTGCTTTAGTCCTCTGGGTGCCCACAACACACCTCTGACTTCACAGTGATGGAGCTTATGCTCCAGCAGGATGGATGGACGGATAGATGAAGGATGGACACACGTATGTGCATGCGCATGAGCGCGCGCACACACACACACACTACACATGCCTTCCCAAGCATACACAGGTAATTGAACTGAATCCCCAGCTCTCCTTCCTCATGAACATCTGCTGGTACTGGAGGAAGTGGCTCACACCTGTAACCCTAGAGCTACTCCAGAGGCTAAGATCTGACAACTGCAGTTTGAAGCCAGCCTTGTGTGCCCAAAGTCCATGAACCTCTTATCACCAATTAACCACCAAAAAGTGGAGCTCTGGCTCTACTTTGGAAGTAGAGCTGTGGCTCAAGTTGTAGAACTTCAGCCTTGAGCACAAAAGCTAAAGGAGAGTATCCTGGTGAGCTTAAGTTCAAGCCCTAGTACAGGCACACAGTACAATGAAATAAAAGTAAAATAAAATAAAGTATGCCTAATTCAACTCAACAGGATAGTCTATCCACTTAAATGCTTGGAGTCTGGGAGTAACTCACAATCTAAAATGCCACAATCAATGCAAAGCAAAAGACACAATTCACAACCCAAGTACAATATGGAATGCGAGGAAGCCTCCCAAATAGGCTAAACCCCCAAACACCCACTCATCTGTTGCCCCTCCTTCTTGTCCTCATCTGAAGACAAAGTAGCCATCAGTCACCATAGGAGGGCTGTGACAATCCAGGAAGGTGACGCAACACAATGGCATAGTATGTGCATGAGGGAACCATCTGGTGCCAGCCTAATATTTCATTTGGTCCAAAGGCCATCAACTAGCCCACATAGCAAGAATTGTCTTCCATGGGGACACAAAGCACACACAACTGCCACAAATACAGCCAAAGTTCCATCAAGCCTTTGCCCTCATGATCGGGCATACTTCACCCAGCCATCTTCATTTCTTCCTGGGTCAATCACTTCTTTTTCTTTTTCTTTTTTTGTCAGTGGTGGGGCTTAAACTCCAGGCCTGCGTCCAGAACTGTCCCTGAGCTCTACAGCTCAAGGCTAGTGCTCTACCACTTGAGCCACAGCGCCATTTCCTTCCTGGGTCATTTCTAAGCTGACTTCACAGGGCAGTGAAAAAACCAGGCTTCCCTCACTCACCCAGTGTGTCAGAGCCGCTCTCCACCGTCTCATTGACCTTCCTTGCAACTCTGGCCACGGCCTCACCCATCTTCTTCAACATGCAGCCGTAGGTAATCTGCTCCCAGCCCCCAGGCCGGTCTGCTTCTCACAAGGGGCCTGTACCTGGGGAAAATGCAGGGCCATGAAGTATCCTCCTGCCAGCTGGAACCCCACTCTCCTCAGCACCCTCCTCTCCAAGATCCAGCTGGCTAGGAACCCAGGAACAGGTCCAGGCCACTCACCTTTCTTGGGACCCAGAGCCCAGGCCACAGTCAGAATGGGCTTTGCAAAGGCTGATCTGCCTGTCAGAAGGAGAAGACAACTGGCCCCTCCTGCTTTGCTCCTAGGAAATACATATGACCTCACCAGACACAGGACCCAGCCTGAACCCGTGGCCAGACAGGTGAGGACTCAGGTGTGTGCTGATCTGTGACTCAACAGCTAGGATGTTGAAGGCAGGCCCGGCCAACTACAGAGGAAAGATACCTGCCCTCTACCTGCCCCTCATCCTATACTTGAACTTCTTCCAGCTCACCTATCTGCCAGGTTCCTCGTGCACCACAGGAAGTAAGTGTGCCAAGGCAAATGGAGCCCACAGTCTGCAGGTGGCTGGGCCCTCAGCATGAACTCCCTTCCCTTTGCCAGTCTGCAGGGAAAGTTACAGCACTAGCTTGTATACCTGATTATCAGCCTGATGCTGAGTTTATCTGCAAGCAGGGGAGAGATGATGGAAATGAGAGAAGGGAAATCGGATTACTAGGGGAGAAAAGGCTTAAAAAGGTAAAAAAAAAAAAAACAAACAGCTGCAAGTCAGTAACTCTCACCTGTAATCCTCCTCAGGAGGCTGAGATCTGAGGATCAAGGTTCAAAGCCAACCTGGACAGGGAAGTCCATAAGACTTATCTCCAATGCATTGAAACTCAGAAGTAGAGCTGTGGCTCAAGTGGCAGAGTACCAGCCTAGTGTGAAAAAGCTAAGGAACAGTGCCCAGGCACTGAGTTCAAGCCTCAGTACACACACACACACACACACACACACACACACACACACACACACTGTGTGTGTATAGCTATAGCTATAGTTATAGATAGATAGTGTTATATAATGTTAAAGGTGTAAGGCTTCATAAAATTATAAGGTATGGGGACATTTAGACAAAAATGTTCCCAACTTTCTGTTTATTAGAGTGGGAAACTAAGAAGGACTAGCTAAGGGGCCAGTCCAAGGTTACAGTGACTGAGTAGTAATTGCCAGGCTAGCCCAGGTCAATTCCATCCATCTCACCTGTAGCTCCCTTAGCTCCAACCCCAGCTCCACAGGTAGCCGGAGGAGCTACCCCTAGGGCCACAGGCAGGTCTGTGAGGGCACAGAGCTGGGGCTGGGAGCAATGCTCCGAGCTGACAGCAGATAAAGACAAAATGCACATAAATACGCAACAAAGGCTACTTGGGAAAACAAAGCAGTACACATGCAGGCATGATATCAGCAGCTAAACTCAGTTTCTTACTCATATGAGTCTCAGCAAACAACTCGGTGAAACTCATCCTTGAGGAATGAGTAGAATTCCTACTTCTCCACCTCCAGGAAGTCTCCTCAGACTGCCCAAGCCCTTCATGATTCTCTCCTTCCTCTGAGTTTCAGTAGCACTTAATGACTTAGGACAAGTCATTTAGGTTGTTTACGAGCTTTTAAACCACACACACACACACACACACACACACACACACACACACACACACACACTGCCACCAGGCACAGGTTAAATAAGACTCAAGACAGAGCAAAGACTCCAGATCTAATGGAGAACAATCTTGGGATGACTCGGGGCTGGAGTGAGTTCCAAAGACCACCAACAAAATTCCTACTTCAGTCACTGTTTCTTTTACGCTCAAGGTGAAGCCTGTTTGACAAAAACAGCAAGAACTGCTGGGCACCAGCAGCTCATGTCTGTAATCCAAGACACTCAGAAGAGGCTGAGATCTGAAGATCATGGTTCAAAGCCAGCCTAGACAGACAAATACTGAGGAGTTTCTTATCTCTAATTGACCAGTCAAATCTAGAACTGGAGGTGTGGCTCAAGTGCAGTACAAGGCCTAAGTGGAAAAAAAAAATCCAAGTGGTAGCTTGGGACCAGGACTTCAAATCCCAGTACCAACACCAAAAGAAAATGAATGAGGAGGAAGAGGAGGAAGAAGAGGAAGAGGAAGAAGAGGAAGAGGAGGAGGAGGAGGAGGAAGAGGAGGAGGAGAAGAATTACTATTTAGTATCAACCAGGAAGTAGGATAAAGAAACCTTTTTTTCCCTTTAAGCTGTAGACCTACCTGGAACTTTCTGCAAAAGCCCCTGGGCAAGGCTGCCCTGGGTTGTGAGGGGCCCCAGTGTCTACTATTTGAGTCCATCAGAAATCATCATATGTCAGCACTGTTTAGACAATCAGGATACAAGGGTGGCCTTGCTGGAACCACAATCCAAACACAGGCCCCCATGGCAGCCTCACAGGCCAAGAGACACAGAGATGTTGGAAAATATCCTAAAGGGGAGAAACAGGAGCCATTATCCAGTCTTGGTCTAATTTGGTCTTAGGACCCTCCAGCTAGCTAGATGGCATTAGTCCCTGTCAGGTACTAGAAGGGAGGCCTTAGAAATTTTTCAGGGAAGCACTCCAAATCTCAGAAACCCTCAATATAAAGTTGAAGCCCTTACACCACTGCTCCCCCACATGGACCTCTCTGTGCCTCCCCTTCTCTCCTTTTCCCAGAGTGTCCATGTCCCATAGTCCTGGAAAATATTGAATTCTAGTAATCATTTCCTTGGTACCTTGTAGCAGGCTCACCCTGGGCAAAAAAAAAAGAAAAATGGCAAATACGGTCCAGAACAACCTTCCTACTGGGTGGCAGAATGTGTCAGATTCTAGGACAACAGGTCAAGGGGCAGACATGACCCTAAAAGGAAGGAACAGGGTCCAAGCCCATGTATGCAATGACCAAGGGAGATGGGAAACCCCACATCCAGTCTGCTCCTGCACTATTAGAGGCCTTCCCATAGGGCTGTCCTCTGATGGGAGCAACTAACCCAAGCAGAGATCTGGAAAGTTGAAGAGTCTCATTTGTAGAATAGAAATGCCACCTTCAACTGGGCTGGTTCAAAATGTCACTTCAAGAAAGGACCATGCAAAGCATTAGTGTTTCCTATCAAAAAAGAGGTACATGGTGCTGTGGCTCAAGTAGTACAGCACTTGCCTTGGGCAGAAGAGCTCAGGGGCAGTACCCAGTTGAAGCCCTACAACTGAACCAAAAAGAAAGAAAGAAAGAAAAAAGAAAGACAGAAAGAAAGAAAGAAAATTTAAAGGTGCACACAGAAAGTTTGGAAATAATAAACTGAATGCCAGGAAAAAAAAAAAGTTGGGGCTGGGAGTTTGGCCTAGTGGTAGAGTAAGTGCTTGACTGGGATGCACAAAGACCCAGGTTCCATTCCTTGATACCATATACATAGAAAAAGCTGGAAACGGTGCTGTGGCTCACATGGTAGAGTTTTAGACTTGAGAAAGCCCAAGGACAGTGCTCAGGCCCTGAGTTCAAGCTACGGGGCTGGCCAAAAAGAAAAACGTTTCCCCTAATCCTGGCAACTATTAATATTAACTATTCAAGTGGTTGAGATCTAAAGACCATAAGTCCAAGCCAGCCCCAGGCAGAAAACATCTGTAGGACTCATCATATCTCCAACTAACCAAAAAAGTACAAGATATGGAGCTGTGGTCAAGTGGTAAGGCATCAGCCTTGAGCAAAACACTTCAAGGGACAGATCAAAAGAGACACTGTTTATGCCCTGAGATCAAGCTCCCTAATAAGGGTGTATGTGTGCATGTGTGCGTACACGCACACATACACACACACAAGGTTGCCCTGCCTTGTGGGAGGTGCCAATACTGTTCTCCTGTCTCACCAGACCAGAACTTAGTTTCAGTTGGAATCAAAGAGGAAATGTGTACGAAGGGGAGGGGTGCACTTAAACCTGACCGTGGCCCCCTGACTAGGCCTTTACAGGCAAGAACTCTCTACCTTATCTGCAGTCCCAAGATCTCTGCAAAGGAGCTTCTGCGACACCACGTCCGCACCAGCTGCTCCTATATTTAGTTTCTGGTGTGGTCAATTGGGAACTTTAGAGCCTGGCAGCCGCTCTGGCCAGCAACCGGAGCCTCCAGAGCCATGCGTGCAAGCTGTCCCCCCCCCCCCCCCCCCCCCCGCTGCCGACTCCAGCCAGGCCGAGTGCCTACCCAGGGTGAAGATGCGACTATGGGGAGGTGAGGGGCGGGGGTCTTGCTCCCAACTCAACTCCAGTACCCCCAAAGGCCCACTGGAAGCAGGACAGGGCTTGACCCACTTTCCCACCCCAGGAAAAGAGACTGCTGGGGGGTGATCGCGACGCGTCGGCGCCGGGTTTCTACGTCCTGGGGCTGGAGGAGCCCCACATGAGCACCCTTATAGGTTTCTCTGCACCCCTGGACTCCCCGGAACTACAAGGGTGGCCAGGTCAGGATCCTCGGAGCACTGCACAACAGGGGCCCGCGCTACTCCAATGCCTGCAGTCAGGGGTTCGATGTGGGACCCCCCAGCCTGCCTGGCGGGAGCGGACTAGGAGAATAAAGCAAGCGGGAGGTGGGGCCGTGGGTGGACGCGGAGGGCCTGGGGCTGCTCTGCGGGCAGGCGCTCGCCAGGACACGGAATGCAGGCCCCCTCTCTTCCCGAGCGGGAGCAAACCCGGAAAAGTGTCGCGTGGGGGACGAAATACACAGCAGTCTCTCCCGGCACGGGCGCCTCCCTTGGGAAACGGAAGCCCACCCAGGAGCGTTTCCTCCGGGCCCACTGTTCCCCTCCCCAAACCATCGTGGTACAGCCGCAGAATGCAAGCCGCACCGGCGACGTCGTGGCCCCCTTCCCGCCACAGACACAGCTGGGGACGTGTCGGGGGGAGGGGACGTTGCAAACACCCGGACACTTTTCGCCCTCTCTCCCCTCCCCACGCGCACACACACACACACACCCCGGCAACGCTTGGCCTCGGACTACGTTTACTTGGTGGGGCTCGAAGCGTGTGGCCCTATCCAGGGAGGCTTTCGGCTCCACTTACAGCGGCAATGCCTCCCAGCGACTCGCGCAGCGCAGTCACGCTCCCGCGGCCACCCGCGGCGCCCAGTTCAAGTTCGGAGCCCCGCGGGGAGGAGCGTCGGGGCCGAGGACCGGCGCGCACGGCCTCTGGACCAATCGCTGATTCAGGATGGGCTAGGGGGCGGAGCTATCCCAGGTCCTGAGCCGCGCGCGCCAATCAGCACGCGGGTCCTTGCGCGCGCTCCCGAACGCAGGGAGGGACCGCTTTGTGTTCGGTGGTGACTGCGCTTGCCAGGCGGGCGTGCAACCCTGGGCGTGCTGTGCACCCCAACATCCAGAGGACTGAGGTACCGCTGGGATTGGTTCCCCCACACCCCGAGCTGAATTAACCGGATCAGGGGTACTTTTAAGAAGGAGAAAAAAAAGAGCTGATGGCGAATTGGAGAACTCCTATGGTGCCTTAGGGAGACCATTCATGTTCTTAGAGACCGTAATTCCAGCTGCATTGTTACTTCAATTTTGGAAGGCCCAATGTTCTTTCCCACCTATTATCAGGAGTTGAAAGTGTTGAAGTAACGACATCACGGAGTCATTATGAGGATTAACCCAAGGAATATTGAGAGTCATGGCCTACCCATGACTGGGGCTCCTAATGGTTCCTCTCTTGAACTCAAGGCCTGTAGCTTGCTGAGCTGGTGCTCCACCACATGAGCCACACCTCTAACAGTGCTTTTTACTGGTTATTTTGAAGATGGAGCCCCGCAGACTTCTCTTCCTGAGATAGCTTTGAACCTTGATCTTCCAGATCAGCCTTCTTGAGGGGTTAGAATTATAGGCGTGAGCCACTTGAGCATGAATCATAGCTGACTTGTGTGTGTGTGTGTGTGTGTGTGTGTGTGTAGGTAGGTACTGGGACTTGAACTCAGGGCCTGGGCAATGTTCTTTAGTTTTTCACTCAAGGCTGGCCCTCCCACTGGAGCCCCATCTCCACTTCTGGCTTTTTGGTGGCTAGTTGGAGATGAAAGTCTCAGGGATGCTCCTGCTGGGCTGACTGATTCTCAGATTCAGCCTCCTGAGCTAACAAGGGACCCTAGTCAGGACCCAGCACACAGCCTTTACAGGCAATTTAGGAAGACAAAAGAGATTGGGCTCTCTCACTTCACACAGTGACAGCCATAAACATGTTAAATGCTCTGTTTAACCGAAGCAAGCATTGTATGGGGAATCTTGAAGTAAGTATATTTAATTTTGTCCCTACGTTTTAGGAACCAAGGGACACACATTCCCTTGTCACTTGAGGTTATGAGTTAAACTGTGCTCCCCTCCAAAAAAAAAAAAAAGATATGTTAAGATCCTAATCCCTAGTACCTCTGAATATGACCTTATTTGGATATAGGGCCATTGTAGATGTAATTAGTTAAGATAAGGACAAACTGGAGCAGGGTAGTCTATTAATCCAGTATGATTGATATGCTGAGAAGAGACCCATGGAGAGAACACCATATAAATTGGATGGGGGCAGAGGTAGTGTGATGTGCCTGCAAGTCAAGGAATGCTGGAAGATGTTGACAAAGACCAGGATTTTACCTAAATCTTTCAGAAAGGAACTGACCCTGTCCATAACTGAGTTTCAGACATTTTGCTTTCTGAATTGTGGAAAAATACATTTCTATTGTCTTCAAATATCCAACTGGACACAGCAGTGCCTGCTGTAGACCCAGCTATTCAGGAAGTGGAGACAGGAAGATCATCTGAGCCTGGGCAGCATAGCTGGCTCGTAGTACAACCAATTCTAAAACCTACTTCTACTGTAAAGCATTGACTCCTCAAGTGAGCCTAAAGTTAACTAAAAGCAGGATAAAAGCCAGACATCTCAGCCTTCATTTTAAATCTTTTTCCTTTGTCTTAAGACTTAGGGTCAGACTCTTGCTTAACTCATATAGACCTGTTACTCACTCAGAATGCCCTAAATAATCTCACCCCTCCAAGGACTCTACTGTCAGCCTTTAAAATGTTCTCTTCCAAAATCCCCAAAAGTCTTCATTCATTGTCTCAAACCTTCAGTATCCATGGATTCTGAGAACATTAGAGACTCCTTGACAGATCACCCTAAGAAGAGATGATCCCTCAACCCAAGAAGTCATCTTCTGAGAGCTAGACTGTCCCCATCAAGCAATAAGGACCTCTTCCTGTCACCCTGCAGAACCAGAACTGAGATAATGATCAGCCAGACCACACTTGGAAGGAAATTACTTAACTGCATACCTCTCACCCCAATTCTTTCTCTATTTAAGCTGAAAGCTAGCAGATGCCCCTGGCTCATGCCTATAATCCTAGCTACTTGGGAGGCTGAGATCTGAGGATCACAGTTCAAAGTCAGCCAGGCAGAAAAGTCTGTGAAACTTTAACCTCCAATTTGCCACCAGAAAACTAGAAGTGATGCTGTGGCTTAAGGTATTAGAGCACTAGTCTTAAGCAAAATAGCTTAGAGACAGTGCCCAGGCTCCAAGTTCAAGCCCAATGATTGACAACAAATGAACGGGGAGGACAAAGGAAGAGGGAACCTAAAGTTCATGAGCGCAAATGCATACATTTCCTTCTTTTCAACAGAACTGTGTTGATTAAACCCTTTCCTATCCCTGAGCTCTCTTGCTCTAGGCTAGTGTTCTACCACTTGAAGCTCTATTTCCAGCTTTTTTCAGGTAGTTAATTAGATATAAGAATCTCTTAGACTTTCTTGCTCCAGTTGACTTTGAAGAGCGATCCTCAAATCTAAGCCTCCTGATAAGCTAGAATTACAGACATGAGCCACCAGTCCCTGGCTTTTGCTATTTTTTGAAATGGTATTGGGGGTTGAATGTAGGGCTTCATGCTTGCTAAGTAAGTATTCTACTACTGTGCTATGCCTCCTGTCCTTTTTTGCTTTTAGTTATTTTTTTTCTGATACAGTTTCAAGGCTTCTCTCCAGGAACACAATTTCTTGTTGAAAAATCTTAGCCAGAAAAGATCCAGAAAATTTCCCCAGAAGAGATCCATAGCTTCCGTGGACATTGGTCCTTAGGGGCCTTGCACAAGTCTGGCAACTCAAGTTTGAAACCACAGATACATAGACTCATATATACTTGGCCAAATCCTTGTGGGCTAACTACAGGTTAGAAATCTCCTGTGCAATTACAAAGTGATTGACAGCTGTTTCCTGACCAGGCTATCCCTCACTGAGCAAGTAAACTCTAAATTCTCTGGATACCCACGGAAGACATTTATCTCTAAACAGTTGCAATTCCATTTCTATAACTATGGAACCATAGCCCATCACAGAATTTCTAGAAGCAAACTCAAAGCCCATTAGAGATTGATTAGTATCCTCTATCATCACAAAAACAAAACAGATTTTAGCCAGCATGCTGGCACATGTCTGTAATCCCTGCTACTCAGGAGACTGAGGAAGGGAGGTTGTGAGTTCAAGCAAGCCTCAGTAATTTAGTGAAACCCCATTTCAAAAAAAAATAGATGTTGAAGATCTACTCCTTGCTACCTTGGAATGTGATCTATTGGGAGAGGGATTCTTCATAAAGGTGATCAAATTAAAAGTGAGGTCCTTGAAATGAGCCTAGGCAATATGGCTATGTCTTTATAAAAAGGAGACATTTGCATGTAGACAAATATGCTCAGAGAGAAGACAATATGAAGAGACACAGAGAAAAAATGTTTGAAACAGATCCTTCCTCAACCCTCAGCAAGAAACAGCCTCGAACACCTTGATTTAGATTTCTAGCTTCCACAACTATAATGAGGCAACAAACTACAAACCTTACTGGTTTGTAGTTCTTCCTTCCTTCCTTCCTTCCTTCCTTCCTTCCTTCCTTCTTTCCTTCTTTCCTTCCTCCCTGCCTCCACCCTCTTTCCCTTTGTCTCTCTAGCTCTGTCTGTCTTTCTGTCTTTCTCTGCCCTCTCTCTGTCTCTCTTTCTCTGCCTCTCTCTGTCTCTGTCTCTCTCTCTTTCTTTCTCGCTACCCTCCCTGCCAAGGCCTGTAGGTGCTATCTCTTAACATTTTTAATCAAGGTTGGCACTCTATCACTTGAACCAAACCTCCACTGTTGCATTTTTTTCTGGTTAACTGGAGATAATAGTCTCATGGACTTTTCTGCCTGAGTAGCTAGGAATACAGACGTGAGCCATCCCAGCTTGTTGTACTTTCATCAGCAGCCCTAGCTAGTGAATACAAGGCCTTACACATTTCTTTCCTTGTTCTATTCTTTTCACATGAGCCTGTAATTCATACTTCTTATGGGGAAAGAATATCTGGATGGAAGCAAAATGTGATGTCTCATGGACACGAGTGAATCAGGTCAAACTGCCCTCTTCAGATATGAGAGCAAGTCCCCCAGTGCACCTTCCAGAACATTCAGTCTGGTGACAGGTGTTCACCAGTCTATAACTAGGCACAATAAGGCTTGAAAAAGTGATCCAAAGCAGTCAGAATCCTTAGGGCATTTGCAATTCTGCTATGGGAAGTAGTGAGGTAAAAAAGCGTTTCTCAAACCTCAGCCATTGCATGTCACTTCTGTGAATTTTGCTGTTGTCTGAGCTCCTCCTGGTGGTGAGCCTGAGGCTTTCTGTGGTGAAGCCAGACAGGGAGTGAGGAGGGGGGAGGTGAAGGGGAGGAGGAGGGGGCTTTAACAGCATGGAAATCATCAGTATGTGCTACAAATCAGGTTCTCCACACCTCCAAAGTTTACGAGCATCATTTACTGACTCATTTTACCTACTTACAACTTTTTTAACGGTACAATGTTCTTTTTAATATATTTATTGTTATTATAAAGGTGATGTACAGAAAGGTTATAGTTATATAAATCAGGCAGAGTACATTTCTTTTTGGACAATGATACCCCTTCCCTCATTCTCTTCCCAGTTTTTTGTTTGTCTGTTTGTCTGTTTGTGCCAGTCCTGGGGCTTGACACAGGGCCTGGACATTGTCCCTGAGCTTTCTCAAGGCTAACATTCTACCACTTGAGCCACAGCACCACTTCCAGCTTTTTGTTTGTATATGTGTATGTGGTACTGAGGAATCAAACGCAGAGCTTTGTGCATGCTAGGTGAACACTCTGCCAATAGGCCACACTCCAGGCCTCTCCCCAGTTTTCCCCTCCCATCCCCACCCAAGTTGTACAGTTCATTTTCAGGATGGTGTCTATGAATACCACTGCCACACTTGTTCACTCTTTGTCCCTCCATTTCTATGTTTTCCCTCACGCTCCAAAAGGCAGATAAATGAACAAACAAAAAGAAAAATGAAAGAAAAAGTGACAAAGAACCCTCTTCTTTCCATTTCCTGGGGTTCATTTTGATAAATATTATTTCATATGATCAGATGCACATAGTATTACATCTTTGTATTCCTCTCCTAAGAATATTCTCCTTAGGTCTCACTGTGTGTATAATTTATCATGTCCCTGTGTATTTTAGGTCTAGCTCTTGCATATGAAAAAAATGCATTTTTTGTCTCTCTGAGTTTGGCTTACCTCACTTTGCATCCTTTGTTTTAGGTCCATCCATTTCCCTTCAAATGACATATTAGTCTTCCTAATGGCTGTGTAAAATTCTATTGTAGGGCATTTGGGCTGTTTCCATAATTTGGCTATTGTGAATAGTGCAGAAATGAACACAGATATGCAAGTGTCTTTACAGTATCCTGGCCAATGTTCTTCATTTTTTTTTTGCCAGTCCTAGGCTTGAGCTCAGGCTCTGAGCACTGTCCTTGGACTTTCTCAAGGCTAGAGCTCTACCACTTGAGCCTCAGCACCACTTCTGGCTTTTTTCTATGTATGTGGTACCGAGGAATCGAACCCGGGTCTTCATGCATGCTAGGCAAGCACTTTAACCACTAGGCCAAACTCCCGGCCCAATGTTCTTCATTTTTAAACAACTTTTTTTTTAATCACTATTGCAAATAAGAGCTTTAAAATAAAGATAGGCTGGGAGTTTGGCCTAATGGTAGAGTACTTGCCTAACATGCACGAAGACCCGGGTTCGACTCCTCAATACCACATACATAGAAAAAAAACTGGAAGTGGTGCTGAGGCTCAAGTGGTAGAGTGCTAGCCTTGAGCAAAATAAAGTCCAAGGACAGTGCTCAGACCCTGAGCTCAAGCCCAGGACTGGCAAAATAATAATAATAGTAATAAAGATAATGAAATCAGGTGCCAGTAGCTCACACCTGTAATCTTAGCAACTCAGGAGACAGAAATCTAAGGACTAGGTATGGTTCAAAGCCAGCTTGAACAGAAAAGTCTATGAGACTCTTATCTCCAATTAAACAGCAAAAGGCCAGATATGGACCTGTGGATCATGTGGGAAAACACTAGCCTTGAACAAAGGCCCAGGCCCTGAATTCAAACCCAGTACCAACACCAAGAAAACAAACAAACAAATGTGATGAAGCTTGCTATGGTAGGACATGTCTGTAATCTCAACCCTGAAGAGGCAGCGGTAGAGCCTGGAGCCAGTGGACAGCTATAATTCAAACTACACCGAAGGCTGAGATCTGAAGATCAGAAGCCCAGCCCAGGCAGAAAAGTCCCCTGGAACTCTTATCTTCAACCACTCAAGAACCAGAAGTGGTCCTGTGGCTCAAGGGTTAGAGCGCTAGCCTTGAGCACAAAATGGCTCAGGGACAGTGTCCAGGCCCTAAGTTCAAGCTCTACAACAGGCAAAACAAAAAAAGGAGAGAGAGAGACAGACAGAAGCAGGAGAATAAGGAGTTTAAGTGGACCTGGGCTACATGTAAAAGCCCTGTCTCAATATAAGTAAACAGGCAAACAAATAACAGGAATAAATGCCATTAATTTCTGCAAATTATTCTTATGTGACAAAAGCCGCACCTGAACCCTTTATTCTCTAAGGAATCTGGCAAGTGTTAGGGACCATAAGAAAGACTCCTTAGTGACTTGTTTGATTCAAAATGATTGACATGTGTGAAGCCCTGAATTGAATCTCCAACGTGGAAGGGAAGGCAGGAAGGAGATGGGAAGAAAGGAAGGTAGGAAGGAAGGGAGGAAGAGGGAGAGAGGGAAGGAGGATTTGTTTAAGGCTCTAGGCATGAGATAAGATTGGAATAAAGCAGAAATTTTTATATGGCATAAACAGGTTTTTCTCATTTCACAGGGACTCGTAACAATTTTATGATGGGGCATGCCATCACTTGAGAAACGCCCCCATGGGGTATGTGCATTGCTGCATAAGTCAAGGAGCCCCAAGCCTGGTTAAGGCACTGGTACTGGCAATGGTATTGCCAGGGAGTGGGGAGGGTGTTCTGGGAAAGAAGTATGGATGGTAGCAGGGAGTAATCAGTAGCAGTGATACCTTGATAAGGACCTTGAATAATTGCATAAACTGTTTATCTGTGGGGAAAAAAAAAATCTGTGGCGAACCTGAAAGCCTTATTGCCCGTGCAGAAGGGCTTTCCTGCACAATCACCCCTGCTACACCAGAAAGTAGAGCTGAATCTATTCAGAGTTCCTTGCCAGATCCATTTCAGTTTAATATATGCAGAAGTTGGCCAGGAGTGTGGCCTAGTGGTAGAGTGCTAGCCTAGCATTCACAAAGCCCTAGATTCAATTCCTTGGTATCACATACACAGAAAAAGATGTAAGTGGTGCTTTGACTCAAGTGGTAGAGTGCTTGCCTTGAGCAAAAGAAGCTCAAAGACAGTGCCTGGGTCCTGAGTTCAAGCCTTGGGACTGGCAAATCCAAATCCATATATATATATATGATTTGAGCAGATGTTTTGAGCAATCCAACTTTCCCAGTAAAGGTAACTACCTAGAGATGGGATTTCTCCCTTTAGAACAGTTCAATGTCCACTTGAGAGACCATTTATTGGAAATGTAAATAAAATCGCTGAGGTGGAGGGTGGACTTTAGTCACCGTTTTCTAACCCTGACTCCTGGGCTTGGGGGTGTGGTTCAGACACACTTCAGTTGTGAAATATGTGCTAGTAAAGCTGCCAAGCAGAGAACATGTTTATGCAAGGGTCTGTGCTCAAACTGCACCACCAAATAATATTAGTAGTAACTAAATAAAGAGCCTGACTTGTAGGCTACAACTTGGATACGTACAAACAGGGGCTTTGGAAATAGGGCTCAAGAACTTGAATGTGTGATCAGCTCAGGAAGCTCTGAGCTTGGGACCTGCTACCTTGGGACATAGTGAGACAAAGTGAACTCCAAAGTCTTGAGGTATGATAATGAAGTCATTTACAAAATCCATACAAATGGCGCCAGTATTTCATGTCCATTTGACACAACACAGTTCATTATTGCTTATCTACAAGTTAGGTATAAAACAACCAGTTGTCCAACTGCCAACATGAACTGAAAGCTCTGAGCTGTTTTTGCCAGAAGATATGCTTTGAGTTTGAAATAAAATGCAGATTCACAGCAAAGAAAAGGAATCATGAAACCTGACTGAAATATATGCTTGTAAAGCTGCCAAACAGATAGCATTTACACCAAAACTTGTTATTGACAGGATCAGTGACTCATTCTTCCCTATCTCAAATTACCTGCTATTAAATAGGTGTGTACCTATGGAAGAAGACTTTCATCTAACCTTCTGGGGTTTTTTGAAGCATTTTCTTAGATACTTCATCTTGTTATAGCTTGAGTGACTAGTCAGTTGAAGAATTATTTAGAATGGGATGGCACAAAAAAAGAAAAAAAACAGAATGGGATGGCACAGTGGCTTCTCAGAGACCTTATCTATGCAATGTGTACACACACACACACACACACACACACACACATTTTGACTATAAGGAAACTAAAGCACAGAGAAGTAAAAAGGTTGTCAAAGGTCACACAACAGTCTGGAGATATGACTCAAGTGGCAGAGAGCATAACTGGGAAGCGCAAAGCCCATAAGAGAAAACAATGGAAATGGGTTATTCTGAGAAAAACACAATATCTGCACGTCTAAAATGTCATAGTGAAATTTTTTTGTGGATTAATACATGCTAAAAAAAAATATGAGTTAAAGGGCTGGGAATTTGGCCTAGTGGTAGAGTGCTTGCCTAGCATGCACAAAGATCTGGGAAGTGGTGCTGTGGCTCAAGTGGTAGAGTGCTAGCCTTGAGGAAAGCCCAAGGACAGTGCTCAGGACATGAGATGAAGCCCAGGACTGGCAAAAATAATGATTTACGGGAAAGCAGAAGAGGCTCTGTTGGGTGCTAGTCAGAGGAGGTATGGGTGAGACAGGTGTGGATGAGGATGAATGCAATCAAAATAGTGTTTATGCATGAAAAGAAAACAATGAAACCTGTTGAAGTGGGTAAAGGGGAGTGGCAGAGAGGGTGAAGTTAATTGGGATACATTTATACTTGTGTAGAAAGTTGTACAAGACCCCACAACACTATGTCTTGGATGAAGTAATTAGTTTCTCTCTCAGAAAACAAATAATTCAGGGAGGATGACAATCCTGCTTCAAAACCAAAACAGCCAGTTCCTTTGTCATCTTTAATGCCATTTTCCCATCTCTGGGTATATAAGATCCTAAGTGCTTCTAAGTTAGCAGGATCCGGGAAAGTCTCTTTGCCTGTAACAAATGGTTGCAGCCAGATACCATAGCTCACGTCTGTAATCCTAGCAATTCAAAAGGCTAAGATCTGAGGATCATGGCTCAAAGCCAGCTCAGGTAAAAAAGTCCATGAGACTCAATCTTCAATTAACACCAGAAAGCAGAAGTGGAACTGTGTGAATCAATTGGTAGAGCTCCAGCCTCGGGCAAAAAAGCTAAGGGACACAATGTGGGGATCCTGAGTTCAAACCTCAGTACCAATGCATATATACACAAAGACAAAAAGAAAAGAAAAAGAAAAAGGAAGAAAAAGAACAAGAACAAAATAAAAGCTCTGAGTTTAAACCCCAGTAATGTAAAACAAAAGAAAACAAAGCATCAGAAACAAACTACACACATTACTTTTCATTTACGTTCCAAAGTCCTCATTTAAGTCAGATGACCGACCATACCTAGCTATAAAACGTTATCTATGGCTACCTAGTCCTGTGCAGCCAAAACATCCAGATTTCTCAGCATGTGAGAATGAATCAAAAGAAATAAATATTGCTTTTCATGTTCGGCCTACTGGACCTAAGGCAATATAATTTCTTTCTTTCTTTTTTTTTTGCCAGTCCTGGGCCTGAGCACTGTCCTTGCACTTTCGCAAGGCTAGAGCTCTACCACTTGAGCCTCAGTGCCACTATGTATGTGGTACTGAGGAATCGAATCTGGATCTTCCTGTATGCTAAGCAAGCACTCTACCACTAGGCCAAATTCCCGGCCCCTATCATTTCTTTTTTTTCATATATTTTTATTGTAATTAATAGAAGGGTTATAGTTATATTCACCAGATAGAAGGTGCATTATTTCACACACATCGATTACTCCTCATGTTTTTGTCTCCATTTCCCTCCCTCCATCCCCTCCCCTCATCTTGTTTTCCCCCTTCCCTTTCCTATTTCAAATAAACAAATAAACATATATACAATATACCAGATAACAAGGTAAGATACTGTAACAATATGAGTATACCCAAGGGACAACCAAAGAGATGGGAAATAACATAGCACATTAATCACACATTATATAGCTCTTGTTTCCATATCCTGGAGGTCCTTTCATTTAGCCTCATCCTATATGGCCTTATGTATCTAGATTTTGAGCTATTGTAATCCTCTGGTAGGAGAGTCTGAGGTTTGTACTAATTATTGCAAAAGACGAAAATGATTGAGCCTATGTTCCTTTGGGTCTGGTTTACTTCACTTAATATGATTTTTTTCTAAGTCTTTCCATTTCCTTACAAATGGGTTGATGTTGTTCTTTCTGATGGCAGCACAGAATTCCATTGTGTATAAATACCACATCTTGTTGATCCAATCATCTACTGAGGGGCATCTGGGTTGGTTCCATTTCTTTGCTATGATAAATAGTCTGGCCCCTATAATTTCTAAGTATAGATTTAGTGTCTCTATTCTATGTATGGGCTTCCTGAGGCTTCCCTCAGGGAGAGAAATTGACAGGCAGAGATTGACAGGGAGAGAAACTGACAGTGATATGGCATAGGATTGGAGACTCAACGTGCTTAGATGTTTCTGATTTATTTAGATACAAATAAGGTAGGCAATCCTTAATTTGTCCATCTTCATAACTCTTTCTGTCAAATTAGCCTTTCTTGTTCCTGTCTCATCAGGATATCAGCAGGTGTTGTGTTATAAAATCCATTATCCAGACCCCTCTTTCTTCTACCAATAGATCCTCATTTCATAGCGCGGCAGTTATATGCCAAATAAACTGTTATTTTCTCTATCACTCTTGGAACTAGGGAAAAACACATGGTGGCCTGACAAATGTATTCGTTTTCTATGTCTGCTCCAACAGAGGACCACAGAGTGGGTATAGAGAAATGTATGATCTTTAGGCTCTAGAGGCTAGAAGTCAGAACTCGAGGTGTCAGCAGGGCTGGTTCCTTCTGAGAGCTGTGAGGGAAAGATCTTTTCCAGGCCATCTGCAGGTGATCATCTCCTCTTGGTGCTTGTTACACATGATTTCCTTCAATGTGGATTGTCTCCATGTCCAGATTTTCCTTCTATGATGACCAGTCATACTAGATTAGAATTCACTCTGATACATTCAGTTTAACTTGATCACTGCTGTCATGAGGATCACTGTCTCTAAAGTCATATTCTAAGATTGGGGAGGGAGGGGCTAGTGCCAAGGCCAAGGTGCTGTCTGATGACTTCTTGGTGTGGGATCTCTAGCCAGCTTCTAGTAGCTGTCATCTGGCTGATCCTCATACAGAGAGAACTCCAGCATCTCACAGCAGTCTTATCAGACTAGATCTCCACCTTATGATTACACTTAACCCTAATTACCTCCACTTAGTCCCCATCTCCAGAGACATGTATTAGGGATTCAACGTAAGAATTTTGAGAAGACATCATATATCTATACTTATGTAGCATTCCATCGGCCTTTCTAGTGTTTGAGGGTTGCTGTTGTTTTTTAAATAGAGTCTCAGCATTACCCAGTCTGACTTTAAACTCCTAGACTCAAGTGATCCTTCTACCTCAACTTCCTGAGTAGCTAGGATTATAGGTTTATGCCCCTACACCTGTATAATTGATCTTATTAACCCAGAAAATTCCCTCCTCTTAATTGTACACCTTCCTCCTCCTCTTGTCCTCTTTATCCTTCTCAGCTGCTTCTCTTCCTTCTCTCCCTTCTTTCCTCCCTCCCTTCTATCCTTTTGGTTGTTCTTATTGTTGTTCTGCTTGCTTGATATCAAACCCAGCATCTCAGGCATGGTAGATAGGGGTTCTACTGTTGAGCTATACCTTAGTCCTAGCTTGCTGAGACAGAGGGTGTGGGGGGGGGGAGGGGAGTGGTGGGAGAGGGAGAGAGAGGGTCAGAGACAGGTAGGGAGACAGAAAGACAGTGTAAGAGTTCAACAACGATATTTAATCACTTTATCCTGTCACTTTTGCTGTATTCTATTGGTTTAGAGCAAGTCCCAGGTCCCAGTCTCAGGTTTCATTCACACTCAAGGTTGTGAGACCAGCTATGGGCATCGTGAGAGCCTTACTACACAACAACCAGGCAAATGGAATCAAATGCATAAAGGTCTTGTGACATGGGAGAGTAGGTCCTATTGGAGGAACAGAAGCAAAGAAAGTAAGAGGGAGAAGGGTAGGAGTTGAGGCCAAACCACATAGAGCTCTGTGACATATTTTAAGAGGCATGGCGAGCCATGGAATACAGGTTACTGACACAACCTGATAGACACAGGTTGTCATTACTACCCATAGCCTGAGTCCACTCCAGTGTAGTTGGGTAAATAACTCCATTCACACTCATAAGGAAAAAAAAGATTGCAAAGTCTTGTGACTCAATGGTCTTGGTTTGTCCTTTGACCTAGAAATGGGGCCACATTAAAGGCTGAGTAAAGACTTTGGAATAAATTGGAAAGAAACCTGAAATCCAGAGAGCTTTTTTCAGACCCTGGATAGAGAAACAGATCCCCTGGAATCAAGTCAGTCTTCCAGCCTGAGCCCAACCACATCCACTTAGTCACCATAACAGGATTCCCCTGGAGAACCCTGGGCTCCACCCAACACAAGGCAGGAGCTCCCAGTTACAGAACCTCTTGCCTCAACTTGGCAAGTTCTGCCCTTGGCTCCAGGCTCAGTACGTAGTGTACTTGGCCTTTGGGCTGTGGCCAGCCCAGGGTGTGGTATATGGCTCAGTGTTCCTTATGACTGTATTTTTATTTCAAAAGTGCTCTCTCTTGGTTGAGCTCAAACTTCCAAATCCAGCACATCTCCCCAGATGTAGTGGGGCCTTAAATATATTGTTCTCTTTGATATTGCCTTCACCCTGCAAACTAGGAGTATAGAAGGAAAGTTGGATCCACAAAGTACCTGTTATCAAGATGGAATAGCAGGGGCTGAATTATAGGAGTAAACAGGCAGATAGGAAACTTTTTGCTAGAGAATTTTAAGTAACTTTGAACAAGCTAGACTTCATTCTGATGCCTATAATAACTGAGAAAACATATCATCTGACATGACCCTCTCTGGACAGACACATGGCTGTTCTGCCTGTCCTCTCCAGCTCTGATAGCCAGTGGTCCTTTCCTAGATCCAGTTTGGTGACTAGTTACCACCACTGTCAGCCAAACTTTGGCTTGCCTGACATTTGGTCCTCAGAATGGCTTTTATAAAGAAATGCTGGGCTGGGAGTTTGGCCTAGTGGTAGAGTGCTTGCCTAGTATGCACGAAGACCCGGGTTCGATTCCTTGGTACCACGTACATAGAAAAAAGCCAGAAGTGGTGCTGAGGCTCAACTGGTAGAGCTCTATCCTTGAGAAAGTCCAAGGACAGTGCTCAGGCCCTGAGCTCAAGCCCAGGACTGGCAAAAAAAAAAAGAAAGAAAGAAAAGAAATGCTTCCCAATTTGGACCATTAAGAGAAAAGTATAACATTTAAGAGCCAATGTTATACAATGGTGCTTTGGGTATATGTATCTTTATGATATTGTCACTGATTTTTATTGAAATTGAGCCCACAAACTTTCAATCATAATTATTCCTATGCACATACAACTCATATGTATCAACTCACAGTTGTTATATCTGACTTATTGTACCCATAGTGTAAGAAATGTAGGTTGTGTATAACTCAGTAAATGCAATAAATAGTGCATAACTTTAAGGGAAAAAAGAAAGGCTTCCTCCACCTGTTTTTCAGACAACTTTTGCACTATGAATTGTTCCCAACAACTATGAGAGGCCAGAGACATTTCTATATATACCACAGGTCAACTTGGGCCACCTAGCTGGGGCTGCTTCCTCATCTGTAAAGTATGACAGACAGATCTCAAGGCATCAGACATGACACCTACCCTCTTCAGATGCTTAAAAATACAGGTAGCCAGGAGCCAGTGGCCCACAATTGTAATCCTGGCTACTCAAGAGACTGAGATCCGAGGATCAGGATTCAAAGCCAGTTGGGCAAACTAATTAAAAGATTCTAATTAACCACCAAAAAAAAAAGCTAAAAATAGAGATACGGCTCAATGGCAGAGTGCCAGCCTTGAGAAAAACAAAAACTAAGTGAGAGTGTGAAGCCCTAAATTCAAGCCAGGTATAATAATAATAGTAATATTATCTGCTATTTCTACTACATGCTCAACATAGCTTGTCTCTTGGGTTTCAGGAACTCAGGCAATGGATGCTTCATAATCCCAACAAGTTAGTAGGCGGCCAAGGGATACATCACACTCTAGGAGTACAGAAAGGGTACAGGACCACCAGAGAGAAATGTGAGCTCTTGTCCCAGTCCAATAAGGTGCCACCTGCAAGACCTTGGAGAAGTCAGTTACCTTCTTGGAGCATTAATTTCTTCATCTGTAAAATGTAGATAAGGCTTACCAGCAGCCTGCTTCTGTCACTAGGCTGTGGCTACCCCGCATAACAGTTGTGAGAATGTTCTATGCTCTACCGCTTGAGCCACAGGGCCACTCCCAGCTTGTTCTATGTTGGAGATAAGATTCTCATAGACTTTTCTGCATGGACTGGCTTCAAACTGCAATCCTTAGAGCTCAGCTTCCAAAGTAGTTAGGATTATAGGCATGAGTGACTGCCATCCAGCTGACTTACTCAATCATATTAATAAAAAAGTTTTAAACCCTAAGACAGAATTGCCCATATGTGATATATTTTGATGTCCTATAAAGTAGGAATGGTAATTCCTACCCTGAATGGTGGGTGTAATACTAGGGATAAAATCTGTGGAAGGCATGGAGCATAGCACTAGCCTTGAAGCTTGCAAATGCTATCTGTTAGGATCGCCTTGTCATGACAACACGGTCTGCCTCTCAGTCTTCATGAACAACACGCTGTCTCTTCTATTGACGTCCTGATAAGGATAGAAACTAGGAATCTAAAGGGTCACAAGTGCCGAGCAGCTCCCCCAAACTCTATGAAAAAAGAACCTAACATGAATAAACAGGGCTAGAAGAGGCCCTTCTGAGCTCTCATAGGAGGCTCTAGAGGAGGGGAGGGAATTGTGTTTTTTTTTCTTCTGAATTCTCATCTAATAAACAGACTGTGGTATATCCATAAGTGAACTATTATTCAGCCATAAAAAGGAACACACTATTGCTACAAGCAATATATTATGAGAATTAAAAGATTAGACGTAAAAACAGTTCATAAGTGTAATTCCATTTACATAAAAATTTCAAACAGATGAAATAGTGTGACAGAAAGCAAAGTATTGGAGCTAGGACTGTGGCTCACTCCTATAATCTCAGCTACTCAGGAGGCTGAGACCTGGAGAAGTTGTGATACAACATCAGCATAGGCAAAAAAAAAAGTCCAAGAGACTCTATCTCCAATTAACTAGCGAAATCCAGATTGGAGGTATGGCTCAAGTGATAAAGGACAAAGCATGATGCAGCTACTAACAAGATAAATAAAAGGCAGATGATGTCCCTACACCCCAAGACTTGGGAATTCTGTGGTTCAGCCTTCCTTCATTTTACTTCACTTCAGGTCATTTCTAGTCCTGCCACTATATTTACTTTTCTACCGTCTTCCTCCTTTGTACTGGCATTCTGTCCACAGAATGCTAGAAATCTATAATTATAGACAGATCAAAGAGGCTACATTTTGTAAACCATGCACTCCATAAGCTTTCCACTTAGCATTTTGCCTTTCCTTTCTACTAGAAATGTCTCTTTCTTTTGGCACATCAGAAGTCTTAGGGTCTTTCAGGGTTGCATTCAGACTTACGTCCCTCGATTCTGAGGGTTCCAGACTGCAGTATAGCTGAAGATTCTTCTTTTCTTAACTCTGGGGCTCTTATCACAAAACAGTACCATGTCATATCCTGGCTGGGCATGTGCTTGTGCAAGTTTCTCTGCCTAGGTCAAATAGCTGTTTGACCTTCTCAACAATAGTAACAGTTGGCCTAAGCTATCAATACCCCTAAGCTCAGTTTCTCCATTTGCAGCTATCCATAATTCTCTTGATCCTATCCTGAGCCTATTGTGGGAACTTAGCACAGCAGTTCTCAAAAGTGTGGTGTGGAGAGCCAGGTAAGGTTACTAAACTTCCCCTTTCTCAACTACATAACTATGTGAGGCTGCTTTCTTCATATACTTGCACCAAAAAAAACCCCTATCACAACAGGTTGAATGCACAAACAGCTATGAGAATACAGCAGCTTTCTCTTCAGCCAGATATTAAAGTGTTTGCAAAAATGTGAAACACTGCCACTCCCCCTCTCACTTTAGAGAATATAGGAATTTTGAAAATAAAAAATATACCATTATATCAGCATATAATGGTTTATCATATTATGAATTAATGAAAAATTTAAATTTACCTAGTGTTAATTCCTAGTATAGTAATTTGCAAAAGTTCTTTGGATTCCTCAATATTTTTTTTTTGCCAGTCTTGGGCTTGGGCTCAGGGCCTGAGCACTGTCCTTGGACTTTCTCAAGGCTAGAGGTCTACCACTTGAGCCTCAGTACCATTTCCAGCTTTTTTCTATGTATGTAGTACCGAGGAATTGAACCCAGGTATTCGTGCATGCTAGGCAAGCACTCTACCACTAGGCCAAACTCCTGGCCCCTCCTCAATCGTTTTTAACAATATAAAAAAATCATGAGACCAAAAGGTTGGAGAACTTGTAGAAGAACAGTGTTTCAGAGTTTGATTTTTCAGTTACCTCATAGTTTTAACCCTTTCTATGCCTCAGTTTACCTTTAATACAATAGTATCTTTATGATGTGGATGTCTACTAGTCTCTTTTCTTCCTTCCTTCATCTTTATTTAATAGGTCATGGGGCTTGACCTTAGGGCCTGGGTATTGTCTCTGAGCTTTTTTACTCAAAGCTGGTTCTCTGCCATTTGAGCCATAGTTCCACTTCTGGCTTTCTGGTGGTAAATTGGGGATAAAAGTCTCATGAGAGAAAGTGGAGAAGGAGTGACGTTGTTCAAAAAATATATACTTTTTTTGGCCTATCCTGTGCTTGAACTCAGGGCTGTCCCTGAGCCTCTTTGTTCTCAAGGCTAGTGCTCTACCATTTGAACTACAGCGCCACTCCAAGCTTTTTCTGAGTCATTCATTGAAGATAGTCTTATGGACTTTTCTGTCTGGGGCTGGCTTGGAAGTGTGATCCTTATATCTCAGCCTCCTGAGTAGCTAGGATTACAGGAGTGAGCCACCATTGCCCAGCACAATGTACTCTTCATCTAACTTAAATGAAGTACTGTAACATCTCTGCACTTCACCTAACAATAAATAAAATTTAAAGTTAAAATAAAGAGACCAGGGACTGATGTAAGCTTTAAAAAAAAAAAGCATCTCATTAATATTGATTTTCCTGTCTGGGCTGGCTTTGAACTTTGATCTCATGTCTTAGCCTCCCAAATAGCTAGGATTACAGGGATGAGCCACCAACTCCGGACTACAAGTCTCTTTCCTTCATGTTTATATTTTGCTTTATATGTTTATACAGGAATAGCCTCTGGAAGGATACTCAACAAACTGGTCCCTGTGGCCTCTGGAGACAGTAAATACATCGTTGTATGCATAGCCTGTACTTAATAATAGACAAATGAAAGGAAAATGAACACTTTTAATGGAAACGGATAGGACGCTGAGGTTGTTTCAGGAAACGTAATGTTGACTGACAACCGAAAACACACAGACTCCTGGAAAGTTTTCCTCATCTCACTGGGTCTGGATCACACCCTACAGATTCCCTTTGCCTCTAGTGCCTGGCAAGCCAGAGTTCAGCCCCGCCCACCCCCACCCCGCCCACCCCCGCCCCGCCCACACCCACCGCGCCTCTCTAGGAACCACCCCCGACACGTCACTTCCGGCGGACTCGCTTTTCTGAACTCCCTCTAGCTCCCGCCTTTGCCCGCTTCCGGTCGTCGTCGTCGCCGCTGCTGCCGCTGCTGCTCCTGCTGCTGAGGCTGCTGGCGGAGGCCGGAGGATCGGGCGGCGGCGGCGGCGGCGGCTGAAAGGGCGGCGGCGGGAGCGGAGCGGGACGCAGAAGCGAGAGGAGGCGAGCGAGGAGCGAGCAGAGCGCTCCCTGCCGCCCGCCTGAGGAGCCGGAGCCGCCCGGGCCCTGCCAACCCCGCCGCCGCCGCCGCCGCCGCCGCCGCCCGCCCGCCCGCCTCCTCGCCCGCGGGACAAAGCCAGGAGCCCGTGCCAGAGCCATGTCCTCGTCCGCCGGTAGCGGCCACCAGCCCAGCCAGAGCCGCGCCATCCCCACGCGCACCGTGTCCATCAGCGACGCCGCGCAGCTACCTCATGACTATTGCACCACGCCCGGGGGAACGCTGTTCTCCACCACGCCGGGAGGTGAGCGCCCGCGCCGCGTCCCGGCCTCCCGCCGCCTCTGGAACTCTTTGGGGCGGGTCCACGGAGCCCCCGGGTCCCCTGAGTGGTCTTTCGAAGCCTCTTCACCTTGCATTCTTTTCGGCCTGGGACTCAAGCCCGCGCGCGCGCGCTCACGCCCACTCGAGAACGCGGGTCTCGGGAGCGCGGAGAAAGCCCTGGTCCCCGCTCCGTGGCCGTTTTACGCGCTTGACCCAGTTTTCTCTCCTCCCCGCCCTTCGCGGAGCTGCTCGGCCGCACTGGGCCTCGCATGACACCCTGCTTTGCCTCCCCTCCTCTCTTGCAGCTTTGTTGTGCCTTGGTGCACGTTGGTGCTTGGCCGTCAGAGCTGCCCCACGGGCTTTTGTAGACAGGAAGTTGAGGAGTGTGGGGTAGGATCCTGCAAGGATTTGTTTTGCCGCTTGTGGAACGCCAGGACGAGGCTGGAATGCAATCTAGAAGTCTCCCTTTGACAGTAATTGTTTAATGTGCTGGACGGCGGCCTCTCCAAAGGGCGTGGGGGTTATTTGGAGGGGGAGTGTCTCCAAGCTGGAAGGAAAGAGTAATAAACTAATACTCAAGCTGTACTCGAGGGACAGGGGAGGTTGGAGTGACAGCACCAGCAGCGGTTGGTTGGTTGGTGGCCTGGTGGCCGTTGAAGGGGCCCTTATCCAGCAGAACACCTTTGCCCGATTTGGGGAAGGTGCTTGCTTATAGAGCTAGTTGATGCAGAGGGAGACTACTGGACATTGTTTTCCAAACGACAGCCAGGAACTGTTGACAAGCAACACTGGATAGAGGTGAAACATGTAGATAAGAGTTGGTCATGGGAGAAAAGAAGCTCAAAGGTTGTCTGTGCCCAGCTTGGGCTGTTAGCCAGAGGGTGGGGACTGCAAAGCGATTTTGGGAATGGTCAAACTTACTGAAGGGAAAGAGGCTTCTCCTTCCTTTCTTCCTCCTTCCCTCTCTCCCTTCCTTCTTCCTTCCTTCCTAGAGGCTTCTCCTTTTCTCTCTCTCTCTTTCTCTCCCTTCCTTCCTTTCTTTCTTTCTTTCTTTCTTTCTTTCAGTCCTGGGCCTTGAACTCGGCCTGGGCACGGCACTGCCCCTGAACTTCTTTTTTCCAGACTGGCACTCTACCACTTTGAGCCATAGAGCCACTTCCAGCTTTTTCTGTTTATGTGGTATTGAGTAATCAAACCCAGGACTTCATACATGCTAGGCAAGCACACTACCACTAAGCCACATTCTCTGGCCTCTGGCTTCTGTGTGGAGATTTGGCTGGCAGCCTCAGTAGCCTATGGGAATACTAGCCTTCTTCCTGTGGGCAAGATCCCTGAATGTTCAGCAACCAATCCTATGCAGTTGGTCTTGTGTAGTCTTGAAGCTATTGCAGAATAATAGGCATAGAGTTAAGAGGGATCTCCTTGCCAATTCCAAGGAATAAAAATGTAGAAGAAAGCTTTAGAGACTAACTAGGCCACTAGGGGTAGTGTGACTACATTGAAAAACTAAATATTACTCCGACCCCTGAATTTATCAATGCATATGCAGGATCAAGTATGAGAAAGTTTAAACACTTGTACTGCACAGCAGTGAAGTTATTACTGAGTTGGTTTGCCTCACTGAAGAGTGCTTCCTCCATTCTTGATTTTGTCTAAGACCAGTTCCAAGTCCTATGTAGAGTTTGTGTTTTGTTGTTGTTGTTGGTTTTGTTGTTGTTTAGAAAAGTTCTTCATAGCTCATGCTGGAACTCTGTGATCCTGTCACCTCAGCTTTTGAGATGCATTACAGGCATACCCAACATTCCAGGATCATGAAGGATTTTTTTTTTTTTGGTTGAGGGGGAGGCCAGTCTTGAACTCAGGGCCTGTGCTGCCTCTGACCTTCTTTTACTCAAGGCTTTCGCTCTACCACTTGAGCTATAGCTCTACTACTTGAGCTGTAGCTCTACTGTAGGCTTTTAGGGTGATTAATTGAAAATAAGCATTTCATGAACTGTACTGTCTGGGATGGCTTTGCTCCAGTATCCTCAGATCGCAGCCTCCTGAGTAGCTTCAATTACAGCATGATTTTGACAGATGAAAATCTGCTCCGGATGAGTTGTTTTGAACTTAAGCTGTTAACTTTTAAGAAATGGAGTTCTTTTTTAAGGTGAAGGAAAAAGTTTTTATAACTTATTTGAATGCCTGTGCTCCTTTAGAGTATGTATTATAATTGTCTTACTCAACTTTAATTTATTTTGGGAAGGAGCTCAGCCTTTAACTATATATTAATCCTTTAGCTATATATTAATCTTATTCTTAGAAGGAAAGAGCCATAAAGGGAAGGAAGCCCTTTTAGCATATTTCAAACACTGTTGTGCTTTTAAAATAAGCCTATAGTGTTTAGCATTGTTTTAAAGATAGAAACCTGTCTCATAGTCTGAATTAATTCCTAAAATTCTTAGGGAGATTCTAGCAGAGATACTAATTCATTTACCCTCTCAATACACATAATTCCACTGCTTAATCAAATATCCTCTACAGTACCTCTAGATAGCATCTGCAGTCACACTTTTGTTTTAGATTTAAGTACTTGCTACTGACTCATCTAGAACATTGAGCCTGTATTAATTGGTAGTGACCTTTGGTTATTTTACACACAAGGGCTTATTATTTAGAGGCGTTCAATACCCTTGCAATTTGATTTCATCAGTATTTTATAGTAGTTGGCTCAGTGCTGTTTAGGTGCACACTGAATTTTCCTCCTTTGGAAATTTTCTGCCCTCTGATGCTTTGTTCCATTTCTCTTCAGTAGCTCTCCGTGGATATTATTTTCTTGGATCAGGATAAAGTTGTTATTTGATGACTTCTAGACAGCTGATTAATGTGGTTATGTATCTTTAGTAAGTCCCTGTGCAGTGCTTTGCAACAGACAAAAGTAGGAAATGCAACCCTTGCCTTGGATGCTTTTAAAAACTTGATTTGGAAGGGATAGAAGCTGTAGACAAGATTTTCAGTTCTGAAACTTTATGTGTTGAGTTACATATTTTAGATGTGAGAAACATTTTTAAAAAATGAGTCAGTAGGCTTCTGCTGGAAAATTCAATTTAGTGAAAAGGGAGAGGAGGGCATCTCCTACCTCAGACTTTGGAAACTTGAGAGTATCACACTTGTCAGAACATTCCAGTGCTAAATGCCCTAAATGATCAGACAGGGCAGGGACATTAATCCCATAGCTAATTTAGGATTTCTCCCTCTTGAGAATCCTTCATTTATTGGATATCACATGATACAGTCTATCCTAGAAGTTTCTCAGAATGGCCTTGTTGTGGTTTGGGAAATTATGAATTTTTTGTGTTGGTAGAAGAGTATTTTTTTTCTCACTATTGAGGCAGAGGAAACTTGGTTTAGTTTTTCCTATCTACCCATAGAGAAGTGGGCGTGATAATTGGTTCTGCCACTGAAAAGATTCTAGCTTCAATGCAAGGTAAGATTGGTATGGTTTAACTTTTATAACACTGGTTAGCTGGAGAAACCTAATGACTCTGTTTTGTAAATTGAAAGTTGAGTCTCCCTCCCCAGATTCACTTGTTAGAATCATATAGCCTGTTAATGTCTGAAAATCTATATCCTAATCATAGTTCCAAATTCCTCCCTAATATCTCAGGATGCTTATATTATTAGGAAAGAACATTTAAAGAGCCTGGAATACTAGCTGATGGGATTCTCTGTGCTACTTATTTAGTTTCTAGGTATGGATCCATCTCTTGGGAGAGTTGTGCTCTTCTTTTGCCCATCTAAATAACATTCTTACCAACTTTTTGCCATCTCTTTTTGCCTGTCCTTAATAACATTCTCATCAATTGTGGAAAAGTATGCTCTTGAGAGCGACATAGGTCACAATATGATGGTCTGAAATCTGGTTTTGCCCCATCTCTCCCTCCCTGCCAGCTAATTCCTCTTTGCTTTGGTTCACTAAGAAAAATTACCTGAAGGCCACTGGAAGGCCTAGAAATCAACAAGGTGAAAAAGAAGGGAGAAATGGTCCTTCTAACTTTATTATCAAAGTAAGAGTATTGGGGGAAATATACTTTTCAGTCTGGTTTCTTTCTTAGGATAAATCACACTGTGGGAAAGAAGGGCCAGATTCTGACCCTGTTATAAATTTCATTAGGAACTTTTAGCTGAGTTTATGCTAGGCCATTAACTGTTGCATCCACAAATGTACTTCTTTAGCTCTGCAACTTAAATTTATGGCACAATGTTTTATAAGATGTGCAGGGGCGGGGAGTTTGGCCTAGTGGTTAAAGTGCTTGCCTAGCATGCATGAAGACCCAGGTTCGATTCCTCGGTACCACATACATAGAAAAAAGCCGGAAGTGGTGGTGAGGCTCAAGCGGAAGAGCTCTAGCCTTGAGAAAGTCCAAGGACAGTGCTCAGGCCCTGAGCTCAAGCCCAGGACTGGCAAAAAAAAAAAAAAAAAAAAAAAAAGATGTGCAAAGTGCATGAAAAACATTAAATGAAGGGAGTTCAATTAGTTTGCTTACAGTTGAAAAGGGTGACATTTACTTATAATAATGCAGATACACTAGTTTTGGGATTCCCTAGGAGATTCTGCTTTAGTCCCATATTCAGATTCAGTTGGCAGAGTATGTATATAGAAGAAACTGACTTTGAGTTTTGCTAGAGAGGTACTGAATTCTGAGCCTTGAGAAGGCTGGCAGATCTATGTACTGGCACTATCAAAGTCATAAAGTTATGAAGCATTATGAGAACTGGAGTTTTTTATTTATTATTGCGCTGGTCCTGGGGCTTGAATTGAGATTTTGGGCACTGCTCCTGAACTTTTTTTTTTTTTTTTGCCAGTCCTGGGCTTGAGCTCAGGGCCTGAGCACTGTCCTTGGACTTTCTCAAGGCTAGAGCTCTACCACTTGAGCCTCAGTACCACTTCCAGCTTTTTTCTATGTATGTGGTACCGAGGAATTGATCCCGGGTCTTCATGCATGCTAGGCAAGCACTTTAACCACTAGGCCAAACTCCTGGTCCCTCCTGAACCTTTTTTGTGTGTGTGTACCATTCCTGGCGCTTCAGAACTCAGGGCCTGAGCACTGTCCTTGGACTTTGTCAAGGCTAGTGTCCTACCACTTGAGCCACAGCACCACTTCTATGTATGTGTGTGGTACTGAGGAATCAAATCTGGGTCTTTGTGCATGCTAGGCAAACACTCTACCAGTAGGCCAAACTCCCGATCCCGCTCCTCAACTTTTGTATTCAAGGCTAGTGTTCTCCCACCTGAGTCATAGCTCCTTTCTTGGCTTTTTAGTAATTAATTGGAGATCGAAGTGCCATGGACTTATCCACCTAAACTGGCATTGTACCTTGATCTTCAGATCTCAGCCTCCTAAACTCAGGAGGATTATAGACATGAGCCATTGGTGTCCACTGAGGTCTAGAGTTGTAAAGAGTCAGCTTTCTAGGGGGATTTTTGTGAAGTTTAGAGACATTGTAGGCATATTTGTGTGTTGAAGATCTGCAGATCAATGTAGGCACCAGTGTCATCCTAACTACTTGGGGACTAAGGTTGGGAGGATCACAATACCAGGCAGAAAACTTCATGAGATCCCCTTCTCAACTCATAGTTGGGCAAAATGACACATGCTTTTCTTTTATTCCAAGCAACATGGGAGGCTGAGATGGAAAGGATGGTGGTGGCAGGCCAAATTGGGCAAAAAAGTGTGAGATTCTGTTTCAACTTACGGCACTTGGAGCCCATGGCCTACATCGTGTGTGTGTGTGTGTGTGTGTGTGTGTGTGTTGTATTGGTAGTGGGGCTTGGACTGTGGGCCTGAGCGCTGTCCCTGAGCTCTTCAGCTCACAGCTACCACCCTACCCCTTGAGCCACAGCACCACTTCCGGTTTTCTGGTGGTTAATTGGAGATAAGAGTCATGGCTGTTAGTGCCCAGCTTGGCTTTGAGCCATGATCCTCAGATTTTAGCCTCCTGAGTAGCTAGGGTTACAGGTGAGCCACCACGCCTGGCTTGTGACCTACATCTGATCCCAGAGTTGCTGGAAATCTACAAATAGGTGACTTGTACCCAGGCCCCTGCCAAGGCAGAAATAGAGACCCTAACCTTGAAATAACCAGTGGGAAACAGCTGTAGATATGGCACAGTACCAGCTTAGCAAGTGTAAGGCTCTGGGTCTAAACCCAGTACCCCTCCTCTTGCCAAGGAAAAAATTAAAAGATTTGCAGTTTGAACAGAAAAGTTAATGTGAAAAAAACTGCTTTAATGAGATGTGAGACTGGTGGTCAATAGGACAGTTTGTTGGTGAATGGCGGAAATTTTTCTTAGCTCCCAAGTCTTACAGTAAGCAACTTAATGTTTAGATTGGTAGTTAGAACCAAGTTCTTTTTAGTCAATAGTTTCTCAAGTTTGTTCAGTCTGTATGTTCCTTACACATATCAGCTATCCATCTGTGTACCTAGTATTAAAGATTCTCAGTCCACAACTTGAACCCAAAGCACTTAAGTGTTTACCTCTAGAAAAATCATGGTTTAGGTTTCCAGGGCAAATGCAGTGATAAGAGGGTGTGTGTGTATGTGTGTTAGACTTTTTTTTTTAATCATTGTGACAAGTACCTGGGAGAAATAGTTTAAAGGAAGAGATTTATTTTGGCTTGTAATTTCGGAAGTTTTAGTCCAAGGTAACTGTCTAGATCCATTACTTTGGGCCTGAGGGCACACAGAACATCATGGAAAAAGACCAGCCAGAAATGAACATTGGAAGGAAGCAAATAGTGGGGTTGAAAAGCCAGATTTGAATCTAGGTGTTTTCTCTATGCAGTTAAGTAGTGATCTTTAATTATTAGCATTACAAATGGAAACATAACATCTGTGAAATGCAGCTAATAATCTGGCATATCCATCCAGCATGTTCATAGAATCAGAGCCAGCCACTGCAGTGAAGAATTTTTCCAGGTGTATGTTCTAGCCCAGACAGCAGTGGGAATGTTTTGATGTGCTTCATTTAAACTTCCTGATGGTTGAGATTGGGTAGACTTAAAGTCAGTAGACATTTTTAAAGGTTGGTTTGTGGGTCTTACACAGTTTCGCACGGTTAGTAGCTTTAAATAACATCTAGTTTATTTTGCAGCTCAGACTCAAAAACCAGATTTGCTTAGAGTACCTATGTTATTTGTGCTGTCTCCTGGGCCACTGTTAACTTTTTGCAAATATTTGTAGCTTCTCTGGACATTAGAGTATTCATCTTTAAAATGATAGGCTTATCTTTTGAACCAGAACATAGTTGTTGTCGTCTTCCTTTTTTTTTTTTTTTTTTGCCAGTCCTGGGGCTTGAATTCAGGGCCTAAGCACTATCCTTGGACACTTTTGCTCAAGGCTACTACTCTACCACTTGAGCCAGAGTACCAGTTCTGACTTTTTCTGAGTATGTGGTACAGAGGTATTGAACCTAGGGATTCATGCATGCCAAGCAAGCACTCTACCACTAGGCTACACTCCCGGCCCTGTCATCTTCCTTTTTAGTTTAGGTGTTTATTCTGTTGTGGAAACATCCTAAGTGACTGGGCAGGGACCATCCTTGGACATTAACATCTTGGAAATATTTGCTTCTAGTTTTGAGTCTTGGAGTTAGAAAACTATTCTATAGATCTTTCACAAATGTTGGATATCTTCTGTTCAGTCATCTTTATTAAGTTAACAGGCCATGAGGCTCCATTAATGCATTTTGTTGACACCCTTTGTGGTCTTCTGAGTTTTCACATCTTTTTCTCCCTATTTATTGCAGTGGTTAGGAAAAACATGTGCAGTCTTCTTTTCTGAGTACATTTAAAGAACTCACTACTTGAATCTTTTTGGTTTGGACCAAAACTAGGACTTGAAGTTAGTACCTGAAGCTTTACCAACAGAACCATATCTTCAACCCTAGACAAACAGTAATCCCAGGCCTTAATGAAAGATGTAGCTAATAGCCAAAATTCCTAATAGAATATTTAGATTGCTTGCCTAATGCTTTGTTTCCTTTTTACATTCAATATCTAGGTTTGAAAGATTACCTTTCATGATCTTTGCTGCCCTGACAATATTGACCTATTATATATAAGCTTATAAAATACTTTAGAAATGGCTTTCTAATGTTTATTTTTTCACTTTGATTTTCAGACTTGGTTTTGTTATTTATAATTCAGGCTATCCTAGAATTTAAGACATTCTTACCTCGGGCTCAGATTTTAGACATGTGACATCACACCTGGCTTTTCCTGGTAAAATATGCATATGTATCCTAAAAGTTATCATTTTAACCTTTTTTAAGTATGAAGTTCAATGGCAGTTTATCTTCCCCAGCTGAACTATTGTATCTATTAAACAGTAACTCTCCATTAAAGCCAACCATTACCAGCAGCCCCTGGGCCACCACTATCCTACTTTCTGTCTTCATGAATCTCTCTACTCTAGGAAGTCTTATATAAGTGTAATCATCATACACTAAGTTGTCCTTGGCCTTTAGCAGTCATGAAGTCACCATTTTCCTAGTAACGTTAGTATCTACAGTGTGTAGGACCAAAGTATTAGACATGTCCTAACAGTTGGTCACTAGAAATTAAAAATAACCTAGATCTAAAGGTTCCTGTTTTTCTGGAGTCCATACATGAAGATTAGGTAGAACACTTTTTAATTCCTTTCTATTTCTTGTTTTCTAGCTTGTCTTTCTCCCCCCACCCCACCCCCTGCCCCCCATAGTCCTGGGTCTTGAGCACTGTCCTTAGATTTTCTCAAGGCTACAGCTCTACCACTTGAGCCACAGCGCCACTTCTGGCCTTTTCTATGTATATGGTACCGAGGAATAGAACCCAGGTTTTGTGCATGCTAAGCATTCTACCATTAGGCCAAACTCCTGACCCCTCTGTCTTTTCTTTTTACCTCTTTATTCCTTCCTTTTTCTCTTCCTGTCCTTCAGTTCCCTTTCCTTTGTACTTGCTACATAGCATTTTTCTAGTCAGCTACACCTCCAGTCCCCAATTGGCAGTAATTATTATTTTTGTTTTTTCTGGTAGTTACCTTTAAAACTTCAGAGATGGGCTGGGTATTGGTGGCTATAATTGATTGCAGCTACTTAGTAAGCTGAGGTCTGATTGGAGTTTGAAGCCATTTGGGCAGAAAAGTCAATGAGAATACTCTTCTCTCCAGTTAACCACTAAAAAGCTGGAAATAGAGCTGTAGGTTAAGTTGTAGTATGCTAGCCTTGAGCACAAAAACTCAGGGAAAAAGAAAGCCCTGGTGTTAAGTTCAAGCCCCAGGACTACCACACACACACATATACAAGTTAAAAGTTAAATTCATCCCTAGCAACACAAACATGCATATGCATACACACCTCTATTTCAGCTTGCTTAAACATTGAAAATCAGGCTATATATATACATATAAATATATACATATATATATACACACACACATGCACACAATACTAGAATTTTTTAAAATAACTTTGCAAGTAAAAAACAAAGAGTATGATTTTTTTTCATAGAAGACTTTTGTGGAAAGGGAAATGGAAAACTAACTGGAAGGAAAATGCTCCATTTGTCGTATGTGAGCTATGGGTTTCTGAGCTGGCCTTTCACTTTTCTTCATTAATTTAACTTGTCTAATTTGTGCTGGGTTGGTTATAGAAGTAGTACACAGTCTGGATGGGATGTATATTACAAGGAAGTTTTTTAAAACCTTTTTACTAATGCATGATTATAAGAGACTTTGAATATATTTTAAGTTTCTTTCTTAGAGTTTTTTTATATATACTTTTATAGTATACCAAATGCCCTTATAAAAGAAACTCAAGTATTTTGTGGCTTTTTATCCTTAGTAAAATCTTAATATTTTTTGTTAGTTTTGATATTTTGAATGGTCAAGTACTTTTGAATTATAACAGATTCCTTAGTCACCCACAAGCTGATTTCCTTTTTTTCCTTTTGCTTTTTATCTCCTGTAAATTAAAATTTTAAGTCTTTAGTGATCTGAAATTCAAAGACTAAAATACCGTACTTCGGTATTCATATTTCTCAGAGCCTTAGTTTTTTGTCAATAAACAGTTTGATTTGGAAGTGGGGATGTTACTTTTGAGATAGGAACCTCAGATTCTGTCTGGGCAAGACCTCACCTATGGTAGGCTTCCTGAGGTAGGATAATAGCCAAAGAACACTGCATTCAGTTCTCTGTTGAGAAGGAGTTACAGGAACATTTTTGCTTTGTTGACCTTGAGTTATGATCCTCTTGAGTAACTAGGATTACAGATGTGAGCCACCAGTGCCTAGCCCCAGGACCATGTTTGAGACAATCGATATATAGCATTTAATTAGGACCTTAGCTCTTCAGTGTCTTGTCTTCTGAATTACGTACTGTTTTTTTTTATTATTATTATTACTTACTGTTTATATTCAAAATTAAATATATCTTAGGAACTTATTTTTTTCATATATTTTTATTGTAATTAATAGAAGGGTTACATTATATTCATCAGATAGAAGGTACATTACTTCACAAATATTGATACCCTTTCTCATGTCCTGTTTCCCATTTCCCTCCCCTCCCCTCACAACTTGATTTCCCCCTTCCCTGTCCAATTTTAAACAACCAATTAAGCATATATAAAATATATCAGAATAACAAGGTGAAATATTGTAACAATATGAAATAACCAAGGGACAATAAAAGAGATGAGAGATAACATAATACATCAAGGACAACAATCACTCATTATATGGCTTTTGTTTCTATATCCTGGAGGTCCTTACATTTAGCATCATACTAAATGGCCTTATGTATCTAGATTTTGTTCTATTATGAATCTCTGCTAGGAGAGCCCAAGGTTCCTATTGATTATGACAAATGAGGGAGAGTGTTGGGCCTATATTCCTTTGAGTCTGCTTACTTCGCTTAATATGATTTTTTCTAAGTCTTTACATTTTTAGGAACTTTTTTTTTTTTTTGCCAGTCATGGGCTTGAGCTCAGGGCCTGAACACTGTCCTTGGACTTTCTCAAGGCTAGAGCTCTACCACTTGAGCCTCAGCACCATTTCCGGCTTTTTTCTATGTATGTGGTACCGAGGAATCAAACCTGGGTCTTCGTGCATGCTAGGCAAGCACTACCACGAGGCCAAACTCCCGGCCCTAGGAACTTATTTTTAACATCTATCAAAATATTAGTGCTGGTGGCTCATGTCTGTAAGAAGCTATAGAAAGCTGTGAATGCAGTTTGAGGCTACCCAGTCAGGAAAATCTGTGAGAGTCTTCAAAGAGTCAGAAGTTGAGCTGTAACTCAAGTGATAGATCTTTAGCCTTGAGCAAAAAAGTTCAGGGTCCTGAGTTCAAGCCCCAGGATCAACACCAAAAATTAAAAATAAAAAATACTAGAACAAAAACAGAAAATCTTTTTTTTAATTTTTTATTGTAATGTATAAAGGGTTACAGTTACATTTGCCAGATAGTAGGTGCATTACTTCTCACACATTGATACCCCTTCTCCTGTTTTTTCCCTATATTCTTCCCCCTACCCCTTCCCAATCATCTTGAAAATCAGAAAATCTAATTGCATCTTTGTGTACTAACTACCATGAAGCATTCAAAAATGAAATTAAGAAAGTAATTCTTGGGGCTGGGAGTTTGGCCTATGGTTCAAGTGGTAGAGAGCTAACCTTAAGCAAAAATGCTCAAGGACAGTGCCCAGGCCCTGAGTTAAAGCCCCAAGACAAATTTAATCAAAAAACATAAAGCAGGGCTGGGAATGTGGCTTAGTGGTGGGTAGAGTGCTTGCCTAGCATGCATGAAGCCCAGGGGTTCCATTCTTCAGTACCACCTAAACAAAAAAACCCAGAAGTGGTATTGTGGCTCAAGTGTAGAGTACTAGCCTTGAGCATAGAGATCCACTTCTGGCTGTGTGTGTGTGTGTGTGTAATGGTGATCATAGTCTCTTGGACATTTCCTGTTCAGTCTGGCTTTGAACGTGCATCTTCAGATCCACGTTTTCTTTTTGTTTGTCTGTCAGTTGTGGGGCTTGAACTCTGGGTCTGGGCTCTGTCCCTGATTCTTCAGCTCAGGACTACCGCTTGAGCCCCAGTACCACTTCCAATTTTCTAGTGCTATACCACATTCTCTTACCTGTTATGAATAATGCTGAAGTGAGCATGGAAATTATCTAATTTAATTTCCCATTGGTAGATTTTATGGAAGTTTTTAATTTTTAGAAAACCCTCTATACTGTTATATAAAGGCTATTACTAAATCTCTTGTGGTTTTGATAATAGCTATGCTATTGGGGGTAAACTCATATCTCTGTAGTTTTGATTTACATTTTTCTGGTGATTGTTTTGTTTTGTTTTTGCCAGTCCTGGGCTTTGGGCTCAGGGCTTGAACACTGTCCTTGGGCTTTCTCAAGGCTAACACTCTACCACTTGAGCCACAGGACCACTTCTGACGTTTTTTTTTTCTTTGTTTGTGATACTGAGGAATCGAACCCAGGTCTTCATGTATGCTAAACAAGCACTCTACCACTAGGCCAAACTCCCAGCCCGGTGATTGGTTTTTTTGCATACTTTTTAATGTTCCTATTGCTTACTTGTAAACCACAGGTTTTTATAATTCTCAGGGACAGTATACTCTTCAGATACTCTTCAGAACTATTGCTTATAAAACATTGTAGAAGTTCTGTCTTGGGAGAATATCATTCTTTTTTTTTTTTTTTGGCCAGTCCTGGGCCTTGATCTCAGGGCCTAAACACTGTCCTTGGGCTTTTTCCTCAAGGCTAGCGTTCTACCATGTAAGCCACAGCACCACTTCCAGCGTTTTTCTATGTATGTGGTATTGAGGAATCGGACCCAGCCCTTTATGCATGCTAGGCAAGCACTCTACCACTAGGCCAAACTCCCAGCCCTGAGAATATCAGTCTTGATGCATGTTTAGAAAGTCATTAATCTTTGGTGACTTTTTCCACATAATTATTTATTCTTTTGTTTTGTTTTGTTTTGTTTTTGTGAAGATTGTGTTGTTAGGATATATGTGAGATGGTTACAATAAGACATAGCTCTGGCATAAGAAACTGAAAGTCTATAGAGAGAATCTGATAAATAAAATTCCTATGATAGGTGATATATGAGATAGGGGAATGGTTACAGGAGGGAAAGAAAGGCCAGTAGCATAACCGAGTGGTAGAGTGCTTGCCTAGCATGCATGAAGCCCTGAGTTCGATTCCCTGATGTCACACAAAGGAAAAGCCAAAAGTGGTACTGTGGCCCAAGTGGTAGGCACTAGTCTTATGAAAGCCCAAGGACAGTGCCCAGACCTTGAGTTCAAGCCCCAGAACTGGCAAAAAGGGGGCAGGGAGGATGACTTCATGGAGGAAGAAATACTGAAGCTGAGTGTTGAAGGAGGAACAGGGGTTCCCTGGGGAAGGGGATGCAGATAGTAAAAGAATCTGTTCACAGGCTACTGGGACATTAGAATTCATCCTTTTGGTATGAATTGGAAAATGCTTAAGAGTTTTCAATTGAATTTAAACTGAACTTGTATGTAATATTATGTGTTGGTGGCTCAAACTCTTCAACCCTATTTTCTAGGAACTCGAATCATTTATGACAGAAAGTTCCTCTTGGATCGTCGCAATTCTCCCATGGCTCAGACCCCACCCTGCCATTTGCCCAAAATTCCTGGAGTCACCAGCCCTGGCACCTTAATCGAAGACTCCAAAGTAGAAGTGAACAACTTGAACAACTTGAACAATCATGACAGGAAACATACAGTTGGTAAGGAACTGCCATGCTGAGCACCAAGAAAGGTGGCTCTGGGAAACTGAATACTGGTTGGCTGTAAGTTGAAAGATGTTAATGCATGAGTAACTGATGTTTAGTTAAATGTCTTATAAGGTTCCCCATCTCCTACAAGGGTTCATGAAAAGGAGTTCCAAATTATAATCAGGTCTAGTTGGCTAGAGGAGAATAATTCAAAATTAACTAGAGATATGATGAGTCTTGAAGGTAACTGACAGTTTTCATTGGGAAGGGATCTTGACCTCTGCCCCATCCCCACCTCCCTCCCTCCCTCCCTCCCTCCCTCCCTCTCTCTTCCTCCTTCCCTCCCTCCCTCCCTCCCTCTCTCTCTCTCTCTCTCTCTCTCTCTCTCTCTCTCTCTCTCTCTCTCTCTCTCTCTCTCTCTCTCTTCTCTCTCTCTCTCTCTCCCCCCCCCCCTCTCTCTCACACACACACACACACACACACACACACACAGTGACATGGTCAGAGAGAAGGTTCTGGGGCATGGTCCAGATGTGTAATCTCATCTACTTAAAAGGTAGAGGAAGGAAGATGACTGTCTGAGGCTAGCCTTTTTAGTTTATCTGAAGAGAAACTCAGAAACAAAAGGACTCAAGGTCATGGTTCAAGTGGCATGTGCTTGCCTAGCAAGTATGAGACCTGAGTTCAATCCCCAGTACCACCAAAAGAAGAAAAAAACAGAACCTCATGTCTCCCTTCTTGTGGAAAATAGCCCTTTTTTGTTATAAGAATGGACATTGTTGTATTACAATAGTAGTATATACAGTTTGATTCTTGTGTTTTTTAGAATTGCCTTTAATATTTATATAAATGCCTTCTACACACAGACACCTTTATTAATAGAAAGGCTTCCTCACCCTGTAGATAAAAAATATTGAAACAGACATGGCAAGCTCTTGAATACACTTTGTGTATTGTACTTGTACTTAGTGACCCCTGGGCCTGAGCCAGCATTAGGTTATTTACAATTGCAGTTGAGTTTTTAATGGAGTAGAGCCCAAGTTCAAAGCCTTGGAAGAGTATCTGACACATGACCAAGACAGCTGTGTTGTCAGCATATGGACAAAGGGACTGGGACGGTTGACTTGTTACTCAAGGGGAAAGAACCCTCTCCCATGGGTCTGTGACTGATTTAATTTTCTCTGCGTGAAAAAAATCAGCCAAAGCAAAGTTGAATAAAAGGTTTTGAGGTTTTGTTTTGTTTTGTTTTCATTTGTTTCAAGTGTTGAGGCAACAGAAAATGGTACAGTTTGAATTATTTTGACCCTTGTATATAGAGAATGTCATTTAACACTTGCTAAATTTTTCGTTGCCTTCTTCTTACCCAGGGGATGATGCTCAGTTTGAAATGGACATCTGACTCTCCTACAAAGTATAGAAGAAAAGCAGCAACGTGGATGCCTGTGTGTACCTGATTTGGCCAATTGCATCTATAATTGAAGTCAGAAGCTGCAGTACCAGCAGTCTCCAATGCAGCCTCACCTCCCCCTCACCCTTCTGGTGCCAAAAGACAGAGGATAAGCTTCATCTGACCATTTTTTCTCCCTGTTTATTGCTCTCTGCCCAATTAGACAAATTAGTTTAAAGGCCCTTGTTTATTTCTGTAGAACGAACTAAGCATTCCTTAGAGGAAAACAGTTAAACTGTGGCTTCCTGGTCATTCTATTGAGAACTCCCTTTTTACTCTCAGATTTATCCCAATTGTAATATCAATCTGTCAACAACATCCTGACTAGGATGTCTGAAGAAGAGGTATGTTGCCTCTCTGCTAGCCCATTGGTGATTGATTTGGTGCTGGGGATATGACTTTTTATTTTGTTTTGTTTTTTAAATTTAAAGAGAGAGAGCTGCTTTCCCTTTTGCCTTGCTATTTGTCCTTAGGGACAGAGTGCAGCTTGCACAACTCTAGTAGCATTATTCTGTGACACTGTTTTGATATCTGCTTCCCCTCTTTCCTCTGGGAGGAATATCCTATATCTTTGGTATTCTAGTTCATCTTCCCATTCCTTGTCTTATGACATTTGTGCAGATATGCTTAAACTTTTCAGCAGAAGAGCACCCTTGGTACCTGGTATGATTGGCTCTTCCATTGTTTTTAGACCTGCTTACATCTTGTTACTGGCAGAGTCGTCTTGTACTATGCGATCCAGGTGATTTTGTTTGCTCCAGCGAGGGGCCATCTGAAATAGAGGGTCTTGGGCTTCTACTTGGAGGATAAGGCCTGATTGTGGTATTCTGCTAGATAATATCTGTGAGTCACCTCTGAAGAATGTTGAACCATTTGAGTACTCTCAGTGGTCACCATGTTAAAATCCAATGAACATTGATACTGAAGAATCGAACCCAGGGCTTCATGCATACTAGGTGAGCACTCTACGAGTAGGCCATACTCCTGGCCATTGGAATATTCTTAGAAAAGACCTACATTTTTTTTTCCCAATATGATTCTACTTTGGCTGGTGGGATAGATAAGGATGGATTTTAAAATGTGTTCCTTTCAACTTTCTTGCCATTGTTATTGTACTCTGAATTTTCCCTTTCCTTTCTTCCCTCCTTCCTTCTCTCCCTCTCTTCTCTTTCCTCTGCCAGGCCATTTCTCAAATATACATCAAAGATACCTCAATTTTTGGTATCTGATAATATCTGTCATTCTTCTTATCTGAGGAAGGACCTTTTATTTTTAAGATGACTACAGACAAACTTATTTTTAGATACTTTCCAGTACAGTTTTGGGCAGCAACTCTTAAACTAAACATCTTGCAGTGTTAGGAAGGTAAAAATGTCAGTAGGCAAATCCTGTGTCACTTACTGTCCTTTGTCTTCCCCAAGCTTTTCTGAGCTTACTTTCTTGCTTGAGTTTTGGATGTACATGTGTGGAGTTTGTAAAACTGGCCCATTCTGCCTTGGTGTGCATTGTTCAGAAAAGCCTCATTCTTGGCCTACACCTTTTTGTTATTCTTCCTCCCTAGCCTACTCTCCTTGGTAGAAAGACTGCTGCATTGTCCCTTCAAAGGAAGACAAGGAAAGTAGCCTCTGTTGCCCTGGCAATTTCTGATTGGACTGGAAGTCCTTACTCTTGTAGTAAGAGATCAGATCCCAAAGTGAAAGAAACAGACCTACTGGCTAGGAAAATGAAGCTGTTCTTTTGACTGTGGAAAGATCTTATTGTGAAGACATTTTAGAAGGAAGAGTGGAAGGACATCTATATAATGTTCTGGTTTTGCTACAAAATGTGAATAGTATGAAAACCTTTTGGTGGTGGTTATGTCTCAGGAAAAAGCTGGGTCCCCAATGTTTGGGGGTGCTTTGAGTCTCAAAGTTGATAATTGGAATTTTTTGTTTGCTTAGTGTATCTCTGTTTTGCATTTAGGTAAAATCCAAATTTTGTTCTACATGGTCCTAAAAAGCATAAGCTGGGCTATCGTTGACATAGGAACTTGCCCACAGCCTCATTTTACCTGGGAGCCTGGTTTTGGGAGAGTGGAGCTTTTCATTCTTCATACCCCAGCAGTGGCATCCTGAGGAAACTTCCTCCAGCTAAGAGCCAAAACTAGTGAACAGAGGAAGATATACTTGATCAAATTGCTAGCTATAACAGCTTAGCTTTTTCATGAACCCAACAGGGAATGGATTTATGAGAATTTAAATAATACTAACATACTATTTTCCCCTTTCTTACCATTCTGTCCCCTTCTTACCACTCTGCACTTGCCCCCCAATCAATGGGCAGGTGTCTGAAATTTGAGGGGAGTGTCAGCTGCATAACTCAGAAGCTTTTCTGTCCCTTACTTTTCTCTGCCAAGACCTTCTTGCTGCTTGGTGCAGTTCTTTCTGGAGGCCATCTCTGCAGGACATACTTTGATTTCCATAAATCATTGTGAAGATAATTGCACAAGAAAAGAAACAACTTACAACAGATGACATCTTTATGCTATGCCTCATAGGATTGTTTTCAGAGCAGGGCTTTGTCCAGAGGTAGTTTACCTCGGCATGTTTAGAAGTAACCTCACAGGTGAAGCTCTAAATGAAAATTGTAACATGACTTTTTATTGGGGAAAGAGGTACTTATAGGTAACCATCTGAGTGAGACAGGTCTTGTGTACTCTTGTGATCTCTTCTAATGGGGAACTATCTTTCCTACACTCCTGGGAACAATCAGTCTTCAGGAGAATTGGCCTCCCTCCAGATTGTAGCAAGAGACATACACATGATTCTCTGTGTGGCTTGCTGAGTTCCAAGCTCATGTTACAGCATTCTCAAGAATACAGGAATAGGGACACTGCTTCTAGATAATGAGCTCTCAAGACAAGTTTTATCCTAATACCTGAATGAATTACCAGTTTTTCAACAAATTGCCTATAAATTTACTATATTAAAGTAGCAAATATTTAGTCACTTTTTCCAAGATAAAGATTTCAGAGCAGCTAATTGTGGTAGTTTCCAGAGGCAAGACTTATTATGTCCAGCTGGAGCATCCCCTTCTAAATACCCTGTTTGGCTGTTGACAGAATGCTTTAGGTCCTGTTCAGATCTGTGTAGAAGTATCCTTACACATGATAGTGGCTCTCAGTGACACATACCAGAGAAGGATGCAGTTTGGGAGAATGTTACAACCATGACACTCAGTAACAAAGATAACCAACCAAGTGAACAGGGAAGTAGGTTGAATCTAAATAATACAAGTCTTGCTCCTAAAAACCATTCCCTTGACATATGTATCACCAAATTGAGAGAGAACACACCTTTCTTTCCTCAAATCTACCTGTTTTATATAGAAGTGGCAAAATAATAACAGTTCCCAAAACTAAAGTGTCTCTGTAAGTGCCAGCAGCTCAAGGATGCACATTTGAAGGTCTTAGACTTCATGACTGAGACTTAGTTGCCCTTTTATTTTAGCCCTTTTATTTTATTTTGACAATGAAAAAGAATTGAGGCCTTCCAACTGATACGTGGGAATTGTCAAGCAAATAGGGATTAGGTATTGAGTAGGAGAAAGTCATTCAGGTTCAGGTAGATAAACTGATATCTGGGAGTTATATTCTCACGAGAATCACTGGCTGGCTGCTCTCTGCTGTCTCTTACTAGCTCACAGGCTTGGGTCAAGTCTCACCTAAGAAACAACGTGTGTAAGCTAGGGAACACCTGAGATTGCTCTTGTCCATCCAGTGTGCAGGGAGGCTTTCTTGTCCTAGGTTTCATGGAAGACCAGTAGTACTCCTTTCATCCTCAAGAAAAGCTGACAGCTCGTCAGTAGCACATGCTCAGTGAATGCCGTTTGTTTCTGACACCATTCCTAAACACATCTTTAACAATTCAGATATTCTTATTTATGCTGAAATACTCTCCAGTGAATTTTGGTTTTCTTTCTAATAAGGAGTCTTTTTTTTTTTTTTTAACTTGGATTATTGTCACTTTGGGACTTTCAGACCTCACTTTCCCAATTCAGACAGCTTGAAGTCTCATATTCATTCAGAATGCAGCAAGTTCTATGGTTCCATTCACCTGAGTCCATCCTGCAGCCAGTGTGTGTGGTGCCTCCGGCACTGGACTCAGTCTGGGTGCTCCATGAATTGATGGGAATGTTCCAGGGAGGAGTCTCCTTCCCTTCCCCCAGTATTGGATGACAGCTGCTTGAAGCTGAGCTCTTCCCCTTTTACTGTCCTCTCTAAAAAGAAGGTGATTACTGCCCAGCCAGAACTACCTTTCTCCATGTGCTATCTAAACTGCATGTGTCTGGGCAGCTATTTATTAATCTGCGTAATCCAATCATTTGCCCACCCTTACTATCTGGGAGGGCAGTTTCTGTCTGAACCTTGACAGGCCATAGCTGCCTCACTGCTTTTTACCTCTCAGATTTTATAAGATGAAATCAGATTTTGATGCTGGCAAGTCAGTGTTCCTTAGAAAGCTTCTGCTCCGGGGGCATTTCCTGTTCTAACCCAGACTGCATCCTAGTAGTGGTTCCTTGAGTCTAGCTCAAGGAATGGTTGATCATGCTCATCAGTCCAGTTGGCCATTCATAACACCTTTTTCACCCTCTGGAATTTTAACTGTTTTCTCTAGGCTGGTCCTGGAAGTTGTTACCTTTTGGCAAAGCTTATAATTAGAAGCCTTTTGGATTCCTGTTCAGATGGCCTATGGGTTCTCTTTGCTAATGTCTGCCTGCCCTGGCAGACCATACTGTATGTCATGAGTGCCCAGTAGAAAATATTACTGAAGTGAAACCCATTTCCCAGGGCATTTAAAGTCTTACTCTGCCACCTTTCTAAGCTGGAAAGCTGGCAGAGATGCTGTGATACTTGATAGCTTGATAATTACTTGGCCATGTTAAAATTTCCAAAAGGAATTCTTGCCTGGTGCTCAAAGCCAAAATTCCTGGACACTTCAAATGAATCCAGCACAGAATATCTATTCTTGCCTCAGTGTATCCTAACAAACCAAACCCAAGCTCAGGCCAAGAGGACTTGTTACTGGAACCTAGAAGAATGGGGGAGGAATACTTGTGCCAGTGCCTTTCCTTCACCTGCAGAGCCATCTCTCCTCTGGGAAGGCTCCCTCTCCTGCCCTAAACCTGAAGGACCCCAGGGTTCTCAGGTTCAGGGTCCCATTTTAAGCATCTTTATAAATGTTTTATATAAGAAGCCCTTCCCTCTTTGGTATACCAGTTTCAGCCACACCCAATGGGAAGAACCTTTGGTCCTCCCCTCTTATCCATGTGTTGTCCCCTCAGCTCTCCCTCACACTCCGTGATGGCAGAGGGCACCTTGAGGCAGTTCTGGTATGATTCCATGACCAGTTTTTGTTTAACTGTTTTTCCGAACCAGCAGGTGTTTGGGAATTAGGGAAAAAAAAAAAATTCTCACCAACAGTTGCTGTTACAGTTAAATCAATTAAAGACCTTGAGTGTCAACTTGGTGATTTGGATTTGTTGTGTGTGTGTGTGTGTGTGTGTGTGTGTGTGTGTGTGTGTGTGTGTGTGTGTGTGTGTGATGGCCCAGGGCACATAGTAAGTATACTCTACCACTGAGTCACTCTCCAGCCCTGATCGGTGTTTTATTTTTTTTGTAATTTCAGATGACGGGTTAGAGATGTAGCTCCACCCATTGAATAAAAGTATCAGGTATTGAGTTCAATTCCCAGCCTTGCACAAAAAGAAAAATTAGTTGTGCCCCTTTTGAAGGTGGCTGGAAAGAGAAAAGACTAGGGACCACAGACAAGCATGTATATACTGAGCAAGATGCACCCAAGTAAGCCTTTGGGCATTGGCCTTTACGAAGCTCAGTCCTTCCCATCTGAGGATGGGCTGCCCTGACCCTTAGGAGCACTTGTTAGACATCTATCCTGCCTTAAACTTGCCTTGGTCATACTGCATGTACACCACCTTGCCTTAACACAGCAAATAAGTCCAGGACAAGAACTCAGTCCTTTTTAATGCTGAACATAATAAACAGAGGCCCACTGGATAAATTAGATTTGATGCCTTCCTGTCAGAGAAGAGTGGAGGTTTGGGATGTTACCTAGGAGTGCTGCTTCAGTTCCAGCTGTGTTAGGAGCTGTGTGCCACCTCCTGCAAGATTCTTAGATCTCAGCCTTGGGTTTCTTAAGACAGGGCTAATATGTAACTGCTGGATTGCTGGGAAGATCATGGAGCCACTTTGGTGATCACAGTGGTGATGTACCACTTTGGTATAAGAAGTTCAAAAACAGTTCTTGTCAAGAACTCAAGCCTGTATGAACAACCAGGCCACTTGGCTGTTCTCCTTTGCCCCTTTGTGCCTTTGTGCAGCCAGCAGCTAGGAAAGACCTTTAGGGCCAAAGCATATAAGTGTGACTTCATAAAGTAACAGAGTCTGTTATGTGGACATTCCTGTCCAGATTATAGTACTGTTAGGCCTACATCCATTTCCTCATCTGTTACCTGTGCTTCTTCTGTTCTCCTTATAGTATCTTATTCTCCTGGCTATTACTGGCCTACCTATATACTGGGCAAGAAAGGAGTCCAGTTTTTACCAGTGACTTCTGACTTAGCACTGCTTCACAAAACAGCAGATTTGCCTTGAAAGCAGTTAAAGTAACATGTTGAGTGCTAGGCTCAGGCAAGATAGTTCTTAAGCAGTCCTTTCTCTAAGATGACTAAGCTATCTGCCAGGCAGCCACTGCTGAGAGGTAAAACTGTTCCTGGGCTCCAGTGGGTGGTGGGTTTTTTTTTTTTAATACCTCTGGCACAACAGGTGATGTGCACAGCAAGCACCTGTCTGCAAAGGGAATTTTCCCATTTTGTGCCAGTGCCTTCTGCTGAAAACACTTTGTGACCATGCCTTCTGCTGAAAACAGGCCACGCCTTCCCAGCATAGAGGTGTGTCCTCCCATAGACAAAGAAGCTAGTGGTAAACACTCCCACAGGCCACAGCCACAAATAGTTTGACCTTTCTCATTCCTGCCCCCGCACCCCATACGAGCAATGTTGGTCCCGAGTAAAAATACTCCCAATCCCTGGGCTGAGACTTTTTAACTCCCTTGAGCTTCAGATTAGAAGTGGGGGAGGGGGAAGAGAAGGGTGTTCAGATGTTTGGCCTCAAGGGCCAAGGCTTAATCCAAAATTAGGTGAGTAAAGCCCTCTAGGTGCCGTCGAAGACTGCCCTTGAGGCTAGGGCTCTAGAGTCAGATTTTTCCGATTTTCCCAGCTCTTTTCCATGTAGCTAAACCTTTGAGTCTTTCAGGGAAGGGAATTGGAGTAGCTGATAGCTGAAGGCTAGCCAGGGGCTATGGTTGTCAAAAGTAATCCCACTATGACTGAATTGTGTTTACCTCCAGGCAGACATGTTTGGAAGTAAAGCAGCTTGCCTATGGTGCTGAATCGAGGCCTTGAGGCTTCTCAAGTTTACATCTGGCTCTAGCCATGCCTGGGCCAGGGTTACTTCCTTTGACTCAACTAAGACTACTGTGCTTGGCAGGGTTCCCCCACAGTTGGGAGTCCCTCTAAGGGCTGAGCACAAGTGAGGGGGCTTCCTGGGAAAGATGGGAGCTTGACTTCTATGGACTCATTCCAGCAAAGTGGCCTACTCAGCCTACCAAAGAAACTGCCCCCATTTTTGGTGATGTGCAGTGTACAACTAAGAGCAGACGGGTTACCTTTAGGGTCTCTCACCAGAGTAAGGAGATTGGTGCATGGGGTCTTCTAGAGCTTCCTACAGGAAGCTTGGTTGGTTTTTCCCATATTGCCACATGGAACCAAGTCCAGAGGAGCTAGTAAAGTTTAGCCAGAAAGGAAAGAGCTGGCTTTGGGCTTAGCAGACTTTGGAAGCATCAGAGGGAGAATGGGGGTAAGGCCCAGAGGACCATCTGCCAGCAGACCTTGCTGCTGAGGATTGAACCCAGGGCCTTGCATATGCTAAGGAAATTGACCCATTTTCCCCAGCCACTGACAAATATGAGTCATGAGTGTCACCTTTGAGGGTTTTGTGTGCACGTGCGTGTGTGTTAGTACCAGAGCTTGAACGCAGAGCCTTCATGCTCTTGCTAGGTTTTTTTATTCATAGTTAATATTCTACCTCTTAAGCCATACTTCCAGTCCATCAGTTTGCTGATTAGAGATGACATGGGTTTTTCTGCTTGGACTGTTCTCCAACAGCCATCCTCCAGATCTTAGCCCCCTGAGTAACCAGGATTATAGATGTGAACCACTCGTGCCCAGCAGTCACCTAGGATTTTAGATGAAGAGACTGAACAGTAATACACATCTCAATGGCTGAACTGTGACCACTCCTCTTCCATCTCCGGCCACCCAGGTAAAATTCTTCACCTTGGCTGGACAGGAACCGCCAAGGGTCTCATTCACGGTACACATTAAAACTGAGGTGAATTGTCACCAACTTTAATAGACGTGAGTCATGCCTGCCAAGCAGACTGACTTAGCGACAGTGTAACATGGCCAGTCCTCTTGGACAAGTTCCCGCCTCTCTTGTCAAAGGCGACAGCTGGCCTAGGAAAACTGGACAATGGTTTGATTGTAATTCAGTCGAGACCTTGCCTGGGGGCCTCGACACAGCCAACACATTGCTGCTAGCCAGCCAGAAAGATGGAGCTCCCCTCACTCAGTGTGAGGCAATGGGAGCCAAATGACCAAAATGACACTACTCTTTGGGGAAGGGCAGTGGATCAAAGACCACAAATATGATAGATGGCCTCAAAAATAAATGCACATATGCCCCCCCAACTTTGGCACACAGTTTCTAAGGGTTCACAAGTTTAAAACTTGGGGAAAGAGTTCTTGCACTTAAGCTTTTAGTTACCACTGTCTTTTTCAGTGAGCTCCCTACCAGGCTTCTTCACCCGTCTCCCTGACAGGGGCCTCTGGGCTCAGCAGACAGGACAGAGCCTTGCATTTGGAGTAGGCAGCCCTTCCTCTTCTAGTCTGACAGACACAGCTGCTTTTCCTGTTTCTCTTCCCTGGATAGATGCTGTCTTCCGGGAGCTTCCTATCCTTCTGGAGTACAGGCCAGCTTGGCCTTTCTCAGGGCCTGTCAGAGGCAGCCACACTCTTCCACAATCATGTCCTCATGGTGCTCCAGGAGCACTCTACCATTGTCCACATACAACATGCTTAGCGGCTTGGTCTTCACTGGGGCACAGCAGGTGGAAGGGACCCGGTGGGGCTGGTAGCGCTTCAGCAGACTCTAGAAGAGAGAGGATGAGAGGAAGGTCAGGTCAAATTCCAAGAGGCAGGACAGAATGATTTTATTTCTGGTTAAAGAGTGAAAGAGAGCTAGGCGTGGTGGCTCACACCTGTAATCCTAGCTACTCAAGGAGGCTGAGATCTGAGGATAACAGTTCAAAGCCAGCCCAGGCACTAAAGTCCTAGAGACTCTTATATCCAATTAACCACTAGAAAACCAGAAGTGCTTTTGTGGCTCCAGGGATAGGGTGGTAGCCTTGAGCTGAAGAGTTCAGGGTCAGAACCCAGGCCCAGAGTTAAAGCCCCATGACCGACCCCCCCCCCACACACACACAAAAAAGACCGAAAAAGAATGAAAACCAATTTCTGGGACAAACAGAGGAAAAATTATCTTCACAAAAGGATCAGCATGGAGCTGGGAGCGTCGCTTAGTGGTAGAATGCTTGCTTAGCATGCATGAACCCTTGAGTTCCATTCCTCAGTACCACATAAAACTGAAAAAGCCAGAAGTGGTGCTGTGGCTCAAGTGGTAGAACACTAGGTTTGAGCAAAAGAAGCTCAGAGACAGAGCCTGGGCCATGGCAAAGCCATGGGCCTCAGGACTGGCAAAAAAAAAAAAAAAAGGATCAGCATGTCATGAGGTCATGTCATCAGTTATTAACATCTCAAACTTTAGCTTTGTTTTGTTTCTAAGCAGAGAGATTCTAAAAGTTACAAGTGGGCTGTGGATATAGCTCAGTAGTAAGAACACTTGTTTAGCATACACAAAGCCCACATTCTGTTTCCAAGAGCCCTAAAAAAACTTGAAAGTTTGCCAGGCACCAGTGGCTCATCCTCTATGGCATCTCTTGATAAAGGGCGAAGAGAAGGCTCAAGAAAAGCAATGACTGACTATTGGAATTGCTAATGAGGAGGAGTCACGTAGTGTGACTGAGGAGGCCTCTCCAGTCAGATTTCTAAATTTCCTTTCCTAGAAGGATACGCCTGCCGAGTAGCTTGAGGCCTTCAGTGCTATCCACACCCCCTAAGGAAACAGTGCAACAAAGCTACCCCGATTCCGCCCTGGACATCTCTATTTTCTTCTAGGACTTCGCACAGAATCTGGCACATTGGAGCACTGACCCAAGCCTGGGCACCATACCTGGATGTATGCATGGTTGGTGGGGTGAAACTCCTCCCCTACAGGGTTAGGACACTCCCCCTCGCAGCGGTAGGCATTGTACTGCTTGGGGTAGATGATCCAGGAGCCCCAACCAATCAGGTTGAAGTCCACCTGGAACTTGACTTTTCGACACAATTGGCTTCTGTCTGGCTGTGGATGTCGTCGGTGCCTCTTGCCCCACCAGCTCCTCTCCCGGGACAGTTGACCTTCCTGAGCCCGCCAGGAGCTCTCAGCTTCCCATAGCAATGTGGCACCACCCAGCCGTCTTTGCTCTTGTGACAGGTTAGAGTAGAGCATAAGGAGCACGTCCATGTTGGTGACAGGTGGGGAGGGCATCTGCTGCTGGCACTCTGTCCTCACACTGGGCATCTGTTCTTCCAGTGCCCGAGGGTCCTTCAGCCATTTAGACAGTGGCCTGGTCACCTCTAGGACCATGCTGCCTGAGGAAAAGGTAACTTGGGATGGAGTGACAATGAAGCTCTCCATCTGGAAACGTTCCGGACATTTAGCCAGGTCCTCCTCTGCATCCACCTTTGGCTGATGGAAGATCTTGATGGTGAGCTGACCCTCAGGGAGATCTACAGGGCTGGACAGCTGCAGCCTGAGCTCAGCCCATGCCAGGTTCTCCTCTTGGCTCAGGAAGGAGAAATCAAAAGTGAAGGTCCAGTTCTGCTCATCTACCTCCACATCTAGGGGGGAGAAAAAAAAAAAACAGCAGGAAATTGGTGAGAAGGACTCCCCCAGCCTGAATCATATCACAAACCAAACCACAATCCTTTTTTTTTGGCAGGGGGTATCATTCATGGGATTTGAACTTAGGGTGCTACTCTTGAGCTTTTTCACTCAAGGCTAGTGCTCTAGCCTTGAACCATAGTTCCACGTCCAGTTTTCTGGTGGTTAATCAGAGATGAATCTCACCAACTTTCCTGCCTGGACTGGCTTTGAAACAGGATCCTCAGATCTCAGTCTCCTGAGTACCTAGAATTACAGGTGTAAGCCACCAGCACCTGGTTTACTTTTTTTGTCAGCCACCTGTCATGTTTGCCCCACCTCTTCTATCTACTGAGACATTCGAGTACATATTAAGGATGGGGGAAAAATGATCTTTTATCTAGGCTGAGCTATAGAACATTAGCCTTGAGTAAAAAGCTCAGTGAGAGCTCAAGGTGCTGAGTTCAAGACCCTCTCTTGTTGGTATAAATGTTAGGTACAGCTGAGTTTAAAAAAAAAAAAAGTGACCTTGCCTTAGCACTGGTGGCTCATGCCTATAATCCTAGCTACTCAGGCGGCTGAGATCTGAGGATCACAATTTGAAGCTGTTTTGGGCGGAAAAGTCTGTAAAACTCTTACCTCAAATTAACCACTCAAAAATCAGAAGTGGAACTATGGCTCAAAGGGGTAGAACACTAGCTTTGAGCAAAAAGAGCTCAGGGATAGTGTCTAGACCCCGAGTTCAACCCTCACGAATGACCAAAAAAAAAAGATCTTCAACATTTTTCAAGTTAGTTTCCTTGTCTTTGCAATAGGAGTAATAACAGTGTTCATCTCTGTATTATCACAAGGATATAAAGAAATGAAAGAGGTTTGATAATTTCTTGCTAAGTAAAAACCAGGTTATTTATTATAAACAAAAACAATGAGTTTGTAACCTGCTTGTGAGTAGATCATCATAAGATTGTTAAGTACAACCTAGGGGAACCACAGAACAGCTTTTTTCTTTTTTTTGGTCTGAATGTGGCTTTCTCGGGGAAACCGTGTCTGTTTGTATTATAGAAGGCCAGTTCTGAGCTTCAGCCTTCGGCACATCTCCAGCTGTCCTTTCATTTCCACTTCTCTCCTCATTAGCACCTGCAGGAGGCAATAACCGGCCCTGACTAGCGACTTTCCCCGGAGGTGTGGGGAGGACGTCCTTGGTCACATTCCTCTCTCCCACCTGACTGGGAGTTAGGTGGCACCTCATAGCAATTCCTATGCCAGCCGGCCTTGATCTGAAGACATTTTATATCAAACACTTGCAAATGGCCTTCTAGAGGAAGATACTCCTGCTTAAAGATTAAAAGCAGAAGCCCGGGGACTCCCTATAATGGTTCAGATTCTGCCACTTGCTGTTTGATATTAATGTTAAGATACTTTTCTTTTTTGAGCCTCAGTCCCCCTTCCTTCATGAAAGGGAGATGATAAAAATGACCACTTCTAGAGGCATTAAGGTTAACTGAGATAATATGCAAAATGGTTTGTTCAGCACAGCTACCCCCCAAAAAAAAATCAATGACTAAGTGGTGCTGTGATAGTGCTCAAGTGACAGAGCACTAGCCTTGAGCTGAAGAACAAAACCCAGGCCCAGAGTTCAAACCCTATCACTGACAAAAAAAACAGAAATCATGAATGTTAGCTGACTCAGGGTCACCCATAGGGGTGTACATGGGGTGGCGGAGGGGGAAGAAACTGCTCTTGACAGTGGAGTTGGTCTGTGACTGCTCCACAAGCCTGCTCTCAACCCAGCCCTCTGTCCAAGGGTTCTTTTTTTTTTTTTTTTTTTTTTTTTGCCAGTCCTGGGCTTGAGCTTAGGGCCTGAGCACTGTCCTTGGACTTTTCTCAAGGCTAGAGCTCTACCACTTGAGCCTTAGCACCACTTCCGGCTCTTTCTAAGTATGTGGTACCAAGGAATCGAACCTGGGTCTTCATGCATGCTAGGCAAGCACTCTACCACTAGGCCAAACTCCAGGCCCTGTCCAAGGGTTCTTGACAAAGTGCTGACAGGGTCTCCCAATGGACTCTGAACTATTTTAGAACTTAGTAACTGCCAAAAGACTAGGAACTTCTGAAGCCAGATATAAGGCTCGACTATCCTCCCCCCAACACACAAAAAAGTCCCCAAATAATGTAACTAATATGATTTGGGGTGGGCAGGAAGGGATCACAACGCTCTGAACCCTGTCCATCCGTTCCGTCTTGGCTGCCCACAGTCCAGGGTTATCCTATCTTGACCCACTTCCAAATCTAAAGAAGGAAGTAGTTGGAGCATGGGTTCTCCACTTCCCCTCCTAGCCCGGGGTCTCAGTAGAAAAGATGATAGACTGTAAAAGTCACAACTACTCACTACTTTCCACTGCCAAGGGCTTCACAAGAACTGTCTTCTTAAATCAGATAAGGAAGCTGAAGGGCCAGGGTGAAGAAGGATAGACAGTGATGCATACACACACACAATCCAGTTTGCTCGGGCTCCCATCTTGCTCTTTATGCAGCTGGTAAGTATGCCTCAGAAGAAAGGAGCCAGCTTAGGATACCCCTTCTCCAGACTGACTGTTTGGGCTGCTCTTAGAGAAGGAAGCTATCTATTACAATAGTCACAACTTAAAAATGGTTTACATGAGCTGAACATGGTGGTATATGCCAGTAGTCCCATCAACTCAGTAGGGGGAGATTGGAGAAGAAACCAGAACAAAGATAATGAGACCTGGTTACAGAAACAAAATATAAAAACACAACACACACACACACACACACACACACACACACACACACACACACACACACAGTGCTGGGAGCTCCGCTCAAGTGTTGGAGCACTTGCCTGAGGCCATGGATTTAACCCCATTACCTATTAAAAAGAAAAAAGTTGAAGGGTAGTATGCTTTGTTATGCATGTTTGCACACTCATCTAAGCCAATGAACAGTTCTCTCATCTACCAAAGAGAAAGCAGACCAGTGAGCCCTCGGTGCTACAAACACAGTCTCTCCAATACCTACAAAGAGGTGACATTGTCCAAAAAGAAATGTGCTCTTCACCTGACTTGTGTAACTATAATAAAACAATTATTTATTTTATTTTATTTTTCCAGTCCTGGGCTGGGGCTCAGGGCCTGAGCACTGTCCTTGGGTTTTCCCAAAACTAGAGCTCTACCACGTTAGCCACAGCACCATTTCTGGCTTTCTCTATGTATGTTATATGGAGGAATCGAACCCGGGTCTTCATGCTTGCTAGGCAGGCACTCTACTACTAGGCCAAACTCCTGGCCCAATTTTAAAAGATTTTTAAAGAAAGGAAAAAAAAATCAAGAACTTTCCATAAAAACCTGAACGGGAATGACGTGCCCACCTTCCTTTCCCCCCGCGGTGCGTCTTCGTCTTTTGGCGGAGAGGCTGATCATCGGTCCAACAGATTTACTATGGCTTCGCCCTCGTCTGGCTGGTCCTCAGATGACCCTTCCGGAGAGGGTCACTGGCTGTCTTACCCCAGACGCCGCGGGCAGGGAAGCTTGGAGCCCCGCCTCCAGGCCACGAGGGCTGGCAGGCGGCGGACAGATCAGATTGGCGGATGTGGATTGCGCCCCAGTCCTGGGGTGGGCCGTCTGGCCCCCGCCGGCCGAGGAAGGGGCAGGGCGGGGCGGCAGAATGGTCCAGGTGGCGGGTGGTGGATTTGCACCAGGGAAGGGGGTCCCGGGTCAACGCCTCTTCTCTTTGGCACCCACCCACCGGGCCACCGCAGTGGGTGTCCAGAACGCACGGCGACTTTGCTCGTTCTGAAGAGACGCTCAGGTCGGTGCGGTCCTGAGCCCACACACTCCTGGTCCCGAACCAGGCTCGTAACACGGGGTCACCCCAGACACCTGACAACACCAGCCCGGGCTCGACGGCCCAAGGTGGTCTCAATTGACCCCGGACACCCCATCCTTAATCTCCGATTTGTGAGTTTAATCCTTGATGCCTTCTCCAGAGACTCCTAACGAACGACAGACTCGGGGACCCATTCACCCTCCCTAGGCAAAAGGAAGTTCAATAAGATGATCACAGCAATAATGGCCTTTTAGTATTCTAAGCCGGGTCGAGGGGTGAGCGTTTGTCTGAGCGTTCATCACCGACCCCTCTCCACCGTCCTCTGCTCAAATGAGGACGCCCAGGTGCGTGACGCAGGGCCAGGTGAGGAGAAGCGAGGCGACCAGACTCCTCCCACCACACCCCCTGCACTACTGCGCTCTGAGCACCCCAACTCAAGATGTAGGAGTCACTGGTCTCAGTTGGAGACGTCACCTAGGCCCTGCGCCCCAAGGCTGCGGACGCGTCAACACCAGCAGAGGCAGACACTGGATATGCCCTTTGAGTCCTGGACCGGGTAAGTACGCCCAGGACCGCAGCCCCCAGCTGCAGCTCTCCGCGCTCTGCTAGACAGCCGAGGCGGGTGGTGGCCTGAGGGGTCCCCGGGTACGGGCGGGGCGCGCAGCTCACCTTGCGCCTGCAGGCTGCGGATGATGTCTGCCCGGGGCAGCGGGTCGCGATAGAGGCTCAGCATGTACGCCAGAGGGGACGGCGACGAGGGCTGTCCCCGAGCCCGTAGAGGCACCGCGGCCACCGTGGTGGCTCGGGCCAGGAGCAGGAACCACCAGGCGTGCAGGAGGAAGGGCAGGTGAGGGGCGCGCATGGTGGGGTGGCTGGAGCTGAAAGCTGCATCTCCGCCCCTTATATGCTGGGCCGCCGCTGCCCCGCCTCCGCCCAACCAGTCTCCCAAGAAACTTTAAGAACCTATAGCCCCCCCACCAGGATGGGAGGGGGGAGGGTCCCCGGAGTCCCTGCTGGGGAGGTTGACCTGCGGCTGCAAGAAAAAGAGCCCTCAAATCGGGGAGGGGGAGGGAGAAGTTGGGTTGGAATCCAGGGTAAATCTGGACTCCGGGTTTGCAAGTCTGGGAGGCTCCACTCCCTGGTCCTCTAGCTAGGACAACCTTAGAGACGAGACAGAGCAGGCTTACCCTCTGCAACCTCTCAGCTCAAAATGGCAGTTTTCAGCCCGGTGCCGGTGACTCACACTTGGAATCCTAGCTACTCAGAAGACTGAGATCTGAGGATCAGGGTTCAGAGCCAGCCCGGGCACTAAAGTCCCTGAGACTCTAATCTCCAATTAACTACTCGAAAACAGGATGTGGCGCTGTGTCTCCGGGGACAGGGTGGTAGCCTTGAGCTGAAGAGCCCAGGCCCAGAGTCCAAGTCCCACGACCTACAAAAAGAAAAAGAAAAAAGAATTGTAATTTCGTGTGCTGGAGGTGCCGTCGTGCCCCGGTACTACACTCAGTACCACAAACACCTGGAGTCTCTTGCCCCCTCCTCTCAGGTTCAAGAAGCTGGTCTGGCTCAAGAAGCCATAGGGAGTGTGTGTGTTCTCCTCCGTTGTCTCCCAGGGCTTATCTGGAAGCCTACTTGCAAGAACTAAGGTGAGGACTCAGGGAGGAATACCAGCTTCAAATATGGAAGTGCTCCCTTGGGAGGCAGAATGAGCAGGAAGGTTTCAGCATTGGGAAAGAGAGTGGTTTGCTTAAGCTGGAGCTCTGAGTGGAACCAACCTGGACTCAAGTCATCTCAATGATTCAGAAGAAAAGATGCTTCCCCTCCCCTCCCATCTTGCAAGCCTAGCAGGGCCACAGGAAACCTGAATTTTAAGCTCAGGCCCCTTCATTCCATCTCCCTAGTCCCTGCACCTTACGAACCACCGAGGAAGGAATTAAATCTTGATCATTTGTTTACATAAAAGTAACTTTTATCAGACCTGTTTCTTGTTCAATATAGTCATGGGTGCGGAGAAATGTCATGTAAATAGGACTGATGTTAAGGGTAGAAAAAATCATCATGTATAAATTGTTCATATCAGGATTAAGGGTAAAGATGTTTGAAATCACAGGAATAAACAAGTTAGGAGAAGGATCTTGATAATGGAATTGGTTGAAAATATGTCTCAAGGGTGCAAGTCTTGACATGCTACTAAGAATCACTGTTAAAACATGATTATAATAATGTTAGTATATTACTTTGCTAAGAAAAACAGAGTGAGCAGGCTGGTGGCACATTCCGCAGGTGAAGTTCTTTGCCTAGCCAGCCTCCAGCCTCAACAGGGAAGATCAGGGCTAGAATTACCTTTAAAGAAATGTAAATTTCTCCCATAAGTGTCTGGCCTCTGTTTTCCTCAATGCTGAAGGGCTTTCTAATCGGAGGCTCCCCACCCCCATCCCTGTCCTTGTCCTTGGCAAGCTTCCACAAGCACATTAAAAGCTTGCTAACATTTACCAAACGCCTACTATGTGCCAGGCTCTTTTACAAGATGCCTGCAGCTCCAAAGAGCCGCAGACTCAGACCTGAGCAGGTGCTAGAAGATAGAAGGCGGCCCAGCAGGCTCTCCCAGGACTGCAAAGCTGCTGTGTCCTCCCAGGTGGCAGTCTCACCCAGCTGGAAGGGGTCTCACCTACTTGAAGTTGCCCAGTAGTTTATTCTGCTATTCCACCAAATGTAGAGTTGAGACCAAAGAAATCTCTCTGAACTCATCCAGGATGGCTCTCTGTATTTCCACTCTGTGTCTCTGTCAGAGAAGATGCATCATCAGGGGTGTTAAACTCGATTTCTATGAGTCCCAGCTAGACTCAGAATTTGAATTTGTAGAGAGGGTGTGGAAATTTGCATACTTAAGCACCCTAGTGGTTCTTTTTCATAGGCTTCAGGGAGCTGGGTGGGCCAGGGTTCTAGTTGTCTCTCTATCCCATCTCCTACCACAATTCATTTTCCAATTTGGTAAAACTAGCTGGAGATACCTTTCCCTTTCAGATGAAATGGATGGAAAAATGCTTTGCAAGTCTTGAAACCTGATTAAATTCTAAAGGATTATACATACGGATATTATTAAGGGTGTTTCTGGTGGCTGTATATCTGCCTAGCCTAGGGGCTTACTGGCTGACAACTGGGGACTCTTTGCTAGAGGCAGAGGATCCAGGCATCTTGATCATTTGCATATGTAAATCAAACAGTCCTAGCTCGAAGTTAGTGCTGTTGGAGCTTGTGGCCAGGATGTAAGCACAAAAGTGAAAGGAAAGCAGGCTCCTGTTGATTCATCCTTGTAATCCTAGCTACTCGGGAAGCTGAATCTGAGGATCACAGTTCAAAACAAGAGAGGACAGCAAAGTCTATGAGACCCTTATCTTCAAGGAACCAGCAAAAAGCTGGTTGTAGAGCTGGGGCTCAAGTAAGTGGTAGAGTACTAGCCTTGAGTGGAAAAGGTAAATGAGAACACAAAACCCTGAGTTCAAGACCCAGGACCAGCACATACATACATGTGCACAGGAGCACGTCCACGCACACACAAGTAATAATGGTAATATTTGTTGACTAGGAATGTATCAAGTATTCAGATAATCCTTGCATTGACTTTATCAGCATCTCCACTTCAGAGAGGAGGAAAACAGAAGCTCAAGGGAACAAAGTCCCTTGCTAGGGGGTCACACACATAGTAGAGGAAGCAGCCAGCAGGTGAAGGGTAGTAGGTTGCTTCTCACCTCAACCCACATTTTTAGCACCTGGTGCTTCTGTAGAAGAGGAATGGAAATGTTTCTGTGTTTTCTAAGTTCTCCAAGTCTTGCCTTTCCTCAGCTGGCCGCTGCAGACAGAGCTGGTTTCTGATGTGTATTGGCCCTGAGTTGCCTGGGCATCTGGAATTCCTCTCACACTACAAGAGCCACTGGACTCGCTGACAAAGCTCATTCATCTCCAGACTTTCCTAAGCTCTGGCACCGTGGAAGAAGCTCTGGCCTCTTCAAGAGTTGGTCTAATAACCATCTTTCTTTTTTTAAGGACATTGGTTCATACAGGTCTGTTTTCTGCAAGAAAAAAACAGAAGTGTCCTTTTTCCCACTTGAGAAATGACACCTTTTCACTTCCCCTGGCCTAGACAGACTGACCGACAGCTCACCTGACCTGGGAGATAACCTCTGAGGCCAGCCCAGCTGGCTGGAGGGTTGGGACCAAAGTCCCTTGAAGTCCCCCAGAGCTAGCCACATTGTGACTCAGGGGTCAGAGGATCCTTCTCTCTCACTACGTCCCGTCTTGAAGCATCCTGCTTGCTTGAATATAAAATGGAGGTAAATGGTAATATCTAGTTAGCAATGATTTCATAAATAGTATGCGTACACAGCATTTGGTCATTTTTATTTATTCACTAAGCAGATTAAATGTAAAGCAGACTTCATCTTGCCACGTGCTGGTGGCTCATGCTAATAGTCTAGCTACTTAGGGGGTTGAGGTCTGAGAATCTTAGTTCAAAGCCAACCTTGGCAAAAAAGGAGACTCTTATCTCCAATTAACCACCACAAAGCTGAAGTGGAGCTGTGGCTCAAGTGGTAGTACACTAGCATTGAGCAAAAAAGCTCAGAGATGAGCGGGGAGTTTGGCCTAGTGGTTAAAGTGCTTGCCTAGCATGCACGAAGACCGGAGTTCGATTCCTCGGTACCACATACATAGCAAAAAGCCAGAGGTGGTGCTGTGGCTCAAGTGGTAGAGCTCTAGCCTTGAGAAAACCCAGGGACAGTGCTCAGGCCTGAGCCCAAGCCCAGGACTGCCAAAAAAAAAAAAAAAAAAAAAAAAAGCTCAGAGTTGCTGCCCAGACTCTAAGTTCAATCACCAGGAACAGCTCGCACATCTAGAAAGATTTAAACATCTTTGGATTTTGGTACTCAATAAGGTAGGGGGAGGTTAGAGGTCCTGGATCAAATTTGCAGGCGTATATGGACAATTGTGTCCACACAGGTGAGGCCTCCCTGGAGAAGGAATTACATAGCAACAATTGTGGGGCGTTGGTGCCTCACACCTGTAATCCTAACTACTCAGGAGGCTGAGATCTGAGGATCAAGGTTCAAAGTCAGCCTGGGCAAGAAAGTCTGTGCGATTCTTATCTCTAATTAATCACCAGAAAACCAGAAGTGGGGCTGTGACTCAAAGTGGTAGCCTTGAGCAAAAGAGTTTAGGAACAGTGATCAGGCCCTGAGTTCAAGCCCTATGATTGACAAAAAATAAAAATAAAAATAAATAAGTAGCAACTGTTTTCTAGGGTGTGAGTACCTGCCTGTGCTTACAGCACTCCTGACACATAGACACAGGCTGTTTGTCAAGTGGCTGGACTCTCTTCTGCCAAAGCAAGGAACACTTCTCCCTTCCCTCGATGCGTGTGCTGTCTCCACTGTATCTAGCCCAGGCAAAACAATAATGAGGCCTCGTTTCCACCAGAAAGCAGGCCATGGTAGTGTGTACTCGTCATCACACATACTAAGAACATGCCTGGAGTGCACCTCTCAGCTCTGGGTCTCGGCCTCCAGTCCACTGGGTAGGGTAGAGAGGGGTGGGTGTATACTGAAAATGGGTTACAGAAGAGATAGAGGTATAATGAAGTTACAAGCAAGAAGCCCTGCTTAGTGGCAGGGGTTATAAAGCTCTGTGATCAAACCCCAGAACCACCTGAAAAATAAGAAAAGAGAACGCCTGCTAGGCACTACTGGTTCAAGCCTATAATCTTAGCTATTCAGGAGGCTGAGATCTGAGAGTCATAGTTCAAAACCAGCTCAGGCAGGCAAGTTTGTAAGACTCTTCTCCAATTAACTACCAGAAAACCAGAAGTGATGCTGTAGATCAAAGTGGAAGAGCGCTTGAGCAAAAGAGCTTAGGCTCTGAGTTCAAGCCCCATGACTGACTTGCAAAAATGCAAGACCCTATCTTGTTCACATTTTTTTTGCCAGTCCTGGGGCTTGAACTCAGGGCCTAAGCACTGTCCCTGGGCTTTCTCAAGGCTAGATGTCTACCACTTGAGCCATAGCACCACTTCCAGCTTTTTCTGTGTATGTGGTACCGAGGAATTGAACCCAGATCTTCCTGCATGCTAGACAAGCACTTTACCACAAGGCCAAACTTCCAACCCCCCTTGTTTACTTTTTTTTTCCCCTTGTTTACTTTTAACTAAATTTTTTTTTAAAGACCAGAGGCATCGCTCAAATGGTAGAGTGCCTAGCTAACAAAAGCAAACTCCTGAATTCAAACCCCAATACTGCCAGAAAAAAGCTTCCCCACATTTGGCTATTTAGCAGAGCCCCCTCCTAAATAAAGTATCATAGAGTAGTTTTCCAAACTCCCTTTGATGACAACTACAAAGGGTTTGCTCTCTAGAATTGGGCTCGTAATTCATTTATCTTCAAAACTCTAGTCCTGATTCATATAGACCATTACATGCTGTGATCTGCTTCCATAGTTACAGAATCAGCTCAGAAATGATAGAAGTAGGGGCTGGGAGTTTGGCCTAATGATAGAATGCTTGCCTAGCATGCACAAAGATCCGGGTTCGATTCCTCAGTACCACATCCATGGAAAAAAGCCAGAAGTGGTGCTGTGGCTCAAGTGGTAGAGTTCTAGCCTTGAGAAAGCCCAAGGACGGTGCTCTCAGGTCCTGAGTTCAAGGCCCAAGACTGGCAAAAATAAATTATAGAAGTGGGTCCAAGTATAGGCTTTCTGTCTTTCTTTCTTTTTTGTCAGTCATGGGGCTTGAACTCAGAGCCTAAGCTCTTTTGCTCAAGCGCTCTTCCACTTTGATCTACAGCATCACTTCTGGTTTTCTGGTAGTTAATTGGAGAAGAGTCTTACAAACTTGCCTGCCTGAGCTGGTTTTGAACTATGACTCTCAGATCTCAGCCTCCTGAATAGCTAAGATTATAGGCTTGAACCAGTAGTGCCTAGCAGGCGTTCTCTTTTCTTATTTTTCAGGTGGTTCTGGGGTTTGATCACAGAGCTTTATAACCCCTGCCACTAAGCAGGGCTTCTTGCTTGTAACTTCATTATACCTCTATCTCTTCTGTAACCCATTTTCAGTATACACCCACCCCTCTCTACCCTACCCAGTGGACTGGAGGCCGAGACCCAGAGCTGAGAGGTGCACTCCAGGCATGTTCTTAGTATGTGGGAGTCTCTATGATCTCTAGCTGCCCTGTTGCTCATAGTCCTCCAAACTTCCCAGACTCTAGGCTGGAACTCCGGCCTCACAAAAATAACTGTCCCTCCCCAGAGTTCAAAGCTGTTCTTTTTCTGCCTCGATGATTTGGTTCCTTCTTTATTTATACACAACATTCCCATTAGCTGGGCTTGATGGTGTGTCCTGTAGTCCCAGATACTGATGGCAATTTGCAACCAGGTTTTTAAAAGTTTTAAGTAAACTGTCAATAGTAAAAATGTGTGTTTTTGCATAAGGTAGATAGCCTTTCCCTATAGAAATAGAAAGGTTTGGGGCTCTCATTTTAATATGGTAAATGTCTCCAAAAACTGTTTCATTTTTGCCTAAGACTAGGTATAGCCAGTCTGGGCAACAAAGTCTCCAATTAACCAGCAAAAAGCTGGGAGAGGAAGCTGTGGCTCAAGTGGTAGAGTATCAGCCTTGAGCAAAAATGCTAAGGAACAGCTCCAGGACCTGAGTGCAAGGCAGTTCAAGCCCTAGTACCAGCACATATGCACACATACACATGCACGTGTGCGCATGAGCAGGCATGGATGTGCACATACACACACACACACACACACACACACACACACATATACACACACGATCAAGTGTAAAATTGATCCCCGATGGCTACTTTCTGTAGTAGGGTCTGTTCACTGCAGTGTGCCAGGGCTCAAAAGTCTGTTAACCATCACACCTAAAGACCAATGGGTTTAAGACTCTGTTCTATGCTGGGGGAGAGAAAGCCACCCTGGAGTTAGGATTCCAGCCATTATCCTGGGTCACAGGGCCTAAGATGTGGGTGGATTGTGGGGTGCCAGGCCCAGGCAAGAGTGAATAAGAAGGGCTTCATCCTGAGCATGCACCATAATACACTGCCATTACCCAGGGGGCCTATGAACTACATGGGGTGCTTACTTTCATGTTACTGGAGTAGAACCGAGGCTCAGAGGGATAAGGGCATACCCAAAGTGGAAGTGCTGGCACATAGTAAGGCATGATGGGCCTTAAGTCCATCTAAATTGGAAGCTTTGACTGGATGCTGTCATGGTCCTTGCACTGTCAATTTTAGTTCCCCTACACACAGCCCTTTGTCACCCCATCCTGCCAGCAAGGACCTCCTAGGCTCTGCCATGTCCCTGGACTCCTGTTCACCACAGCACTTGTGGAGTCAGAAATTAATTACCTTGTAGCCGGGTGCCTGTGATCCTTGCTACATAGGAAGCTGAGATCTGAGACTCCCCGTTCTGAGCCAGTCCAGACAGAAATGTCCCCGTGAGAGTTTTATCTCCACTAAACTACTCAGAAAAAGCCAGAAGTGGCACTGTGGCTCAGTGGTAGAGCACTAGCCTTGAACACAAAGAGGCTCAGGAACAGTGCCCAGGCCCTGAGTTCAAGCTCCAGGACTGGCAAAAAAAAAAAAATACCTTTTTTATTTTGTTTTTGTTTTTCCTTTTCTTTTTACAGTGCTGGACTGTGGAATCAGATTCATCAGCTCGGTTCCTCTGTGCCCTCAGGTCCTCACATGGTTTCTGTCATAGGCCTATACTCAGGCTATGTAGGTGAATGCATACATGTAGGCCAGTCTCTATACTGGGGAGCTTAGGGGTAAGGGATGAGGACAGGATGGGCTCTTCTTGTCAACAAATGTACATGAAACCCCAAGTGGCCTCCATCTCCATCTTATGTGTCATCTCACCCCTTTGGAACATGGCTAAGGACACCTGTCTTGGTGTGACAGTGTCCACACACCAACCACTGCCTGTTGCTGTATTCCTGTGTGCTGCCATCCGCCACACTCTAACTTCCATCCCCTCATCTGGGTTGGGGAGACCTGGCAGGAGCTGGGACCCGAGCACTGTCGGCACCACACTCACACTGCCTGACCCCAATGCTCCCGTTCTGGGGACCTGGTCTGGTAGAAACTCCAGCTGCTTCAGTTTCTCAGCCTGCTGCGTTTCTCTGCCCTTCCTCAGGGAGCCCAAGCCACTGGTGCTTCCCACAGGGTCAGGAGGTGAAGGCTCCCCTGGCCTGGGAACCTCAAGGGTGGCAGAATGGGAGGGTTTTGTGAAACAAACAGAGACCACCAGGCTTTCTTCTCCTCCCACCCCTAAATACCATGCTGGAGATTCCCATAGGCATCCAGCTATGTCTGCCTGTCATCTCCCCCCTCCTGAGTAGTGTGTGTGTGTCTGTGTCTGGTGACACTGAGAAAGTATTCTCTGTGTACCAGGTGCTGACTGCCCAGGATTTTATGTGTACAATTAGTGCCAAATTTCCAGAGATTATTTTATGATCATAATCATTCTGGGTACACATTAAGAATAAAGAGAAAGCCAGGTGCCAATGGCTCACACATGTCATCCTAGCTACCCAGACTGAGATCTGAGGACTGCAGTTTGAAGCCAGGACCGGCAGGAAAGTCCATGCCCTTATCTCCAATTAATCACAGAAAAAGCCACGAGTAGAGCGGTGGCTCGAGGGGTAGAACAGTAGACTTGAGCACAAAGGTTCAGGGAAGTGCTCAGGCCTAGAGTTTAAGCTCCAGACCCAGGAAAAAAAGGAAAGAAAGAAAGAGAGAGAGAGAGAGAGAGAGAGAGAGAGAGAGAGAGAGAGAGAGAGAGAGAGAGAGAGAGGAAGGAGGGAAGGAAGGAAGGAAGGAAGGAAGGAAGGAAGGAAGGAAGGAAGGGAAGGAAGAGAAAAAAGAAAAGAAAAAAGAGAAGCCAGGAGCTTGGCTTACACCTATAAGCTACTCAGGAGGCTGAGGATTGCAGTTTGAAACTAGCTAGCCTAGGCAGGAAAGTCCAAAGGACTCCTACCTCTAATTAACTATACTCAAAAAGGAGGACGTAGTGCTGAGGCTCAAGTGGTAGAGTGCCTGCCTTGAGCAAAAAAGCTGAAGCCCCGAGCCCTTAGAACTGGAGTACTTTTTTTCCCCTATGTATGTGGTACCAAGGGACTGAACCCGGGTCTTCCTGCATGCTAGGCAAGCACTCTACCAGTAGGCCAAACTCCCAGACCTAGAGCAGTTTTTGGGGGGTGGGAAGGCATACTATTTTTTGTCCAAACTCAGTATGGAGTTTAGACTTTGAACTCAAGACTGGAGTTTACTCATGGCTGGCACACTACCACATGAGCCACGCTTCCTGTCTAAAATCTTTCTGATGGATAGAGATGGAGTCTCATGGACTTTTCTGCCCAGCTTGGCCTCAAACCCCCATTCTTCAGGTCTCAGCCTCCTGAGGAGCTAGTATTACAGGTGTGAGTGACACATGGCTGATGAGAGCACTTTTATTTTTGTTTTTGTGCCAGTACTGGGGCTTGAGATCAGGGCTTCATGATCTTAATTGCTTTTTTCACTCGAGGCTAGCACTCTACCACTTGAGCCACATCTCTATTTCCCACCTTTTTGTAAAGTGCACTTTTTAGCTGTAATAACTTCAAAAATATACATAGCAGAAATTGACAAAGCCATTCCTGTAATCATTTATTTAACCACGTTTGATACTAAAGAGCTTTATGAATTTGAATAACATTTTTAGGACTTTGTTTCAGTCAACATTTACTATCTTCAAACAGCATTAATGATAGAATACTATTATTAAATTACTGGAATCATATGGAAACAGTGCACATGGAGACATTGTGCAGAAAGTCATTGAAACCATTGAACAATATAGGATGAGAGAGAGCAGAGAAAGGAAGATTTTGAGTAGATTATACTATTTCCTTGTGTGAATCACAAGAAACCCCTACTTACAATTAATATATACTTAAAATGGAAAATAAAAAAATCCCAGGAAAGCAAACAGGCTGTGTTGGAGGTGGGTATCAGCAGGGGTGGAGGGCAAGTGGAGAGAGTGAAAGAGATTCTAGCCAAGAAATGCAGAAGCATGTATAAAAATAGAACAATTAGTTCCTGTGGCTCACACCTGTAACCCTAGCTACTCAGGAGGCTGAGATATGAGAATCATGGTTCAAAGCCAGCTGGAGCAGGAAAGTCCTTGAGACTCATATTTAATTAAGCACCAGAAAACTGGAAGTGGAGCTGAGGTTCAAAGTGGTAGAGCTCTAGTCTTGAGTGAAAAAGCTTAAAGATAGTGTCCAGGCACTGAGTTCAAACTCTAGACCAACAACAACAACAAAATAACATTAATAAAAGAAAGAAAGAAAAAGAACAATGAAGCCAGGTACTGCTGACTATAATTCTAGCTACTCAGGAGGCCCAGGAAGGAAAGTTCATGAGATTCCTACCTTCAATTAAGAATCAAAAACAGCCAGAAGTAGAGGCATAGCTCCAGTGGTAGAGAGCTAGCCTTGAACATAAAACTCAGGCACAGTGCCCAGGCCCTGAGTTCCAGCCCCAGGAATGGCACAAAAAGTAAAAATAAATAGGATAATGAAACTTGAGACTTCGTAGGCCTGGGAGAGGATTCAGAAATTCTTGTTCTTCTTGAACATTTTTTTTTGGGTGGGAGGGAAACAGCTTGAACTCGGGGCCTTGCATTTGCTAGGAAAATGCTCTACCACTTGAGGCATACCCTTATCTCTCTTTCGGGAGTCTTCCTGGGTAAGATGGGAGATTTTTTTTCTTCTCTGGTCTGTTTGTCTGTCTTGCTCTTTGCTTCTCACACATTGGATAGACATTTCTGCTGTCTTTCTTTCTTTCTTTCTGAAGGCAGGAGCTGAGGCTCAGAGACTGAGTGCCAAACATCACACTGTTAATAATAGCAAAGTGGGCTTTGGGGCCCAGGCAGTCTGATTCTAAAGCCCACATTTGGGGTTACTCAGCAGTAGGGTGGGGGCACTTTCATCTCTTAACTCACCCAGTCACAGTTGGCCACTGAGTTTAGGGTTCACAGGATCTCCAGGCTGCAGCCTTCCCCATTCACATCAAATGGCCCTAGACTTCAAAGGCCCCTGTCGGGGCCATGCATACCATACTGGCTGGGAGAGCTAATACGATTAACCAGAGACCCAAAGGGGCAGGAAGTCTCTTCACCACAGAGAATTCACTCCAAGTGAGAATACATTGTTGCCTCCCCAACACTCAGAACCTTTATTTATAGGGCTATTAACAAAGCTCTAAGAACACTTAGGGATGAGGTGTGAGCTGGGCTTTGCCAAGTGTGGATCCATCCCATCCATGGAAAACATGTTTACAACTGCTGCTACCATATCTGGGCAGGACTCTGCCCAGTGCCTTGGGCACACAACTGCTTCCCTCTTTTCTTCTTCTTCTCCTCCTCCCCCTCCTCCCCCTCCTCCTCCTCCTCCTCCTCCCTGGTTAAATGGACATAAAAGTCTTATAGATTTTCTGCCTGAGCTGGTTTCAAACTCTGGTCAGATTTCAGTTTCCTGAGTAGTAAAGATGACAGGCGTGTGCAACTAACACGACATCACGTCTTAGTTTTAATCCTGGAAATAGTACGCACAGCTTCAGGGAGCACTATTTTACTGATTATGAAAATGGAGGCTTAGATCATTTTCATTGTTTTCCCGCAGTCAAGTGCATGCTCAACAGCTGAACAAGGATGAGAGTCCTGGTCTGTTTTGATTCCAGCCTCTATCCTCTGCCTTGTGGGTCTAGATGGAGCAAGCTGAAAAGGCCTTAATGTGTCCTGGCGTCTCCCTGGATTCAGGCTCGGGGTCATACTCTTAGGGCTTTAGGGAGTGAGGATAAACTATCCAGAGCTGAAATCATATTTTGGTGATTGAGCCCTTAGAAAATCACAAGGCCCCTCTCTCCCTACATCTCCCCAAACCCTAGTCATTCTCTCACCAGCCCACTCCTCCTAAGCCTCCCTGTCAAGGTTGCTCTTCCAGAGCCAGGAGCCCTGACAGAGGCCCTGAGCTGGGGATGTTAACCAGCAGCTCCAGCCTGGACCATGCTGGCTTCCTTCCCGGCGGAGACCTCATCCCAGCCTCCTCAATCTAATTCCAGTCCCCAGCCCCGGGGGTTCTCCAGCCTTAACCTCATTTGCATCCTTCTCACAGATTGCCCTTGAGATCCTGTTCCTTCCCAACTGCTGAGTTCTTAGGTCAAGACATCAGTGTTTTGGCCATCTGAGACCAGAGGGTGAAAGTAGTGCTAACACTAAGACCCCATTCCTGAGCATTTCCAGGGGCACCCTTCCCCCAACATTCATGTTCTTCTGGAAGCCAGCCTGGATTTCTCCAGCCCAGTTAGCCTCGCGCACTCTCTCTCTGGGTCCTTTACACCTGAACTTCCAGGGGACAGCACCTCCTGTGGGACGCAGGTATGAAGTGCACTATCAGTCACAAGGAAGATGACTTTCCCTGTGGAGGAGATGGCGGAGGTTGAGGAAGAAAAGGACTCTGGCATTGCTGCTTGTTTGTAGGAAGGGACTTGTAGCGGGTGGTGAGCAGTGCCGCCTGCTGCACTCTGGCCTGGTGCCTGGAACAGCCGCTGACCCCATGAAGGCAAGGGACATGGCAAGGGTGACAAAGCTGGGGAGGTGAGTGTGCTGGTGACCCCACAGCTGCCAGGAACCCAGGCTGTGCATGGTGGGAAGCAGGCCCACCGGCTAGCAAGCAGACTAGGCTGCAGAGCACAGCGACAGGACTCGGCTGGAGAGCGGTGAGTGTCCCGGGGGGCAGGGACAGGGTGGGGCACACACTGGGACATCTGGACACCCACGTGGCTCACTGGGAACACAGAAGGAATCCCCTCTGAATCTGGAATAAGAATTCTAGTCCCTGATTTTTTCCATCTCATCTCTTGCAGTGGCTGCCTTCTTTCCTCTAGTCCTGGAATCTGCCTTGCTGTTCCTACTTCACTGCCTTTATCCTGGTTATGCCCACTGCCTGGCATGCTTTTTTCTCCCACTCTGTTAGCTTAATTATGGTATCTATGGGGAGAGCTTCCCTACTTAACGTGTCTACAGACGACTACCTCCTTCTCCCTAGAAGCACTATATCTTTCTTTTAGAGCACTTATTTCCAGCTGTAACAGGGTCTTTAATTTGTGGGATTCCTGGTTGATAGCTGCCTACATCCACACGCCTAGCCCCTTGCCAGGCTCCTATCAGGCACCAGAGCACCAGTTGGGAGTGAGAGACCAAAAACTGGGCTGCCCAGTGGCCTTGTTGCCATCTGTCCAGCAGGTGGCACCCGAGGCCTGAGCTTGGCCTTCAAGGGAAGTCCTCACACCAGCCTTGGTTGAGATCAGCTCCTTCCTCCAGGTCCCATGTGCCCCCTGGGATCTGGCAAGGGCTGTGCCAGGCTGCCCTCAGCCCTTCTCTGCTACTTGATTATTACTCCCGCAGTCTTGGGGCTTGAACTCAGGGCCTGACTGCTGCTCCTGAACTTCTTTATGCTCAAGGCTAGCATTTCTACCAATTGAGCCATAGCACTATTTCTGGCTTTTTTTTTTTTCTTTCCTGAGTGGTTTGTTGGAGATAAGAGCCTCACTGACTTTTCTGTTCTGCCCGGGCTGGCTTCAAATTGCAGTCCTCAGATCTCAGCCTCCTGAGTAGCTAGAATTACAGGCATGTATAGAAGCCATCGCTTGGCTTCTACCTGGCTCTTAGTCCAGGCTCCATAGTTTGCTAGTTGCTGGGCTTTCTTTTCCTCTGTAAAGTGAGAACAGCACTTGCCTTCCAGGACTGTTGTTGATACCAGAATGCAGAAATACATGAAAGGTATTTAGAATGGTTCCCAGCATGTAACAAATGCTCAGTGCATGAGAGCTTTGATTATCAAACAAGTCTTGACTTCCTATGGGCACTCCTAATCCTAGCTGGGGAGAGGCTGCCTAGTGTTGCCTTGGGCACAGTTGTGTATGCTTTCACATCGCACACACACATACACACACACACACACACACACACACACACGCACACACACACATGCAGGTAAAAGAGCAAGAACAGCTTAATTCTCAGCTGCAGCTTAAGCAGGCCAAGAAGACTTCCTCATGAGAAGGGTGGGATGGTGAGCAGATGCGCTGGCATCCCTGTGCCTACTGCACCTAGTACCATTTGCATTGCAAGGGAGTTTCCATGGCAACCGATGGCCTGGCCTTGTTGGATCTCTCTGACTTTTTGGAAAGAGTTGGCTTCTTGCCAAGGCACAGTGCCTCCTACTTCCCAGCTGCAGCTTCCCTGCCATAATCAAAGCGACCCTCAGGTCCCTGACACTGAGAACTTGAGACTGAGGAATCTATGAGCCCGCCTCTTCCTTCTGCATGTCCCTCCCCGCCAAACCTCAGGCAATGGCCTCTACCCATTCTCCACACTACAATGGAAAGGACTGGCATGATTCTTTTTCCTTCAAGTGGTGAGCTGGGCCCTGGGGCACAGCCTCTTGAATGTTTCCTGGTAAAAGTAAAACACACAAAAAAACTGTCTTCTCACTACCTTGAGCAGAAAACAGTCATGAGAATAACTTAGCCTGCTTTAGTGATGACTTGTTCATTCCACAAGCATTTATTTAGCACCCTTTGAATGCTAAACCAGACTTGGAGTTCTCTGTCTCTCTCTGTCTCTGTCTCTGTCTCTCTCTCCCTCTCTCTCTTTCCCTCCCCTACCCCCCTCTCTCTGTCTCTGTCTCTCTGTCTCTCTGTCTCTCTGTCTCTCTCCCTCCCTCCCTCCCTCCCTCCCTTTCTCTCTCTCTCTCTCTCTCTCTCTCTCTCTCTCTCTCTCTCTCTCTCTCTCTCTCTCTCTCTCTCTCTGTCTCTCTCTCTCTGTCTCTCTCTCTCTCTCTCTGGTCCTGGGCCTTGAACTCAGGGTGGGCTAGAGCTCCACCACTATGAGATACCATGGAATCAAACCCTGGTCTTTGTGCATGCTAAGCAAGCACTCCACTACTAGGCCAAACTCCCATCCCCTTCTCTTGTTTTTTATTGGCCTGCCAATGACTCCTATTTCAGAGCTGTCACTGGAGTGGAAAGAGGTGACTTTGAGCCTTTCAAGTTCAACATCCCATTTCTGCATTGTGTGGGGGCTCCACCTCCACTGGTTTTCCAGACTTAGAGCCAGACCCTCAGAGCCCTCAGGACTACGTAGAGAAGCCTGTTTTGGGATTTTTTTTTTTACTTGGAGTAATTTTCTCTCATTCTGTGGAGTGTGTGTGTGTGTGTGTGTGTGTGTGTGTGTGTGTGTGTGTGTGTATGTAAGTCTTGGAGTAACTCTGGTCTTGGAGCTGTCCCTGAGCTTCTTTTGCTCAAGACTAGTGCTCTACCATTTGATCCACAGCTCCATTTTTGTCTTTTTTTGGTAGTTTAATAGAGACAGGAATCTCACAGACTTGGGGCCAGGAGTTTGGCCTAGTAGTAGAGTGCTTGCCTAGCTTGCACAAAGACCATGGTTCAATTCCTTGGTACCACATACATAGAAAAAAACTGTGTTGTGGCTCAAGTGGCAGACCACTAGCCTCGAGAAAAAAAAGCCCAAGGATAGTGCTCAGGCCCTGAGTTCAAGCACCTGTTCAGGCTAGCTCCAAACTGTGATCCTCAGAGCTCAGCCTCCTGAGTAGCTAAGATTACACGCATGAACCAGTGCTACCTGACCTTTATTTATTTAAATGTCTTAAAGATGCACACTTGGAGTGAAGTGTAGGTTAGTGGTAGAGTAAGTTCACAGTGTTGTACAGCCACAACCAACATCCACCTCCAGGACCTTAACGATGCTCTCACTCTCCATTGTATGCTAGCACACTAGCTTGGTGAGGTTTACTAACTAGTGCCTGCCCCCCTTGGAGCAGAGAGGAGAAGCCGCCAGTGACTGGACATGAGAGATTTAGACTTCTCTTAGGAGGAAAGGAAGGAGTTTGAGTGGTGAAACCAAGGCCTCAAAGGAGGAGGTTTAACAGGCTCTTTCTTCTCCAAGATCCATCGGGTTTTTCGAATCCTTGCAATTGCGCTCTTTCCTTTATCTGCCTGATTCCATCCTGGTATCTTCCCTCTCCCCACTACAGAACATTTGGCACTGTACTGTCTCATGCTGACAGTATCCCAGTACTGCACTCTCTTCAAACCGTGTGTGTGTGTGTGTGTGTGTGTTGTGTGTGTGTGTGTGTGTGTGTGAGTGAGTGTTGGGGGGGTGGAGGAGTTATAGCTGGGAAGTGGGTGGGTAGGTCTTAGAAGGTCTACACATATAAAATGCCAACTAGGTGTGAAGTCAGACCCAGGAGCCTAGCTTCTGGGTGGTATGGGAGGTACTGGGTAGAGAGACAAAGAAGGGTTTCATTCTTTTTTTGACCCCCTTGGGAAAGACCCCCCAGGGAAGGCAGAAAGCCTTTTAGTTATAGAGCTTCCCAGCAGCCTTTGAAAGTCCTGGGATGTTTAGATGGACACATTTGAGGGCAGTGTATGAGATGGTATTTCTCAAATATTTGGTATGTAGTCTTCCTGGGAGGAAGTGCCCGGGTGGCCCCTGCACCAGCTGGGGAGGGAGGGAAGTGAGGTGACAGGGAGCTGAAGGTCAGACTCAGAGAGCGAGGATGAAGAACATGCCGACAGATGCTCAGGAGCGAGGATTGCCTGCAGACAGTGAGCTCTCCGTGGCAGAGAGGGTTCAAGTCAGACAGCAGAGGGTGGTTGACAATGAGGCTGCTGGAGCTGAGGAGGGCTGAGAGATTGGAGGCAAGTTCCTCAATTGCTCCTAGCTCTGGTGTCTTCAGTTGTGAGGGTAGTGGTGGAATAAGATGCTGAGCTGTTTCTAGAGTCTTTCAGAGGTTGACTTGTATGCATGAACCTTTGAATATGAACATGATTGTGTGTGTGTATATTATTTGTGTGTGTGTGTGTGTCTGTGTCTGTGTGTATGTATGTACTGAGGCTAGAACTCAGTGCCTTTTGACCTTGCTGAGATTTTTTTTTTTTTTTTTTTTTTTTTTGCCAGTCCTGGGCGTGAGCTCAGGGCCTGAGCACTGTCCTTGGACTTTCTCAAGGCTAGAGCTCTACCACTTGAGCCTCAGCACCACTTCTGGCTTTTTTCTATGTATGTGGTACCGAGGAATCGAACCCAGGTCTTCATGCATGCTAGGCAAGCAATTTAACCACTAGGCCAAACTCCCGGCCCCTCTTGCTGAGATTTTTTGCTCAAAGTTCTCATTCTACCACTTGAGCCATAGGTCTTCTTCCAGCTTTTTGCTGAAGATAAGAATCAGATTTGTCTTCCCGAGGCTGGCTTCAAGCTGTCTCATATCTCAGCCTCTTGAGGAGCTAGATTTACAGCTTGGTTTAGATTTTCCTTTTCCTTTTTCTTTTCTTTCTTTCTTTCTTTCTTTCTTTTTTTTTTTTTTTTTGGCTAGTCCTGGGGCTTGAATTCAGGGCCTGGGCCCTCTCCTTGAGCTTCTTTTGCTCAAAGCTAACACTCTATCACTTGATCCTCAGCCTTACTTCCGACTTCTTCTGTTTATGTGGTACCAAAGAATGGAATCCAGGGCTTTATGCCTGCTAGGCAAGCATTCTTACCTCTAAGCCACGACCTTTTTTTTTTTAGTTTTTGTTTGTTTGGGTTTTATTTTATTTTTATAATTTAAAAGTGATACTGCATCCACATGAAACAAAACTCAAATGTAGGGGCTGGGAGTTTGGCCTAGTGGTGGAATACTTGCCTAGCATGCACAAAGATTCCTTGGTACCACATACCTATAGAAAACCCAGAAGTGGTGCTCTGGCTCAAATGGTAGAGAGCTAGCCTTGAGGAAAGCTCAAGGACAGTGCTCAGGCCCTGAGTTCAAGCCCCAGGACTGGCAAAAAAAAAAGGAAACAAAAAACACCTCAAATGCACATTAAGAAATTTCTCTCTTGCCTGAGGCTCTGGTTCACAGTATTTATTTATTTGTTTGTCTATTTATTTATTTATTTATTTATTGCCAATCCTGGGGCTTGAACTCAGGGCCTGGGCATTGTCCTTGAATACTTTTTGCTCAAATCTAGCACTCTGCCATTTGAGCGACAATACCACTTCCAGCTTTTTCTGTGTATGTGGTACCAAGGAATTGAACCCAGGGCTTTGTGTATGCAACACTAGCATTCTACCAGTAGGCTATGCTCCCAGCCCCTGGCTCACAGTATTTAAGTATGTGTGTATACACATCCTTTTCTCAAAGACTATAATATTCTGTTCTGCATTTTTCCCTCTTTATTCCCTCAACTTTCTCTCCTTTCCTCTCTCAGCTGCAGAGTTGATAAGAGTCCTTAACCCATAGCACATCGTCATCATCATCATCATCATCATCTTCTTCTTCATCATCAGTGCACTGGTGACTCACGCCTGTAATCCTAGCTACTCAGGAGGCTGAGATCTGAGGAACACAGTTTGGAGCCAGTCTCGGCAGATAAGTCGGTGAGACTTTTATCTCCAATAATCACCAAAAGAACCAGAAGTGGAGCTGTTGTTCAAGTGTTAGAATGCTAGCACCAAGAAAAAGAAACTCAGAGACAACACACAAGCCCTGAGTTCAAGTCCCAAGACCAGCACAAAAACAAACAACCCTTTCACTTTTTGTTGTTTTCTTTCCTTAGGTTTTTTCCTTCATCTCATTCCCTTTTCTCCTAGCACCCATAGTAGTATGTCTGATAAAAGGTATCTGTCTTTCAGTGAAAACAACACTGGAATTCTGTGTGTACGTGTGCTGTGTTACACCTATGGTATCCTCTCATTGTTCCAAGCTCATGCTGTGTTGTAATCTGGAAGGGTTAGAACCTGGCAAGGCTGTTGTGGATCCATGTGACTTAGCTATTTCCTCAGGGATAAACACCTTGGCTACCCCTGCTTCATGGAGAATAAGCACCTTGACTGACCCTGTCTACCTGGGGACTTGATTCCCATTCTAGAGACACTTTTCCAATAGCCCACATGCATCTACCTTAGGTCTTTTTTTTTTGCCAGTCCTGGGCTTGAACTCAGATCCTGAGCATGGTCCTTGGACTTTTCTCAAGGCTAGAGCTCTACCACTTGAGCCTCAGCACCACTTCCAGCTTTTTTCTATGTATGTGGTACCGAGGAATCGACCCCAGGTCTTTGTGCATGCTAGGCAAGCACACTACCACTAGGCCAAACTCCCAGCCCCTGGTTTTCCAATTTTTTCACCATTGTCCATTTGCATGTTCACACGCATGCAAGCGTTCCTCTTGACTCAATTTCCACACACAGGCAGACTGTTTAGTGTAGAGAGTCTGTTATTTAGATATGTATAAATAGGTGCGAAGATCTCCTCTCCATCTCTCATCAATGCTGTCTTCTTCTCTCTCTCTCTCTCTCTCTCTCTCTCTCTCTCTCTCTCTCTCTCTCTCTCTCTCTCTTGTGTCTGTGAGCTAGTACTGGGGCTTGATCTCAGAGGCTGGACACGATACTTTAGCTTTTCTGATCAAGGATGATGCTCTATCACTTGAGTTACACCTCCACTTTTGGCTTTTGGTAGTTGATTAGAGATAAGAATCTCATGGGCTTCCCTGCCCTGGCTGGGTTTGAATCTTGATCCTCAGATCTCAGCCTCCTGAGTAGTTATGATTACAGGTGTGAGCCACTGGCACTTGGCTGGTGCTAAGGGTTTTTTTTTTTCCAGTACTGGGACTTGAACTCAGGGCCTGGCCACTGTCCTTGGTCTTTCTCAAGGCTAGTGCTCTACCACTTGAGCCACAGCACAATTTCTGCTTTTTCTGTATATGTGGTACCAAGAAATCAAACCCAGGGCTTCATGCATGCTAGGCAAGCACTCTACCACTAGGCCGCGCACTAGCCCTAGTGCTAAGATTTTTGATGGCCAGAGAGGGTGCTGGCTAGGAGAACCAGCTGATCAGGGTTAGCCCTAAGACTGGATCTCCCAGGACAGCTGGGCCTTTCCAAGGCAATGCATCAGCTTCTGTATCGCAAACCTCAAAGCATCCAGGACTTCCCTGCCAGTCTGGGGTCCTCAGCCTCATCTACAGTCTCTCTGGTAGGCAAGAACTCATGCAAACCCACTGATAGAGAGTGGGGGCAGGTCTCATCCCAAAAGCTCTGGCCTGGAGAATGGGGTACTTGTCACATGAAGGCCCTGATGTCGGGTGGGACTACTTGGCTCTCATGCCTCCCTCTCCGCCTCCCCCTCCCCTACAGCATCTTCATAAATGGCTCTGTCACATCCTTGAGAGCCTGGAGTGGGGCTGCTTGGAGACAACTGGGCAACAGATCTGGATTATGTAAAGGAGAGAATGGGTGGGAGGGAAGGGGTGACAGCCGGTTTATTCAGGGATGGATGGTCTCCCAGCTGCAGGGGTGGGCAGCCCTCCTCCCCTTCCAACCTCCTCATTATGTTCAGTGTCCACGAAGGGTCTGGAATTCTGCAGTAGGGCCCCTGGGAGCTTCTTCCTGCCAGGGGTGGGGGTGGCTCAGCATCTGCGTGTTCCAGGGGGGCTTTGGGCAAATGCTGGCCAGGCAAGGGGGAGGGGAGGGGTGAGTGAAACTTGGAGAGGATCTTTTGAAGCAGAAAATAACCATTCCTCTGTACTGAGCTTCTTCTTGGACAGCTATTTGTTACAGGTTTTATGTTTATTTAATCTTAAAACCCTATCAAGGTGAGCCAGACACCAGTGACTCAAGCCTGAAATTCTAGCTACTCAGCAGCCTTAGATCTGAGATTGAGGTTTGAAGCTAGGCTGGGCAGACATACCTGAGAGGCTCTTATCTCCAGTGAACCAGCAAAGAACTGGAAGAGGAGCTGTGGCTTAAGTGGTAGAGTGCTAGCCTTGAGTGAAAAAGCAAAGGAACAGTGCTTTGAGTTTAAGCCCCAGTACCAACACACACACACACAAGAAAAAAAATCAAAACATGAAAAGACAAGAGAAATCCAACAGCCTGCTGTGTAGCTGACATCTGTGTACCTGACCTGTGGTGCTTTGCCCTCACTGGACGCAGAGAAGACAACTGAGGACTTTTGAGCAGTGCTTTCTCTGCAGGATGAGGATAGGAACAGGGTGCTGGGAAAGCAAGGAGGGCCACTGGCTAAGCAAGGATGCCTGGCTTTCTAGGCCAGCCTCAGACAAAGTAGTTACCACACACAGGTACTGCCATCTCTAACAATGTGGGTTAGCCAGGTGCTGGTGGCTCATACCTGTAATCCCAGACACTCAGGAGATCTGAGGATCTGAAGATCGTGGTTCAAAGCCAGCCCAGACAGAAAAGTCTGTGAGATTCATCTCCAGTTAACCACCAGAAAACCAGAAGTGGGGTTGTGGCTTGAAGTCACCGAGCACTAGACTTGAGCAAAAGAGCTCAGGGACAGCGCCCAGGCCCTGAGTTCAAGCCCTATGCCTGACTTTAAATATCATTTCTGCTATTTAGTGGTATGATCTCAGGCAAGTGAAATCAGCCCTCCCTGGGCTGGCTTTGAACTACAATTCTCAGATCTCAGCCTCCTGTGTAGTAAGGATTCCAGGCATGAGATACCTGAGTCTGGCTTCACAGCTAAGTATGACCAGGGACTCAGCAGCACTGAGAAAGCCTTCTCTATCTCCAAATAGAAGCAGCATCCCTCTGTCATCCCTTCTATACTCTAAAGTGGCAGGGGCAGAATTATTCACTACCCAAAGCCAGCAACAGCTCTCTGCATGTGTGTTGACTCACTGAGAACCTGGCTGAATGAATGAGCCACGACTTCTCTCCCTTTCTTCTCCTGCTCTGAGAAACCTTGTAGTACTTGAAAATTATTGTGGAGGCAGTCATCCTCTTCCCTTGGGCCTTTTGAGTCATATAGGCCCTGAGTGGAGCTATGGGAGGGAGAGAGGAAGGAGAGGCTATGGTCCTAGCTCTCAGGGGTCCTCTGGTTCTGCACAGCATGTTCAAGTTGCGGGTCACAGGCAAGATCAACAGAGGGCCCTGTAGTCAGCAGTAACGAGGCGAGGCGAGGGGGAGTGTAAATATACTGTGGTAAGGTGAGCTTTGCCTTGGCGAAACCCACAAACATTCACCTAGCTGGGTAGCTGGTCCCAGCATAAAGTGAATTTCTTACTTTTGGGTCTTGGTCAAAAAAATTTGAGGGGGTTGGGGGTTTAGCTCAATGTAAGAGTGATTGCCTAGCTCTGGGTTCTAGCAGTACAAAGAAGAAAAAGAGAAGAGAAAGAAAGGAAGGAAGGAAGGAATGAAGGGAGGGAGGGAGAAAGAGAGAGCAAAGAAGAAAGGATGAAAGAAAAAAATTGAACCTAAATTCTGAACAATCTGAACCTTATGGGTGAATAGGGGAGAGAAATAAAGATGCCTGGACTTAGGCCCAAAGGAGGGAACCCAGGCTATGACACTATCACCAACCCTGCAGATTGGGCATCATTGGGCAGGGGGTTCTGGTCCTAGGTCCTCGCAGGGAAGTGACTGAGAGAAGTCAGAACAGCTAGAGATCCTGTTGGTAGGTGAGGAAAGCATCTAGAAAGCCTGTGTGGAGGAGGAGAAGGGGAGAAGAAGAAAATAAAAAGAAGGGGAAGGGAGGAGCGCTCATCAGCTTGGACAAACTTTGCCCCGCCCACTAGGAACCAGTATGGGCTCCAGTGGCAATGACAGTAACAGCTGCTACCAGGCAGCACTGGCTGAGTGCCAGCCAACCCGTTAGTCCCCCAGACAGTCTCAGGAAGTGAGACTTGCTCTCGTAGAACTACTTTTTTTTTTTTTTGCGAGTCCTGGGCTTGAGCTCAGGGCCTGAGCACTGTCCTTGGTCTTGGTCTTTCTCAAGGCTAGAGCTCTACCACTTGAGCTTCAGCACCACTTCTGGCTTTTTCTCCAGGAATCTGAAGGAAATATGGTAGCATTCTGGGTAATGGTCATTAGATCCAGGCCTGTCCAGCTCTAAGCCCTCATCTTTCGGCCCTGAATTGCACATAGCCGGGGCAGAGGTGACTCCTGGAGATGGGGCAGTGGGCCTGCTAGAAAGGATGGCCAGGGTAGTCAGAGGAGCCCTCTGGATTGGGACTCATGTGGCTGAGGTGAAGTCATTGACATTCAGAGATCCCCAGCTTAGGGGGAAGCTGCTGAGACGCGCCCTGCGGGGCCCACAAGACAGTGATGTGGTCACAGAGCCAAGCTATGTCGCCACCACCTCGGCACCACCTACTCCTTGGGCCTGGTGTTCCCAGCTCTGTTGGGCTGGGTGGGAAGTGGGGAGCTGAGCAGAACAGTAGGCCTGTTTCACATTGTTTGTCAAGTCACATCTTTGTTGGTTTAGACTCGGTCCACTCTTCTGTCTGTCAGAGAATCATTTGGGCCTGTCAGGAAATAACTCTTGGCTTGAGTTTTCCCATGAGAATCTGGGATTCCCATAGCTTATATTTTCTGCCTAAGGACTGAATTGGGGAGTCAGTCTGTCTGTCTGTCTCTTTCTTTAGCCCACTAACACTTGTTTTGAGGCCATCCTCCTGGAAGAGGAAGCTGAGGTGTGAGTACTGGGATTACTGATTATTCTTTGCAAGCGGCAGCACTTCTGATTCTGGACTGTGGTGGGGTGCTCTGTGGGCGACACACACACACACACACACACACACTCACACTCGTGAATCCTTGGACCTTCATACAAACATACAATTCATATCCCTGTATAAGTTCCTCCATGAGCAAAAAGTGCAGACTGCACATACACGTTCACCACAGCACACACCCATACAGGGTCCCCCAGCCTTCTCTAGGTAACAAGGTAGCGTTTCAGTATTGGAATGTACAGGATGTAGCATGGTGGGGGTGGCTAGGTGAGTGGGGATGGATTCTGAGCCTTCTGCTTTCTGAATTTCTGTTCTGGGATCCCTATATCTTTTTCTTAGTGGATTTTGGGCTTTGCTCCCAGCGCCTGGCCAGCATTTCAGAGCTTCTGCTGCCATTTGAAAGGCTCAGATTGGCTCTTCAAAGAGAAAAGAACCAGCTTCCTGATTTTTTTTCCCCTTCCAGAGCCAGGAGAAAAGACAGTGTGCCTCTTCCGTGTAGCTAAGCTGCTCTGTGAGCTTTTCTCTCTTACCATTTACCCATGGTAGGTGAAGCTAGTCCTCAAAGTTTTCAGGTTGTGGGTACCCCTCTTCCTATGGCCTCATGGCTGGTGCTGCAGGACTTGCTGCTTTGAGCAGGGACTCAGCAGACCCTGGAGGGGGAGGGAGGCTGGTAAGGCTGGCACTGTGCTTTACATGCAGTCTGTAGTCTGTCTCTGAGAAAATTCTAACAGACCCTTACGTCTGGGGTCTGTCTGTCAGCTGAGTCCTGAGGTTGGTAGCTGGGAACTAGAAGGCTGTGATCGTTGATGTTCCTGTGGACATCTCTGCTCTGGGCTTTTCTACTAGGTTCAACAGAAATATCTGCTGTGTACATGGTGAATACAAGGAATTAATGTGGCAGGCATGGACTGGGAACCAATAGATCAAAGATGTTTCCACCCTCAGACTACATGTGCATGCGGGTGTTGTGATTGTGTGTGTGTCCATCCATCATTCATTCCCTTACCTTCATCCTGCATCCTAGCCACAAGGAGCATACTGTCTTTTTTTTTTGCCAGTCGTGGGGCTTAAACCCGGGGCCTGAGCACTGTCCTTGGACTTTTCTCGACTAGAGCTCTACCACTTGAGCACCATTTCCAGCTTTTTTCTATGTATGTAGTACCAAGGAATTGAACCCAGGTCTTCTTGCATACTAGGCAAGCACTCCACCACTAGGCCAAACTCCCAGCCTAGAGCATACTGTCTTGGATGCATCAAGGAGTCAGGGACATCATTTGGGGCACCCAGTTGGGTGGGACATGGAGCAGGGGCAAGAGGAGGATGGAGGAGAATGATGCTCAAGGCATCATGATATAAAGGCATCAGGGCCTTTATCAGCTCACTGGCTCCTCAAACACCTCACCTAGAGAGGATGGGGCCTACTTACCCATGAAGAACTTGGCGATTAGCTTGTTTTATTTACCCTGTCTGCACTGGAGCACACAGTCAGTAAGCTTTGAGGAAAGCTCTGCTGGGACCCAAGGTCCCCTGGTTTCTTCAGACCCCTTCTTGGCTTTGCTCCTACCTTTACACATGGTGGGGCAGGAGGAGGTCTGAATAGGGCAAGTGGTCCTTGGGCTGGGTTTCCTGATACATTAAAATAGGGATAATGAGCCAGGTACTGAACCACCTGTAATCCAGTTACTTTGACGGCTGAGATCTGAGATCAAGGTTCAAAGCTAGCCCCAGCAGAAAAGTCTATAAGACTCTTGTCTCCAGTTAGCTGTCAAAAAGCCAGAAGTGGAGGAATGGCTTAAATGGTAGAACCACAGCCTTCAGCAAAAAAAGCTAAGGGGCAGCACACACACACACACACACACACACACACACACACACACACACACACACACACACAGAATAATAGTCAGCTATGTGAAATACTTGGAACCTAGGTGCTCAAGACCTGGGCAGGACTGACCTGATGTCGCCCCTGACTTTGAGCCTTCATCCTGGGCTCTCAGGCTCCTCAGCAGGTGGGACCTCCTCAACTAGCTCTGATTTGGGGTCAGCCAGGTAGTGACAGGTGAGGAAGAAGGATTGTTCCAGTGTGGAGTGGAGAGAGGGCGGAAGTGACTCATCAAACACAACAAAGCAGTTCTCCCACAGGGGAAGTGAGTGCCAACGTAGGTGCCCGCGGGGGCGCGTGAGCCCGGGTCGGTCTGGGCAGAGGGGCAGTGGGGCTGGGCTGAGGCCCACTACTAAGCAGAATAGAATGGCTGTTCGACCGGAAGGCCCCCTGGGGCACGTCACTGCTTGCAGTCACTGGGTCCCTTTCTCTTTGCAAGTTCCTGAGCGCCCTCTGGGCGCGTTTCCCTGGAAGTCTGGGGCTTAGAAGTCCACAGTTGATCTGGCAGTCTACTGTAGAGGGGGTTCGTCCTTGAACACCCGGAGTGGGTCGAACCCAGAGATGTCAATCGCCTAGCTCAAGCTGCGCTACCCAGGGACACCAGTTCGAATCCCGATGCTCGCCTCGTTCCCGCTGAGGCTCGGCCTGGCTTTAAAAAGCAGACGGTGGCGGGACGGAGAGGAGGGAAGCCGGCGTCGGGGAGGGGGGTGTGGCGCCCACAAGCGTTTGCATTTTTGAGGCTGGATGTGGGGCTTGGGTATCTTCCAGAAGGAGCCGAGCTCGGGACGAGGGAAGAGGAACTGACTTCTCGGGCCGCCTCCTCCAGCCGTGGGAGGAGGCAGGCCGGGAAGTTGGGCACAGCGGTTTCCAGCCCCGCTACTCCCGCGGCTCTGGCACGCCGAGCGCGCGCCGGGACTTGGGTGAGTGTGTCTTTAAATCCGAGCCCCTCGGTGGAGCGGCCGGGGCTCCGGCGGGCCGGGGCGGCGGCGGCGGGCGCGGTGATTGGCGGCCGGGCCGGGTCCGCCCCTGGCGTGGGGGGGACGCGGGCGCGGGGCTGCGGCGCGGCGCGCACTGGCCGAGCGCGCAGCGAACGGCGCGGGCTCGGCTCTCGCGCTTTCGCTCGGAGCCGGACCCGGCCCCCCCGCCCGCCTGCCCGCCCGCCCGCCGCGGGACCCGCCTCCGCCCCCGGATGGGCTAAGGAAGTCGGGGAGGTGGGGGATCCAGCCGGAACCCGCGCGGGGAGTGCCCCGCCGCTGCCTGACTCGGCGCCCGCAATCCGGGCGCGGCGCGCCGGCCACTGCTGCACGGATGCCCCCGGGAGCTGCGGGCTGGCAGGTACCGTCGCGCGTGGGCCCGGGGCGAGTTCGGGGAGGGCGGGTCCGAGGCACTACCCAGCCCCGGGGAGGAGAGGTTCTGCGACCCTCTCCCTGCTCCCCCAAACTCGCCCCGGGGCAGGCAGGAGCTCGTTGACTGAAGAGAGCGGTTCTCCAGGAGGTTGTACGAAGGGCTCTGGGCCGAACCCTTGCCCTGAGGTACCCCCTTGAATTGGGGGAGATATGGGCTGTCGACACCCCCACTTTCATGGCAAGGCCGAAAGCGTGGGCTTAACTGCGAGGTTCAGAGATGGCGTCTCCAGGCGCATCTGTAGGGCACTTGAGGCCCTTAGCGGGCACAGGTTTGATGATTGATTCTGTGGAGCCCTCTTTTTCTGTTCTGGGGAGGGGGGGAGGGAGAACCATCCTGTTTCAGATTCCGAGGCCAGGATGGTTAGAGTGCTATCCTGAGAAGTCAGACATGAGAGAAAAGCCCCTGGTCTGGCTCGGGAAGCTTGGGGCAACTCTACTATCCCCACCGGTCAGTCTCAGGCATCAGCCGCAGTGACTGAACACCTGTTGGATGCCAGGCTCTGGACCAGGCCTAGAGGGTTGGGATGGTGGGAAAACCCCCGACCATCTGTCCCCAAGTAGCTCAGCTCTACAGGGGGAAGACAAGCCAAACACAAGTCTTGCATGAAGAGTTTTGATGCCAGTCCTGATTGATGTCAGTAGAAATGCCAGGAAGGTCTGTGTCGTTGGTACACTGATGCAGGTGCCCCTGCCATAGGGGCATCAGGTAGCCTTCCTGGCTGCATCCTCACGCTCTTTTTTTCCTCTGGGTTGTCAGGACCTCCCTCTATTCCCAGGGCTCTGGAGAGCTGGGGAGATCCTACCTCTACTTCCAGATTTTGTTTTGGGGCCTAGAAACCCATTTGCTTTCACTGGGCACATTGAGCACAGGACTCTGCTAGCTGCTCCTGGATCCCTGAGGTTTGGGGGTTTTAAAGCCCTTGCTGTAGGAGATTAAGAAGCCAGCAGGAGGAAGTCCTCACTTCCTTTCTGAAGAGCTTCCATGACTGGGGGACAGAGAGGGGAGGCTGGAAGGCTGATGGGCCAGACGTGGTTTCCTGTGAGGGCAGACAGACCCAAGGTGGTGGGGTTTGCTCCTTTCCCTGGGGTTGGACTGTGTAGGGTGGAGCCTGGGTCTACTCTGAATTCTCTTCTTCCAGTGTCTGCAGTGTCTGCTGCTCAGCCCTTTGCCCGTTGTCCCTGGCAGAGCACCCTTTGTGGAAGTGGCAGTGCATGCCTGCCCTTGGTCTTGGGTTCTGTTCTGGGAGTGGGAGTTGCTGAGCATGCAGAAGCCCTTGGCCAGCATTGTGGTAACACACCCCACTCTCCTCCAACAGCTGCACACACAGACCAGGCCACCCAGACACAGGTGGGGAAGCCCACACCGGTACAGTCGTGATCGTGTGGGCAGAGACGGAGAGGAACTGGTTCTATGTGTAGGAGACCAGGCGTGGGAAGATGGTGTGGTGGACAGGCAGTGTAGAGACAAAGACATGTGTAGGGACAGTGGGGCCCACATCTGAGCTACAGATGTGTGTGGAAACAGATGTACACCATCCTGGGATTGGGATCTACCAATATGGGAGGCAGATGTGTCAGGTGGACCCACCACGGCACAGACATAGAGGTGAGCTGACCTAAGGACACCTGTACTCCCAGGGCAGATATTCAGAGGAGGTATCAGGGCCTGGGGAGGGGGCTGAGAGATGAAGTCCAAGGGACATTTGCTCTGCCATCACAGGCCCTACGTGTGATAACGGTGTTCAGACATTGTCCTGTTTGAGGTAGTGGTGAGACAAGGGCTCTTTTTTTTTTTTTTTGCCAGTCATGGGGCTTGAGCTCAGGGCCTGAGCACTGTCCTGGGACTTTTTCTCAAGGCCAGAGCTCTACCACTTGAGCCACAGCACCACCTCCAGCTTTTTTCTATGTATGTGGTACCGAGGAATCGAACCTGGGCCTTTGTGCCTGCTAGGCAAGCACTCTACCACTAGGCCAAACTCCTGGCCCAGTGGCTCTTAATTTTTAGACTCCCACTTTGGGGTTGACTTGAGGACCTTAATGAGTTCTATTTCCTGTTTTATATTGAGAGTCACCCTGTAAATTACAGAGTAGGGATTATGCCTAGGCACCAACAGGAGGGGGGTGTGTGCCTGCGCGTGCGAGTGCGCGTGCGTGCGTGCGTGCGTGCGTGTGTGTGTGTGTGTGTGTGTGTGTGTGTGTGTGTGTGTGTGTGGTTCCCCTGGGCCTGGTGTTTAAACTCTGAGCCTGGGCTGTGTCCCTGAGCTCCTTTTGCTCAATGGTAGCAGTCTTGAGCCATACCTCTACTTCCCAATTAATTCTGTGATTAATTGGAGATAAGAGTCTCACAGACTTTCCTATCTGGGCTGGCTTCAAACTGAAACCCTCAACTCTCAGCCTCCTGAGTAGCTAGAATTACCTACCTGCTGCCTGCATGAGTCACTGGCACCAACAGGAGTTTTATGTTTTTTTTTGATCTTTGATTATCCCCCCCTTTTGCATCTACCCAAAGTGAGGCCAGGTGGCCCCAGGATATCAGAAAAACCTGGCTGTTGGATTTACCTGCTAGACCCAGGCTTGCAGGTCTGACAGGTCTGGATCTTCTTGCTTCCCTTTCTGCAGATATGCAAATGGGTCTGTGATGAAAGCCACTGTCCCTGGCATGGGTGCCTTCCTTTCCTACCCTGACTTGGGTTGGGCAGGGGCCTTTCTAGACTAGCCTGGCAGCTTGGAGCCAGCCCAGATCCTTGATACAGTGTGCTACCAATTGCTTGTGTGACCTTGGCTTGTAACATGAAGCAAGTTACTTAATGTCTTATTGCCTCATCTTTAAGTGGGGCCAGTAACTCAGGCCCTTGGGGATGTTGGAGGGTTAATGGGTGAAAGTCTGTGGAAGCTGTGTGGCACTTGGTCAGCATGGGGGCACCCATCGGAGCCTCCTTGGTCACCAAGGCTTCTGAGCTTCCTCAGCAGCGAGGTGCCTGTTCTGGGGGTCTGGGGCCAAGGTTTGCAGGTTTCATTTGAAAGTTGGAGTATTTTGTTCTCTCAGCCCACCAGCCCCTCCTAGTCCTGCGGGACCTCCGGGCAGGGTCAGGAAATGGCAGGCTGGGTGTGTAGAACCTTGGGCCTGCTGCCTGCTGGGCCTCTGGGAGGGGAGCCAGTGGTTTGCTAAGAATAGCCCCAAATCATGGTTCTGGCTTTCCAGTGGACAGCCCTGCCTCTCCCCAACCCAGACCAAGGCTCTTCGCAGACAGCCTTTTCATGTTTCCTATAACTGGCATGTGGCACAGGGATGGGCTGGGAGCTGCTGGCTGGGCTGGCTGAGGGCCCTGCTCCCTTTCCCAGGCCTTTGTCTGAGACCTGGGAATGAGAAAGTGGGTGATCACTGGCTTTTGTAAAAATCCCCCAGTTCCTATTCTACCCAGAGCTTGTCTTGACAGCTGTGCCCCTGGCCAGCTTCCTATCTCCCCCCAAGGATACTGTCTGGGTCTGGATTCCTTTTCCTCTCTCCTTGGCTGTGTGGCCTTAGGCACAGACTTAATGCTTCAAGGATGAGAGGTGTCAGTACTTGATTTTTGGTCCTTGGCCTTGGGTTCCGTACGAGTTCAGGGGAACCAAATGTGGATTAGATTCTGCCCCTTCTAGGAGAAGAGTAAGGAATGAGTCACATACATGACACATACATGTGCTGCACCATATCCCACTCGTGTCCAGTAGGCCAGGTTGGTGGTGCCCATGGCTGGAGCTGGAGGAGGGCACAGTTTACCTGCAGCAAGATGACACATATGGGCATTGCAAGAAGGCCAGGAATTTGTAAATTTTCCACTGGGCCAAGGTGTGGATATTTTAGTGAGGGACACAGGTGGTCTAGGCTTTCTGTCCACCATGGTTCTTGCACACACCCTGCAGTTCTGGAAATGAGGTGTGTCTCTGCAGATCCTGGGGGATACCCAGAGAACAGGGCTTTTGGGAGTTCTGGGAGAAAAGGATGTGATGCTGAATTAACTGGGGATCCTATGAGACATGGTGGAGACTGGGTCTGGGGCCGTGCTGGGGGCAGTGGTGGGTGTCCTCAGATGACCTGGGACCTGACTAGTTGCTGTGTCTTGCTGAACTCCAGTCTATGCCAGTCCTCCAGGCTGTTCCACCCCGTGCTGCCCCTTCCTGGAGTCAAGGACAGGGATACTGGGAAGATTGTTTGGAAAACTCAAAGGGGAACATCTCCCTTTTTCCTTTTCCTGGAGCTGGATTGCCTCATGAAGGTGTTAACTCTTCTGCTGGTTATCAGAGGCTGGTAGATGTGTTCTCGTCAACTGCTACCCTGCAGTGACTGGGACCCCTGAAGTTGATACTCACCCCTCTGCTCCCCAGGGTAGCCTCCCGTCAGAGCTTCAGGACCCTGGTTGGCAGAGCCTTGCTTTTAGCCTGTGTGATTGTGGTTGTTTAACCTTAATCGTTACCATTTTCATGGTCCCACTTCAGTGTACCCAAATGCAGCCCTATCTGTTGGAGAAGCTTGGGATCTTCAGAGTTTCCACCAGTGCAGCTCTGCCTGGCCTACTCCAAGGTCTTTCAGCAAGCTCTTGTTTCCAGAAGCTAGGGAGAAAAAAAGCCCTGCTCAAGGTTGAGGTGGAATCCAGGGCTGGGGCATTTGGCTCAAGGGAAAGCCTACAGTGAGTCCCACCTCCCAGGGCCTCTGGATGGGGCCTAAGGCCTAGGGTAGTAAACTCTGGGCTGTCAGTTGGTTGGACCCCATTTTCTGTTTTTTTTGTTTTGTTTTGTTTTATTGTTTGTTTTTGTTTTCTCTTGGTCTTGCTTTTTAAAAAGAATTTCTTTCCATTAAGGTGAGATTCACTTGACATAAAGTTAACCTGTTTAAATGCAATGCATTTTCAGTGCTGTGCAGTTCATTCACAGTGTTATGTAACCAACCTTCCTTCCTTCCTTCCTTCCTTCCTTCCTTCCTTCCTTCCTTCCTTCCTTCCTTCCTTCGTTGCTGTGTCTGAGCTCTTCAGCTTAAGGCTAGTGCTTTACCACTTGAGCCACAGCACCACTTCCTACAACACTATTTCTGTTGAGCTCCAAAACACATTTGGCATTCCAAAAGAAAACCTGCACTTAGCAATTATACCCCATTCCCTTCCCTATCTTATTAAAAAAAAACCCCAAGAAACAAAAATAGTTGTTAATTGAAGAATATACACTATGAAATCTATACCCACTATTCATTTATTTATTTTTGCCAATTCTGGGACTTGAACTCAGGGCCTGGGCTCTGTCTCTGAGCTTCTTCTGCTATCACTTGAACCACAGTGTGACTTCTGGCTTTTTTCTAAATAGTTTATTGGAGATAAGAATCTTATGGACTTTTCTGCCCAGACTGGCTTCATATCTCAGCCTCCTAAGTAGCTAGGATTGCAGATATGAGCCACTAGCCGTCAGCAATTTGTCAATACTGGGTTTATATAGAACCCCATTTTATCCTCCTATTAATAACTCTGAACCTCTACCACCATGCCTGACTAGTTTGTTGAGATGCAGTCTTGCTAACTTTTTACTTGGGCTTGCTTGGAACTCTCTGGTCCTCCCGTTTTGTCTCCCTAGTAGACAGGTTTGTAGATAGATAGTAGTGTGAACCCCAGCTAGGTACATAGTTTGTTGTTTTTTTTTAAATGTGTGTGTGTGCATGCGTGTGGGTAGGTGGTCATGGGTTTGAAATCAGCCTGGGCTCATGTCCCTGAGCTCTTCAGCTCAAGGCTATTGCCCTACCTCTTGAGCCACAGTCCCACTTCCCCTTTTCTAGTGATTAATTGGAGATAAGATTCTCATGGACTTTAGTGCCCAGGCTAGCTTTGAACCTGGGTCCTCAGATCTCAGCCCCCTGAGTAGCTAGGATTACAGGAGTGAATGAACCACCTTACCCGGCTTAGTTTATTCTATTTTTATTATGGAATATTATTGCAGTGTGTGGAATGTGTTATAGTAAGCTCAGTTTACTTGTGGATTTATTTATTTATTATTTATTTGCTTACTTTTTGTGCCATCCTGCGACCTTAACTCAGGGCCTAGGAACTGTCTCTGAGCTTTTGTGTTCATGGCTAGTGCTCTACCACTTTGAGGCCATGGCTGGCCTTTTTTAGTTAATTGGAGATGAGTGTCTCATGGACTTTCCTGCCCAGGCTGGCTTTAAGTTAGGATTCTCAGAGCTCAGCTTCCTGAGTAGCAAGGATTATGGGCATGAGTCACTGATGCCCAGTATTATTTGTGGATTTACCAGACAAAGTTTTTGACCAAGTGTAGTCAAAAAATTACCAAAAAAAGTCAAAAGAAATTTCAAAACCCAAAAGGTTAAATTGTGCAGCAGAGTTGATGCGGGGTTCTCAGTCGTTGCCATATATGCTCAGTTGTGTCCATACCATTTTGTGATCTGCTTAATGTTTCTTTGTCTTTAATTTTGTGAAAATATAGTATTCCCCCTCCTCCCCCCCAAAAAAAGCAAATGGTGCCTGAAAAGCAAGGTAATAAATAAAAGTAATGGTGAGTCTTCCAGCCCCTAGAGGACATGAGAGCTTAATGTAAGTGATAAAATGACAATGTGGAGTTGTTGAAAGGCTGCATGTTGTTAGGCTAGTGGAGAAGGAGTAAAGCATCTGTAGCGTTCGCAATAAGAACAAGAAGAAAGATGGAGTTTTGGTGGGCAGTATTCTTGTGAATGTCAGTGATTTATTTTATTTTTTGCCAGTCCTGGGCTTGAATTCAGGACCTGCGAATTGTCCTTACGCTTTCTCCAGGCTAGAGCTTTACCGTATACTTGAACCACAGAACCGCTTCTGGCTTTTTCTATGTATGTGGTACTGAGGAACTGAACCTGGGTCTTTGTGCATGCTAGGTAAGCACTCTTATCACTAGGCCAAACTCCTAGCCTGAATAGCTGTGATTTTTGTTTCACGTTAAAGATGCTCAGGGCTGGTGTTGGTATAGCGGGGATGAATTAGAGGGTTTTAAGAGTATTGAACTCTGGATCTTGAGCACTCTTGGCCACATAGCCATGGATACGATGCCAAGGGTCTAATATGAGGTAAAAGTAGAAAGTAGTTATCTTTATGAAAGATTCAAGTAGCAGCTTCAGGGAGAGAAAGCAAAATGTAGAATTCCCCTTTCCAGGCCTTCTGTCCTGTCTCCTTCCCAAAGGAGATGCTACAGCTTGGCATTTTCCCTGTACATCTACCTGGATTGTGGTCTTTGACCTGGGACTGTTAAAGAAGGTGCTACCAGGCATGGTTGTGAGACCTACTTTTTCCATTTGGCCATGGTCTTAGAGATCCCCTCAATCCTCCCCTCTCCCCCCTACTGAGATGGGAACCTGTAGCTTGTGAGCAAGCTTTGAGGGGCTGAGATGGGGGCTTCCTGGAGTTGGTAAGTTGAGAATTTAGAATAGGTTTCTAGAGGAGGGAGACATTAGAACAGAAGCCATCAGCCTCTCCAAAATAGCTGGGGAATCTGTGCTGGGTAGGGGTTGGGGGGGAAAGTTGGTGGCTTTGGGTCTTCCCCTCCTCCTCTTCTTGATCCCCTGCAGCCAGCAGAGGCTTGCTCTTCCTGTCTCTGTGAAGTGTTGCTGGAAGCAAGGGGCCCAACAGAGGCGGTTTGTTAGCTCTACAGAAGGGCTTTGGGACTGTGCAAGAAGGGAGGACTCCTCTTTACTGCTTGCTTGCTGGAAGCCCAGGAAGTCCTTGCTGAGAACTCTTTGCTAGGTAGAAGTGTGCATGGTGCTAGCCTTAGTGACAGCAGTCCTTTCCTCTGTGTGTGTGTGTGTGTGTGTGTATGTGTGTGTGTAGGTGTGTATATGTATACACGCCTGAGTCTGCCTCCAGAGGAAGGGGCTGCACTCAGATATTTGTATTCACAGCTTCCCTGACCCTTGCTTAAGTCTTACAGGCTTTGAGTTCCTGTTATCTATTTACTCCTTGATTGTGCCATGCATATCCACATCCACATGAAACCTGTTCCTGTGTGTTTTTGACACTGCTTGTTTCCCTTGTTTTTATTTTTTATTTTTCCTAATTTAAGAATTCCAAGTAGTATGTGAACCTTGTGCTATGAGGCGAATCCCGGGAGCCTTCCTTCTGGTGGTGATGGCACAGGCAGCCAGCTGGGGTTGCCT